>NC_057795.1:251449424-251809474 GCF_018294505.1 Triticum aestivum
GGTTGGGCCAGTGAGCTGGCCGGCTGGGCCATTGGCCCAGTTGGCCAAGGGGTTCCTTTTTTTTATATATACTTTAGTTTTCTATTCTTTTATGTACCTTATTTCTTTTCTGTTTTATTTTGTTTTCTCATTGCATTTTAGTTTTGTAAAGTACAAATATGATCCCTAAATTGGTAATAGGAATTATACCACTGCCACAATTAACTTGGCACCTAAATATATTAGTTTGTAATTGTTTATCATCTTAAAAGCATTTAAATAATTGTTTTTGCTACTGTTTAAATCGTTTTAGAGTATCTGAACATTTTATAAAAGTGTAGTTCCTCTGCCATATTTATTTATGCACTATTTGGTTCACTCCGAACATTTAAATTTTAATTTTTGAAAACTTTTATTGTTTGCTCGATTTTGAGTTTGAAATTCGAACTAGGTTCCGAACTAACGCGAGTTTATCCACAGTAACCGAGGTGACATGGCATCATTAGCGGGGATTACTGTAGCTTGATTATCCGGGCGTCACAGGTATGGCGCACGGTTTGGCAGTGAAGCACCGGGAATTAAGTCAATCTGATGCTCAATCCCTCGAATAGGCAGTAATCCCGGTGGCACATCTTGTGGAAAGACGTCAGCGAACTCCTGCAAAATGTTAGTGACAGCAGGAGGCAAAGAGGAAGGCACGTCCTCGAATGAAAATAATGCCTCTTTGCACACAAAAGCATAGCAAACAGATTTGCCGAAATCTAGCTCATCAATATCAGATTTGGTGGCAAATAAACATGCACTTTTCAATTTAATTTCAGAAGCAACACTAGATGGTTTATTATTAGGCTTCATTTGTTGCTCAAATTCTTTTGCCGCAATCTGGTTTTCACTCTTATTCTTCTCCTGTTTTGCTTTATTAGCTCTATTAATATCATCTTTCAAAATGGAATCAGGAGTCATAGGAAGCAAAGTAATATTTTTATCCTTGTGAACAAGAGTATAGTGATTGTTTATACCATGGTGTACAGAATTTTTATCAAATTGCCATGGTCTACCAAGTAATAAGGAACATGCTTGCATAGGTACCACATCGCAATCAACATAATCAGCATATGTAGAGATACTAAAATACACACGAACAGTACGTGTTACCTTAACCTTGCCGCTGTTGTTGAACCATTGGATGTAGTAAGGATGTGGATGTGGTCTTGTGGTGAGAGAAAGCTTCTCCACCATCTCCATGCTAGCCAAGTTGTTGCAGCTACCTCCGTCTATGATGACGTGCACAGAACGTTCCTTCACAACTCCCTTGGTATGGAACAATTTGTGCCTCTGATTTTGCTTAGCTTGTGTGACCTGCACACTCAAAACACGTTGAGCAACTAAACATTCATACCTGTCAGCGTCTTCAGGAGCCATGTATTGCGTCTCATGATCAGAATCATCTCCACCAAGTTCTTCACGTGTAATAAGAGCTAAAGTGTCCTCATCATAGTCACTAGCGGACTCATATCCACCATCCTCGGTAGCAATCATCACACGCTGAGATTTGCATTCTCTCGCATAATGACCACCTCCCTTACAACGACGACAAATAATATCACTTGTGTGCCTTGTTGATGCCATGGAAGAAGAAGAACTCTGTGCAGGCCCGGTAGGTGCGCTCTTGGCAGATAATGGTGGTTGTGCCTGTTTTCTTGTATCACGGCTGGAGGAGGCACCTGATTGAGGTGCTGGTGCAGTTGAAGTAGAAGATGCACGCGGTGTCCATGATGAAGGTCAGCCTGCAGAAAAGTTAGTTCGCGCCAATGCTTGTCGATCCTGCACTTCACGTTCAGCTTTACAAGCAAGATGGAATAAACGAGTGATATTAGTATACTCCTTATAGTCTAGAATGGTCTGAATCTCTCTATTTAATCCACCCAGAAAACGTGCAAGCATAGCTTCATTCTCCTCAACAATACCACATCTAATCATGCCAATTTGTAATTCCTGATAATATTCTTCTATAGAATTTTTCCCTTGTCTTAAACGCTGCAATTTTTGAAGCAATTCACGTTGATAATATGGTGGAACCCAACGCGTACGCATAGCAGTTTTCAAAGCAGCCCAAGTAGTTGGAATAGGATATAATCTACAATGTTCAGACCACCATACACATGCAAAATTAGTGAAAGCACAAACAGTAGCAGCAACCCGTCTCTCCTCGGGATATTGTAAACATGTAAATCGTTGTTCAGTTTCTAACTCCCAAGTAAGATATATATCAGGAACATATCTACCCTCAAATGGTGCAATATTCAATTTCAGTTTAGGAATATGGACATCATCTCGTACCTGAGGTGGTGGTGCAGGCCTACCATTGTGAATATTTGCATGTGGACGACCTGGTGGGTGTGGTGCAGGTGGTTGCACTTAGTGCTGATTTTGATCAACCTCATCCTCGTAATCTCCCAAATAATCATCCTCCTCTGCATCAGCAGCAGGAGCCACAGAAGTATCAACAGCAGCACCAACAGTTTGGCCAAACGCAAGAGGGACACGGCTCGCTCGGCGGAGGTCTGTTTCGCGACGTGGAGGTAGTCGTTGTTGTTGTTGTTGGAGAGGTGCGTTAGGTGCAGCGGGTGGTGGTGGTGGAAGACGCGCGAGCAATTCATTAAACTTGTTATCGACCTTTGTTTCGAACATCTTCTCCATGCCATCTATCTTCTCCATGGCCTCTTCAAATCTGTTTAGCACATCTTGCACCTGTCCACTCATCATTTGCTGAAATTTATCATGCAAATCCTTATTCGTCATGTTCTCCCAGTCAGTCTCGTCGGCTTGTGATCCTGGCATGGTTAGCAGCAATAGAAACACACAAGAATATGATCCTATAGACTACTAACAAGAGGTGGTGGTGGGTGTCACAAATCCGTCAAGCAAATCTCAAATTCTTACCAGTTCTTACCCAGCAGCAGGCGGTGATCGGCAACCGTTGTAGTCAAAACTCTCAAAGCTTGGATAGAGCGATTACTAGGGAGAGTCAAACGCACGACGTAGATGTATGTGGAGCTGGGAAGGTGATGTAGGGTGGAATCCTATAGCGTCGATCTTTCACGTTTGGAGTGGATCCTACGGGGAGACGCAAAGAACGAGCGGAAGAACACAAGGAAATAACGGGGAGGAACGAGGGGAAACACTCAACCAATAAGGAATCGGTCACACAAATGCTAGATCAAAGAACACAAAGAGATACACGAGATCCAAAGTTGACAAAGGTAAGGATACAAAGGTAACCGATCTTCTTCGTGAGGAGGGCTTGAATCCACAAGGGGATCTTCCCACGAGGGGGTCTTGAATCCGATAGGATCTTCTCCGAAGAGGCCAGGTCTCTCACGAGGAGGAGATCCAATGGATGAGCGAAGCTCTATCTCCAACTTGAGCTAAATCAACGCTAACCCTAACTAGGAGGAGGTGGGGGAGTATATATAGTGCTAGCCCACGAAGGGGTAAGTGAGAGGGGGATACATGGGCCCTTGGCCCTTTCTCTGCGCACAGGCAGGTGCCGGATGTCCGGGCTGGGGCCGGATGTCCGGGGCTTCGTGACGGGCCGGATGTCCGGGCTGGGAGGCCGGATGTCCGGACTGGCCTGGGTGCCCTGCGGGTGCTCTCTGGACAGGCGGGATCCGGATTTCCAGGCTGGGGGCCGGATGTCCGGTGGCTCGGGAAGAGCCGGATGTCCGGGCCTCTGGCCGGATGTCCGGGCTGACGAGGTTCAACTTCGGGAGTGTTCTGTGATCGGCGCCGGATTTCCGGGGTCGGGCCGGATGTCCGGGCTTGCGGGAAGGGCCGGATGTTTGGGCTAGGGCCGGATGTCTGGGGCCTGTAGCAGCTTGCTCTTCTTCCTTCTCCTCTTCCATGCTTGGCCTTTGTCCTTTGATTCTCCATGGTCATCTCGGTTGTACCTGAGTATAGGCAAGGTCCATGCATGAGGTAGTAGCCATGTCTCGCACGTGGAAAGTGACGATTCGAAGAGGAGTGAATTCACCTTGTGTCCAATGGCGCATAGTCGAGGTCTCATCTTATGTATCCTTAGGGCTTGGAGAGTAGTCGGAGTGTACATGGGGATGAACGTGGGATGCTCCGCATCATCTCCCCCCCCCTTGTGAAAGATCCGACCTCGGATCATGATCCTCATCACCATGGAAATGGTTGTCGTAGACGGATTTGTAGTTGGACGAAGTTGAAGACATGGCGCGATCCAAGTAGTCCAAGGTGTCGCCGGAGTTATAGATATGCAAAAAGAGCAAACACAAGCAACACTCGGAAATACAATGGTTAGCACACACAAAGTGTCCATCATGCAAGAATGAGTCCGTGCGGCAAGATGGTGCATGGCAAGACACATGATGCTTATCAAGATGAACTAGAATGATATGCAAAGCATTCATGGGATAATTTGCATGGTGCACAAAGCGACAAATTCTACCATTGTGTAAAATGATGTCATAGAGAGACGGTTCATCAATAGCATGAATATGGCAATGGATGCTCAATATGTGTAAGCTATCATGCAATTGATGGTGGACAATATGATCATGATGTATGAATATGCCATCAAGGAAGATCGCAACAAATTTGCTAAGGAAATGCACAAGCTCATATATCATGGATGACATGGAAATAGATGCAACAAGACAAGCATAATGTGAGTCAATCCATGCATAGGGTGCAAACTTGTGGTGAATATGATATGTCCATCGAGCATGACATGTATGAGCACAATCAACAAATATGGAGGTGCTGGTGTACCAATGCTCGAAGTCGTGGCAAGAGTGGAAGTCCGAAGATGCATCCAATAAGTGCGAGCGCTCCTCAATGTGAAGGTTCATGTAGCCAATCTCCAGTGTCGCTCCTCTGTTCACGAGATGTATCGTGTAGACAACAAGAAGGAAGCAACAATGAAAGAGTGACCCATCCAATATGCATATGTGAGGAGGGCCCAAAGAGAAGGAGTTCACCTTTATGAGAATGTCGAAAATGTTGGTGTCGCACTTCATGTATGCCTTCCCATGACCAAGTTGTCGTATCATGGTACCGCCTTGTGAGTCCTTCAAAACAAAAGAACATGACAAACACTCGGAAAAACAAATGAGGTTAGCGGAGATGCAAAACCTATCATTCGAGTGGTAAGATACCCAACAAGTGTATGCATCATGCTCATCATAAGAAAGGACAAGGGAATTTGGCATGGTATGTAAGCATATGATGCGATAACAACCAAATACAAGAGGCTCAACCAAACAAGCATGCATCACAAGTATAGTGTTCAAGTCTCCAAGATCAATAAGCATAGCTAGTTGGCACTCAATACAAGGTGATATGAGAGATGCAACTAATGGAGACAAGAGACAATGATCATGACAAATCAAGTGAGAGGCCTGAGCATATATGTCATCAACCCAAGAAAGAAAGTAATAGTGGAACATGGGTGATGCAACCAAGCAAGCAATCATAGTGATCAAGTCAAGCATGCTAGTAGTGCGAGGATGCAACATACTAGAAGGAATCATGGCAAGCATGTCATTGGTGCAAATAGTGTGCATGAATAATTCACATGTCATAGCACAAGCATGAAAGCAAGATATGAGTAAAATATCATCAATGTATTGGCGAGAGACCATATGTAAGTAGCAATGGGGCATCATGACTCTCCCAACACAACAAGCATCAATAGCATGGGGCACATGATAAACATGGCAATAGCAACAAGGATCTCCACCAAGCATGCAAATACACATAGGAATATCATAATGGTGCATCATGGGTAAATGCAAGCAAGGGTCACAATCGCATGGCAAAGGCATAGAAACAAGTATAACATGCAAAGTGAACACGATAGTATGGGCATAAGGTGACAAGTGGTAAATAGCCCATAGCCGTGTGAGAGCCAAGTAGAAGAGATGTGCGTAGTCCTTGCGCAAAGGGAACGGTGGTAAGGATTGTCCACGGGATCCCAAGCCATCGTTGCTCTCAAGAGCTCGTTTCGTCAACTCTTGGGATTGAGAGGTTGACGAGTATACATGAGTACCTACACAAAACAAAGACAAAGAGAAAATTGTATGTGCATGGTATATGTACACATCATCCATCATGATGCACACGTGCATGTGTTGGTTAGCACTAAATAGCCAATGCTCAAATAAATGAGATGCATGATATAGAAACATGTCATCCATCATGAGAGGTTTGTCATTATGTGATGAGGACATGACTACCTTGGATACGACCAAACATATTGCATACATGCATATTTGTCAGGTGATTTCTAATGCAAACTATTCAATAATCTATTTATGTTATCCAGAACAAAAATACTTCACACACTTTTGTGTTTTGTCTAATTGAAGGTGTATGGGACATTTGTACAATCCACATATGAAGACAAGGGAAAAGGAGAAGTTTAGGTTGTGTTCAAAAAGTCCTCTCACGTCACTTTTGGGCCAAGAGAAGATAGAGTCCAAGTCTCTCACGTTCTGGATTCAGATTCGGACTGCACAGACATACCTGACTCAAAACGCCAACAACTTTTTCATACGGACTCCGAATTGGGTGATTCTTTTTTTGTTGGAAACTAGATTTCGTGCTCTTTCCAACCCAATTGGATTCACCTTCAAATTCGTCCGGAGCGTTGAGTTACGGACGAAACAATCTGACGTTGCAGCAGAATCCGAGTCAAACTACAAGCCCAAAGGTGTTGCATCACCTCCACTTGGCCCATGAGCCTTGTACGACCTAGGGTTAGTTTTAGGCTGCCTTGGGACGTCCTCCCACCTCCTTGGCCGCCACCCCTTGCTCCTATATAAGTAGATCCATCTAGTAGCCTTTTCCTTGGGTTTTGTTTAGATTAAAAGTTCGCCATAGCTGCAACTTCGCGTACTTCGTTTGTGTTCAACGACGAGACAAAGGCGTCACAGAACCCCACCTTGATCAATAAAGCTTTCATCTTATATTCGCAATATCCAGATTGCAATCTCAGTTTCTTGCTTGTTCTTCGTTTGCTCGCAGGAAACAGACCCTCGTGGTCAGGTTGATCGTGCTCCGGCGTGGTCAATAACCTCTCGAAGTTGGTTTAGTGATTGCTAAGGCGCGACGTCCTCGCACGTTCGTAGTTGGATCGTCAAAGTCGACTTCCACCAAAGCGAAATCCATCATCTCATCAAAAGACGGGACACCTTTGCCTCTATCAAGTGGTATCAGATTTCCAGGTTGTTCGGTGAGATTTTACAGTTTTTCGTAGTTTAGATCGAGTCTGTTCTTCATACCTACAGTCCACGAAAAAGCCACAAAAAAATTAGGGTTAGTTCATCATATCCGAACCAATCTGAGCCTTTGCATAATCTTTTTAGGGTTTTGCTTTGTTGAATTTGCGGTTGCATCATCGTGTCTAGTTGCTGGTCTTAGAGTCTAGTCTTTTAGAGTTTCGAGTTCTTGTCATATTAGGTTTGTTTTCGAGATCCATCTAGATTCCGATTCGTGTTTCCTTGCCGGAGTAGGTTTCGGAAAAAAAAGAGTCCGGAAACCACGCTCCGTTTAGGCCCAAAATTTTAAGAAAACGCATTTTTCGAAAAAAAATCTGGCTATCCTATTTTTAGGTGTTTCTGAGTGTTTTGAGACAGGTGCCATTATATGAAGTTTTTTTTGACCCGTTTCCAGTTTTTGGGTCCGGGCAGTCGAAAAAAAAATTGGTCGAAAAAATTTCGTGCCCATCCTGTCAGTTTGAGCTAGGAAGAGTTTTGAGACACTCGCCATTATAGTGATTTTTCGCAAAAAAAAGCAGCGCAAAAAAAAGAGCGAAAAAAAGAGCGAAAAAAAGTTCCAGAGTGTGATTTTCCCTTGTTTATGTGCTACGACTTGACCTCATTAGTGTTCTAGGCTCGTGTCTCTAGTTTTGTCTAGCCTAGGACCAGCACAGTACCGTCGTTGAGCGTTTATTCAACATTGCATCTCTGAATTGATTATTGCTAATCTTTTGCTACCATATATAGCCAACCCAGCTCCACATATTTCTACACCGTGTATACGTACGTTCCCCTGGCAATCGTTTACACAATCTTCGGAGTTATTTGACACCGTTGGTTGCCTGTCACCACCTGCCGCATGGTAAGAACTTGTAAGATATTGATATTTGCTTTACTGTGAGCACTTTACAACCACATCCTAGTAGTTCATAGGAACATTATTCTCGAATTTTGGTTCTTGTTTCTACTAATCATGACAGGTTCCAGAGATAGAAGTTCTTGGATGACGGACACATCTTCACCATCACGAGAGTTGGGACAACACACACAAGCATATGGTCAGGTTATCTCTTTACCATCATTTGAGGGTAGATTTAATCCTGCTATTTATCTAGCTTGGGAGCTTGAAGTAGAACAAGTTTTTAGTCACCATGATTTTTCTGAACTTGAGAGAGTACGAGCTACCATTAGAGCATTTACTGGTTTTGCTTCTGTTTGGTGGAGTGTACACTGTAAGAAAAACATTGATAACCAACCCACAACTTGGAAAGTTTTGAAAGCTTTGGAGCAATTAAAACAAGGCAGTAACACTGTTCATGCTTACTACCAAGAGTTCAAATCTTATATGCATCATTGTGACATAGAAGAATCTGAGGATGATACAATGAATAGATTTTTTGGTGGTTTGAACCATGATATTCAGGCAAGATTTCAGTATATTCCTCGTTGCATTACTGGTATGTATGTCCGTGCTTGTACCTTTGAGAGACAAATACAGGAGGATGCATTGGGTGACTACAACAACTACTATTCCAGTTCATGCTCACCACTGCCGGTTGGTTACTCCACTATTGCACCTACTAGAGCAGCCCCACCTCGGATTGTGAGCACGATATCATCTCAAGAGTATGGTACATTGTCAACGTCCGTACCTACTTCAGCTACATCTCTGCGAGGTAACAGTAAAGGTCTTGATGATATAACTTCACATGAGAATGAAGCATGCCTAGTTAACTTGAATGCATCATGTGTTGAGTTACCTGTTGATTTGAGCACACCACTTATTTTAGAGACTCTTGTTACTGTCATGAATGCGTCATGTGATCAAACAACTGAAATATCAACAATTTTGAGTGCACCCATTGAATTAACTGTTGATGCAAAAGAACCAATGTTTAATCATTTTGATATGACCTCTAATCTTGATGATGATTCTGTGTCCAATGAATTATTGCATGTTTTCTTATTTAAGCATGTTGTAGCATGTAAATTTGATGCAAGTAAGGTTTATTCATCGAAGTTAGGATGGTTTAATGATGAACATTGCCAATCTTTTGAAGAGAATAAGAGCTTCACTTATATGTGCAAACTGAGTTCCAATATTTTCATGCCTTCTACTTCTTGTGATAATTTTTTGGCTTTAGATTTTATGAACAATGAAAGTTACTCATGTATACATGTGACATATGTGCAAAAATCAAGGAAAGTTAAAATGGATGACATATACATATACAACATGTACACCTTGTCTCTTTTGTTAGCCACATTTCAAATTAAGGAATGCCGAGGACGGCTTTGTTTTCAAAAAGGGGAGGATGATGAGGACATGACTACCTGGGATACGACCAAAAATATTGCATACATGCATATTTGTCAGGTGATTTCTAATGCAAACTATTCAATAATCTATTTATGTTATCCAAAACAAAAATACTTCACACACTTTTGTGTTTTGTCTAATTGAAGGTGTATGGGACATTTGTACAATCCACATATGAAGACAAGGGAAAAGGAGAAGTTTAGGTTGTGTTCAAAAAGTCCTCTCACGTCACTTTTGGGCCAAGAGAAGATAGAGTCCAAGTCTCTCACGTTCTAGATTTAGATTCGGACTGCACAGACATACCTGACTCAAAACGCCAACAACTTTTTCATACGGACTCCGAATTGGGTGATTCTTTTTTTGTTGGAAACTAGATTTCGTGCTCTTTCCAATCCAATTGGATTCACCTTCAAATTCGTCCGAAGCGTTGAGTTACGGACGAAACAATCTGACGTTGCAGCAGAATCTGAGTCAAACTACAAGCCCAAAGGTGTTGCATCACCTCCACTTGGGCCCATGAGCCTTGTACGACCTAGGGTTAGTTTTAGGCTGCCTTGGGACGTCCTCCCACCTCCTTGGCCGCCACCCCTTGCTCCTATATAAGTAGATCCATCTAGTAGCATTTTCCTTGGGTTTTGTTTAGATTAAAAGTTCGCCATAGCTGCAACTTCGCGTACTTCGTTTGTGTTCAACGACCATACAAAGGCGTCACAGAACCCCACCTTGATCAATAAAGCTTTCATCTTATATTCGCAATATCCAGATTGCAATCTCAGTTTCTTGCTTGTTCTTCGTTTGCTCACAGGAAACAGACCCTCGTGGTCAGGTTGATCGTGCTCCGGCGTGGTCAATAACCTCTCGGAGTTGGTTTAGCGATTGCTAAGGCGCGACGTCCTCGCACGTTCGTAGTCGAATCGTCAAAGTCGACTTCCACCAAAGCGAAATCCATCATCTCATCGAAAGACGGGGCACCTCCGCCTCTATCATTATGTATGGTATAATGGAGACTCAAAGGATGTAATGCATCATGAGAAATATCTAGAGCATTATTATTCATGGAATGCATATGGTGCAAGCAATCATGGAAATCATGCAAAGGATGAAATGCATCAAGATCTCCTAATATGTATGAGGAAACTATGGGGGTCTCCTCATGAGCAAGAGTAGAAACATCACGTGGAGAATATTGACAACATGGTAAACAATGCATATCCAAAGCTAGGTGGTCATGGCCTGGCATATTAGATAAATGATGCAAAGGGAGCATATCAATATCATCACAAGAGAAACAAATGCCAATAACCATGGGCTTGTCATCTATGCCATATGTGCAAATTGGGTTTATTTTAATGGCATATGCATAGTCACTATGAAGAGATTGCAAATAAGACATATGGTTGATCTCATGCATAGCATATGACAAGTCAAGCGGATTATCAAACATGATGTGACCAATAGAATTTTCACATGATATCTTATGAAGCATAGCATCACAACTTGGCAACTCAATATGCTCATCATCATATTCATCGTAAATAGGTAAGTCAAGGCATGAAGAAGTTTCACTAGCATGAAGCATGGTAATAGGTGGGTCAACATCATGCAAGCAATCAATCTCAAGAATGTCCACTAGTGGGACTAGAGCAGCACCATCACCTATGTTACCGTTGGAGCGTCGCTCATGTGTTGTAGGTGAGGTGGTTAAGATCGTCTCATTGTCATCTTCATCTTGATGGAACCATGTGGGGGGTGCATCATCGTCCACCATGGCCATCGTCATCTCCATTAGAGGAATGGACTCGTCGAGGGTAGGTATGTCGTCATGTAGGCAACCTTGCACCAAAGAAGAAAACACACTAGGAGTAGAGGTTAAGTCGTTAGAAATCAAAGTGGCCTCACATGCCGTGTCAACTACCTCACTCTCTAAGTGTTGTGGCTCACTCACTCCCTCAAGGATGCTCTCACTCATATGGTTGGTGGAGTCACTCGAATGGCGCTCAAACTCACATAGGATGTGTGGCATGCTCTCATGTGTGGGGCTAGTGGTGGTCACACTCATCCTCTCATAGGAAATGCTCTCAATGTCACATATGGTGGAGTCACTCGTGTCACTCATGTGGTGGTGGCTCTCCTCACATGACAAATGGGGCATCTCGACATATGTGGGCGTAGAAAAGGTGTGGGTGCAAATGTCTACATGCGCGGTCTCGTAGCTTGACTCGGAGTATGAGTCCAATGTGGGCGTCGTCTTCATGTTGTTGAAGAGGTTCGCGCTCGTCGCCGTGGTCGAAGGGGATGGCCCTTGCTCGACCGTCTTGTCATTGTCTTGGTGTTGGAGGCCCATATGATGTGGCACCTCATAGCTCGTCTCCATGACCGAAGGGAGTTTCCCATGCTCGGCCATCTTCCTTGAGGGGCTTCCGAAGATGGAAGTGTCGCCCTCGCTCGTAGGTACTCGCCTTGGACTTGATGAAGTCGTTGTAGGCATACTCGTGGGAAGTAGGCGAAGATGATGTACGTCCAAAGGCGAAGATGCCTTGAGAACACTTGGCAAAGATGCCGAAGTGGTTGATGTAGCCGTAGCGCCGTCTTGGTGGTGGTCGTCTCGCGGTCTTCTCTTGTGCTTATGAAGCTTCGACTTGGCATGAAGTAGGGCTTGTTGGGACTTGTGCACTTGCGCTTGTGGAGCATCTTCATGATGATGATGTCGTTGTCGTGCTTGAGCTCGTTGGCATTTGTCGTCGTCGTGCGCATGATGCTTGGAGGTGACTTGCCCTTCATGACGATGTTGATCACGAACGTGATGGTGGTCGCCATGTAGATGTTGACTTGGACGACTTGCACTTGCATCTTTTTCACGCTCCGAAGACTTGTGGCTTGAATGTCGCCGCCTTGAAGATGATGAAGGGGAAGTAGACTTGATCAAGGCTCTAATCTCCTCCATCCTTGCATCTTGCTCCTCTTTATGTGCGGCAAGCTTCTTGTCGATGTAGTCCCTTCTACTTTCTTCGGAGTGACGAATGTCGATGGAGATGTTCTCGATGCGCTCTCGCAATCTTGATTGTGCGCCTTGCACTTGTCGTTGTAGATCAAAGATAGACGCTTTGTTGATGTAGTTGTTCACGCCGTCGTTGTTGTCGTAGACCGGAGAGGAAATGCCTTGCCTATCCATCACAAGACTCAAGCAAATATGAGTGGGAGAAAGAGAAGAACTTATACCAATGTACCTTGACCGATGTTGACAATGAATCAAGTTCACTCAAATGCGGACAATGAAATAGCACTATTGGTACCAATCCTTGTCGGTTCTCACACCTACACAAGTGAAGCTTATGGAGGAGCTCGGTGAGGATAGTGGCACAAAAATTTAATGCAAAATGTTAGCAAGAGTCAATAATGTTGAAAGAGATTCACAAATTCGCAAGTGAAACGAATGGACCAATAGCAAAAAAATGGCACACGGAAACACACACACGGATAGATAAATGGGGTCGTGCAACCAAGGAATGAGCACAAAATGTGGAATCCACGGAAAACGCTCATGTTGCACAACTCAAGAGAGACACTAGCACAATTGCTCTATTGGCGGATACGACACTTGTGCACAACCTATAAGATGCAGAATGGATAAACTTTATATCTCAAGTATGCTATGTTTGTATGGTTCCCGGTGTTTCTCTCAAGATGATCCAAGATGATCGGATATGACAATCTTATGTGCAATGTGGTATGATGCTATGGCACTTGCTTACAAGCTTCTTTGCTCTCTTTCTCTTTTGCTTAAAAGCTTATTCTTCTTATTCTTTTTTTGTATGGCCACTTTTGCACAATGCACAAACCAAGATAGCAATTGTGTATATGCGGGAACAAACTTGTGACACAAGATATGATACCAATATATGCACCACAATGATATGGTATATATGCTATGGGAAGTATGATCACTAATGTGCACAAGTAACGTTGCCGGCAATACTCAAATGGCTAGTCTCGATAGGCAAGTAACACAAAATGAGCTAGGGGTTAACAATGCAATGGCAAGGGGAATATACAATGGAGGGATACCACGATACCAAGATGATATGGAGGTTACCGTCCTTGGCGATGATAAGTGGCGGTGTTCTTGATGTAGAAACCAAGATGATGGAGTCTCGTCCCTAAGTAGCCGAAACACCTTAGGAAACGGAAAAACCGCGAACTCAAAATCTCAAACGTCAAATGTCAAAATGGTGGTAGCGAAAAGCGGTGGTGGTTTGCACTTGGCAATGCGGAAGTGGAATGATGGGCTATACACGTGTCAGAGATGAAGTTGTCGTCCCTAAGTAGCCGAAACACCTTAGGAGACACAAGCCACAACTCAAACAACTATTGGGTTAAGTTGGGGGTGGCGGACATGTATGGTGGGCACGCCTATGCGAAAGTGGTGGTGGTGGTTGATGAAGAAGCAATCGTCCCTAAGTAGCCGAAACACCTTAGGAGACTCGAATCACTACTCAAGCAACCACTAATGCTATGGGGTGCAATATGGGTTAGGTTGCGGAAGTCGGTGGTGGCTATGCGGATGATATGGTGGAGGGCCTAGGCAAACTTGCCAAATTTTGGAAAATTTGATGGAGTCAAATGATGTTGGTGGTATTTTTGTGTGATGGGGGATATCAATAGCTTCAAAATGAGCAAAAGAACGTCAAAATCGGACTCTGGATGAATTAGTTATGGCCGAAACGGTGAAACGGGAAAAGCTGAAATGACAGGGACCGGATATCCGGGGGTTTGGCCGGATTTCCGGGGGTTGTATGTCGAGAACCGTGCAAAAATGCACTCCAGGAGCCAGATGTTCGGGCTAATGGCCGGATTTCCGGGATGGCCGGATGTCCGGGGCTCAGGCCGGATGTCCGGGCTCCAAATCTGAGGATGAACTCGAGGAACTCGATTTTGGGGCGGAAATTGAAGATTTCGGGGGCAAAATTGTGGAGATTTTGTGGATGGAAGATGGGGAAACTTGGGGAGATGCTAGATCCACTTGAAACCAAGCAAATCCATGGATCAAAATCAACAAAACATCATCAAACCAACAAATCACAAAAAAATTTGGGGGCTATTTTTGGTGGGGATTTTCGGATTTAGGACGAAATCAACAAAATCAAGCTAGAAAAAGAGGGGTAGGGGCTCCAAAAACGTGATCAACGTGGCTCATGATACCAAGATGATGTAGGGTGGAACCCTATAGCGTCGATCTTTCACGTTTGGAGTGGATCCTACGGGGAGACACGAAGAACGAGCGGAAGAACACGAGGAAATCACGGGGAGGAACGAGGGGAAACACTCAACCAACAAGGAATCGGTCACACAAATGCTAGATCAAAGAACACAAAGAGATACACGAGATCCAAAGTCGACAAAGGTAAGGATACAAAGGTAACCGATCTTCTCCGTGAGGAGGGCTTGAATCCACAAGGAGATCTTCCCACGAGGGGGTCTTGAATCCGATAGGATCTTCTCCGAAGAGGCCGCGGTCTCTCACGAGGAGGAGATCCGATGGATGAGCGAAGCTCTATCTCTAACTTGAGCCAAATCAACGCTAACCCTAACTAGGAGGAGGTGGGGGAGTATATATAGTGCTAGCCCACGAAGGGGTAAGTGAGAGGGGGATACATGGGCCCTTGGCCCTTTCTCTGCGCACAGGCAGGTGCCGGATGTCCGGGCTGGGAGGTCGGATGTCCGGGCTGGCCTGGGTGCCCTGCGGGTGCTCTCTGGACAGGCGGGGTCCGGATTTCTGGGCTGGGGGCCAGATGTCCGGCGGCTCGGGAAGAGCCGGATGTCCGGGCCTCTGGCCGGATGTCCGGGCTGACGAGGTTCAGCTTCGGGAGCGTTCTGTGATGGGCGCCGGATTTCCGGGGTCGGGCCGGATGTCCGGGCTTGCGGGAAGGGCCGGATGTCCGGGCTGGGGCCGGATGTCCGGGGCCTGTAGCACCTTGCTCTTCTTCCTTCTCCTCTTCCATGCTTGGCCTTTGTCCTTTGATTCTCCATGGTCATCTCGGTTGTACCTGAGTATAGGTAAGGTCCATGCATGAGGTAGTAGCCATGTCTCGCACGTGGAAAGTGACGGTTCGAAGAGGAGTGAATTCACCTTGTGTCCAATGGCGCATAGTCGAGGTCTCATCTTATGTATCCTTAGGGCTTGGAGAGTTGTCAGAGTGTACATGGGGATGAACGTGGGATGCTCCGCATCAAAAGGCTTATAATATGGTAGCAAAAAGGGTCAGCAATAATCAATGCAGAGATGCAAAGTTGAATAAACGCTCAACGACGGTACAGTGCTGGTCCAATGCTAGACTGTGCTAGAGACGCGAGCCTAGAACACCAACAAAATCACGGCGCGGCACGTAAACAAGGAAGGAGAACAGTCTGAATTTTTTTTCTCTTTTTTTTCCCTTTTTTTTGCACTTATTTTTTCCTCTTTATTTTTGCTCCGCAACAAATTTTTTTCGAAAAAGTCTACAAATGGTCTAAAAAACTGCTTAGCCAGAATTTTCCAAACTTAGTTTTTTTTTGAAACTGGAACTATTTTTCTTCTGCGGATGGTTCGGAAGTTGGGGAGTCCTACTCTGTCATGACTCGGAGTATCGCGTGATCTGGAAATCGAGAACAAAGCAACAATTATTGGACTCAGACTAGGACTGGTGGCGGAGATGAATCTGGTGGAAACTCGGACTGGTGGCGGATATTTACAGGGCGATGGAACCCGGACTGGTGGCGAATCTTTGATGGAGGTGGACTCGGATTAGAGTGATGGCGGAGATATGTGGTATATGGTAACGGCGATGATGATGGTTGATGAGGACATCAATACCATTGTTACACCCACAGTCCCTACTGCTACATATACGGGACCAATTATTAGAGCTCGCGCACGCCAATTAAATTATTAGGTACTTCCGTTTCTTGGTAATGATTCTAATGTTCATGAGAATATGATGCTGCCTAAATTGGATACATTTGTTTTGCTTACAAATGAAGGGCCTAGCTTGGAGAAGGATGAACATTGGAGCAAGAACAAGCATGGAGATGATGCCATGCGCAAGGGGAACAAGAACGGAGTTACAAGTGATGATTTCAGGACTTTGAAGCCACCATAATGGGTGCATGAAGCCTTGGACGAAATATACAAGATGCCACTTCATAAATTTCGTCCCGAGGCTATTTTAGGTGCTGCGTCACCTTATTATTGGGCCAGGCCCATGTAATTTCGAAATACATAAGTATAGGCTATTTTTAGAGTCCGTATGTGTGGGGAAACAAGAGATAGGGTTGATTTCGGACCCCTCCATCAAGGGCCACGAAATTCCCCCCCCCTCTTCCTCCATATATACAGCCCTTAGGGCATCGTTTAGACTTTGGGTTTTGTTTAGATTAAAAGTTCGCCATAGCTGCAACTTCGCGTACTTCGTTTGTGTTCAACGACCAGACAAAGGCGTCACAGAACCCCACCTTGATCAATAAAGCTTTCATCTTATATTCGCAACATCCAGATTGCAATCTTAGTTTCTTGCTTGTTCTTCGTTTGCTCGCAGGAAACAGACCCTCGTGGTCAGGTTGATCGTGCTCCGGCGTGGTCAATAACCTCTCGGAGTTGGTTTAGCGATTGCTAAGGCGCGGCGTCCTCGCACGTTCGTAGTCGGATCGTCAAAGTCGACTTCCACCAAAGCGAAATCCACCATCTCATCGAAAGACGGGACACCTCCGCCTCTATCAAGTGGTATCAGATTTCCAGGTTGCTCGGTGAGATTTTACAGTTTTTCGTAGTTTAGATCGAGTCTGTTCTTCATACCTACAGTCTACGAAAAAGCCACACAAAAAAAATTAGGGTTAGTTCATCATATCCGAACCAATCTGAGCCTTTGCATAATCTTTTTAGGGTTTTGCTTTGTTGAATTTGCGGTTGCATCGTCGGTCTAGTTGCTGGTCTTAGCGTCTAGTCTTTTAGAGTTTCGAGTTCTGGTCATAAGTTGTCACGCCGCCACCGCACCATCATCATCGCCCCTGCCATCTACCACCACCGCTTATCCGCCACCGCTCCGAATCCGTATCCATATACCACTGCCAAACCGTGCACCATACCGTACCAATCCAGAGGAGACGAAGGAGATTATGCGTCAAGTACAAGAGCTTCTCGACAAAGGTTATATACGCGAATCCCTTAGTCCTTGTGCTGTTCCTATTATTCTAGTGCCGAAAAAGGATGGTACATCACGTATGTGTGTTGATTGTAGAGGCATTAATAATATTACTATTCGTTATCGTCATCCTATTCCTAGGCTAGATGATATGCTTGATGAATTGAGTGGCTCTACAATATTCTCCAAAGTTGATTTGCGTAGTGGCTACCATCAAATTCGTATGAAATTGGGAGATGAATGGAAAACAGCATTTAAAACTAAGTTTGGATTATATGAGTGGTTAGTCATGCCTTTTGGATTAACTAATGCACCTAGTACTTTCATGAGATTAATGAACGAAGTTTTACGTGCTTTCATTGGACGATTTGTGGTAGTTTACTTTGATGACATATTGATTTATAGCAGATCTTTGGAGGAACATTTGGAACATTTACGTGCTGTTTTTATTGCTCTACGTGATGCACGTTTGTTTGGTAACCTTGGGAAGTGCACCTTTTGATGAGGACATGACTACCTTGGATATGACCAAAAATATTGCATATATGCATATTTGTCAGGTGATTTCTAGTGCAAACTATTCAATAATCTATTTATGTTATCCAGAACAAAAATACTTCACACACTTTTGTGTTTTGTCTAATTGCAGGTGTATGGGACATTTGTACAATCCACATATGAAGATAAGGAAGAAAGAGATGTTTATTTGCTGTCCAAAAAGTTCTCTCACGTCATTTTTGGCCCAAGAGAAGATAGAGTCCAAGTCTCTCACGTTCTGGATTCAGATTCGGACTGCACAGACACACCTGACTCAAAACGCACACAAGTTTTTCATACGGACTCCGAATTGGGTGATTCTTTTTTTGTTGGAAACTAGATTTCGTGCACTTTCCAACCCAATTGGAATCACCTTCAAATTCGTCCGGAGCGTTGAGTTGTGGACGAAACAATCTGATGCTGCAGCAGAATCCGAGTCAAACTACAAGTCCAAAGGTGTTACATCACCTCCACTTGGGCCCATTGGCCTTGTACGACCTAGATTTAGTTTTAGGCTGCCTTGGGACGTCCTCCCACCTCCTTGGCTGCCACCCCTTGCTCCTATATAAGTAGATCCATCTAGTAGCTTTTGCTTGGGATTTGTTTAGTTAAAAGTTAGCCATTGCAACTTCGTGTACTTCGTTTGTGTCCAACGACCAGACCAAGACCGCTTACGGATCTCCACCATTATCAATACCTCATATATATTTGCAATATTCAGATTGCTTAATCATATTCTTGCTCGTTCTTCGATTGCTTGCAGGAATAGACCTTCGTGGTCAGGCTGACCGTGCTTCCGGCATCGTCAGTAACCTCAGGAGATTGGTTTAGTGATTGCTAAGGCGCAACGTCCTGCACGTTTGTAGTCGGATCGTCAAAGTCGTCTCCACCAAATAGATAGTTATTGATGAGGACATCAATACAATTGTTACACCCACAGCCCCTGCTGCTAGACATACTGGACCAATTACTAGAGCTCGTGCACGCCAACTAAATTACCAGGTACTTTCGTTTCTTGGTAATGATTCTAATGTTCATGAGAATATGATGCTGCCTAAATTGGATACATTTGTTTTGCTTACAAATGAAGGGTCTAGCTTGGAGAAGGATGAACATTGGAGCAAGAACAAGCATGGAGATGATGGCATGCACAAGGGGAACAAGAACGGAGTTACAAGTGATGATTTCAGGACTTTGAAGCCACCATAATGGGTGCATGAAGCCTTGGACGAAATATACAAGATGCCACTTCATAAATTTCGTCCCGAGGCTATTTTAGGTGCTGCGTCACCTTATTATTGGGCCAGGCCCATGTAATTTCGAAATACATAAGTATAGGCTATTTTTAGAGTCCGTATGTGTGGGGAAACAAGAGATAGGGTTGATTTCGGACTCCTCCACCAAGGGCCACGAAATTCCCCCCCCTCTTCCTCCATATATACAGCCCTTAGGGCATCGTTTAGACTTTGGGTTTTGTTTAGATTAAAAGTTCGCCATAGCTGCAACTTCGCGTACTTCGTTTGTGTTCAACGACCAGACAAAGGCGTCACAGAACCCCACCTTGATCAATAAAGCTTTCATCTTATATTCGCAATATCCAGATTGCAATCTTAGTTTCTTGCTTGTTCTTCGTTTGCTCGCAGGAAACAGACCCTCGTGGTCAGGTTGATCGTGCTCCGGCGTGGTCAATAACCTCTCGGAGTTGGTTTAGCGATTGCTAAGGCGCGACGTCCTCGCACGTTCGTAGTCGGATCGTCAAAGTCGACTTCCACCAAAGCGAAATCCACCATCTCATCGAAAGACGGGACACCTTTGCCTCTATCATGCAACAACTTGGCTAGCATGGAGATGGTGGAGAAGCTTTCTCTCACCACAAGACCACATCCACATCCTTACTACATCCAATGGTTCAACAACAGCGGCAAGGTTAAGGTAACACGTACTGTTCGTGTGCATTTTAGTATTTCTACATATGCTGATTATGTTGATTGTGATGTGGTACCTATGCAAGCATGTTCCTTATTACTTGGTAGACCTTGGCAATTTGATAAAAATTCTGTACACCATGGTAGAAACAATCACTATACTCTTGTTCATAAGGATAAAAATATTACTTTGCTTCCTATGACTCCTGATTCCATTTTGAAAGATGATATTAATAGAGCTAATAAAGCAAAACAGGAGACGAATAAGAGTGAAAATCAGATTGTGGCAAAAGAATTTGAGCAACAAATGAAGCCTAATAATAAACCATCTAGTGTTGCTTCTGAAATTAAATTGAAAAGTGCATGTTTATTTGCCACCAAATCTGATATTGATGAGCTAGATTTCAGCAAATCTGTTTGCTATGCTTTTGTGTGCAAAGATGCATTATTTTCATTCGAGGACGTGCCTTCCTCTTTGCCTCCTGCTGTCACTAACATTTTGCAGGAGTTCGCTGACGTTTTTCCACAAGACGTGCCACCGGGATTACCGCCTATTCGAGGGATTGAGCATCAGATTGACTTAATTCCCGGTGCTTCACGGCCAAACCGTGCACCATACCGTACCAATCCAGAGGAGACGAAGGAGATTATGCGTCAAGTACAAGAGCTTCTCGACAAAGGTTATATACGCGAATCCCTTAGTCCTTGTGCTGTTCCTATTATTCTAGTGCCGAAAAAGGATGGTACATCACGTATGTGTGTTGATTGTAGAGGCATTAATAATATTACTATTCGTTATCGTCATCCTATTCCTAGGCTAGATGATATGCTTGATGAATTGAGTGGCTCTACAATATTCTCCAAAGTTGATTTGCGTAGTGGCTACCATCAAATTCGTATGAAATTGGGAGATGAATGGAAAACAGCATTTAAAACTAAGTTTGGATTATATGAGTGGTTAGTCATGCCTTTTGGATTAACTAATGCACCTAGTACTTTCATGAGATTAATGAACGAAGTTTTACGTGCTTTCATTGGACGATTTGTGGTAGTTTACTTTGATGACATATTGATTTATAGCAGATCTTTGGAGGAACATTTGGAACATTTACGTGCTGTTTTTATTGCTCTACGTGATGCACGTTTGTGTGGTAACCTTGGGAAGTGCACCTTTTGCACCGACCGAGTATCTTTTCTTGGCTATGTTGTTACTCCACAGGGAATTGAAGTTGATAAAGCCAAGATTGAAGCTATTGAGAGTTGGCCGCAGCCCAAAACGGTCACACAAGTGAGGAGTTTTCTTGGCCTCGCTGGATTCTATAGGCGTTTTGTGAGAGATTTCAGCACCATTGCTGCACCTCTCAATGAGCTTACAAAGAAAGATGTGCCTTTTCTTTGGGGTACCGCACAGGAAGAAGCCTTCACGGTATTGAAAGATAAGTTGACACATGCTCCTTTACTCCAACTTCCTGATTTTAATAAGACTTTTGAGCTTGAATGTGATGCTAGTGGAATTGGATTAGGAGGTGTGTTATTACAAGATGGCAAACCTGTTGCATACTTTTCTGAAAAATTGAGTGGGCCTAGTCTGAATTATTCTACTTATGATAAAGAATTATATGCTCTTGTTCGGACTTTAGAAACATGGCAACATTATTTATGGCCCAAAGAATTTGTTATACATTCTGATCATGAATCTTTGAAACATATTAAAAGTCAAGCTAAACTGAATCGTAGACATGCTAAATGGGTGAAATTCATTGAGACTTTCCCTTATGTCATTAAACACAAGAAGGGAAAAGAAAATGTTATTGCTGATGCATTGTCTCGTCGCTATACTATGCTTTCACAACTTGACTTCAAAATATTTTGTTTGGAGACCATCAAAGATCAATATGTGCATGATGCTGATTTTAAAGATGTAATGCAGAATTGTAAAGAAGGAAGAATGTGGAACAAGTTTGTTGTTAACGATGGATTTGTGTTTCGTGCTAACAAGCTATGCATTCCAGCTAGCTCCATTCATCTTTTGTTGTTGCAGGAGGCGCATGGAGGAGGATTAATGGGACACTTTGGCGTGAAGAAGACGGAGGACGTACTTGCTACACATTTCTTTTGGCCAAAGATGAGACGGGATGTTGAGCGTTTTATTGCTCGCTGCACTACATGTCAAAAAGCTAAGTCACGACTCAATCCTCATGGTTTATATATGCCTTTGCCTGTACCTAGTGTTCCTTGGGAGGATATATCTATGGACTTTGTTTTAGGTTTACCTCGAACAAAGAAGGGGAGGGATAGCATATTTGTTGTCGTGGATAGATTCTCGAAAATGGTACACTTTATACCATGTCATAAAAGCGATGATGCTGTTAATGTTGCTGATTTGTTCTTTCGTGAAATTATTCGCTTGCATGGTGTGCCAAATACTATTGTTTCAGATCGTGATACTAAATTTCTTAGCCACTTTTGGAGATGTTTATGGGCTAAGTTGGGGACTAAACTGCTTTTTAGTACTACTTGTCACCCCCAAACTGATGGACAAACTGAAGTAGTCAATAGAACGTTGTCTACTATGCTTAGGGCTGTTTTGAAGAATAATAAGAAAATGTGGGAGGAATGCTTGCCTCATATTGAATTTGCTTATAATCGTTCACTGCATTCTACTACTAAGATGTGCCCTTTTGAAGTTGTGTATGGTTTCCTACCTCGTGCACCTATTGATTTGTTGGCTCTTCCATCTTCGGAGAAGGTTAATTTTGATGCTAAACAACGTGCTGAATTGATTTTAAAAATGCATGAGTTAACTAAGGAAAACATTGAGCGCATGAATGCTAAATATAAACTTGCTGGAGATAAGGGTAGAAAACATGTTGTGTTTGCACCTGGACATCTTGTTTGCTTACATTTGCGTAAGGATAGATTTCCTGATTTGCGCAAATCAAAGTTAATGCCACGTGCTGATGGTCCCTTTAAGGTGTTAGAGAAAATAAATGATAATGCATATAAACTTGAGCTGCCTGCAGATTTTGGGGTTAGTCCCACTTTTAACATTGCAGATTTGAAGCCTTATTTGGGTGAGGAAGATGAACTTCCGTCGAGGACGACTTCATTTCAAGAAGGGGAGGATGATGAGGACATCAATACAATTGTTACACCCACAGCCCCTGCTGCTATACATACTGGACCAATTATTAGAGCTCGTGCACGCCAACTAAATTACTAGGTACTTTCGTTTCTTGGTAATGATTCTAATGTTCATGAGAATATGATGCTGCCTAAATTGGATACATTTGTTTTGCTTACAAATGAAGGGCCTAGCTTGGAGAAGGATGAACATTGGAGCAAGAACAAGCATGGAGATGATGGCATGCACAAGGGAAACAAGAACGGAGTTACAAGTGATGATTTCAGGACTTTGAAGCCACCATAATGGGTGCATGAAGCCTTGGACGAAATATACAAGATGCCACTTCATAAATTTCGTCCCGAGGCTATTTTAGGTGCTGCGTCACCTTATTATTGGGCCAGGCCCATGTAATTTCGAAATACATAAGTATAGGCTATTTTTAGAGTCCGTATGTGTGGGGAAACAAGAGATAGGGTTGATTTCGGACCCCTCCATCAAGGCCCACGAAATTCCCCCCCTCTTCCTCCATATATACAGCCCTTAGGGCATCGTTTAGACTTTGGGTTTTGTTTAGATTAAAAGTTCGCCATAGCTGCAACTTCGTGTACTTCGTTTGTGTTCGACGACCAGACAAAGGCGTCACAGAACCCCACCTTGATCAATAAAGCTTTCATCTTATATTCGCAATATCCAGATTGCAATCTTAGTTTCTTGCTTGTTCTTCGTTTGCTCGCAGGAAACAGACCCTCGTGGTCAGGTTGATCGTGCTCCGGCGTGGTCAATAACCTCTGGGAGTTGGTTTAGCGATTGCTAAGGCGCGGCATCCTCGCACGTTCGTAGTCGGATCGTCAAAGTCGACTTCCACCCAAGCGAAATCCACCATCTCATCGAAAGACGGGACACCTCCGCCTCTATCAACCCCCGAAATCTCTTTCACACTCCAGGAGCTGGACCCAGTAATCCGCCGCGGTACCCGGAGACAAACCGGATTGAGGCGCCAGGGCCAGGAGCGACGGTCCAACCTCGCCTGATGGAACCTCCTCACCAAAACATTGCGGTTCCTCCGCCGGTCCAGACACCCCCGGGTCATTATTCGAATCCTATGGACAACCTTGTTGCGGCCGCTGCACGGCTAGAGGCCATCCCAGTCGAAGGGGATTCTCCGCAAGCGATAGAGACGCGCCGGGTTAAGGAGCTTCTCCGGACTGCGCTGATTCAGCAGGAGGCATACTCGTACAGCCGTGATCGGGTTCATTCTACGCCCCGTCCGAGCCGGAGCTATAGCAGGCGCATGGACGAACCGGCCATATCAAGCAATGCGCGAGGCCGTGAAGCGGCCCATGGTAATGACCCGGCAGGTGGTGTTGGCGATGCTCGGGATATGGTGGACCGGGCCGGGGCACAAAGGGAGGCCGAGTTAGCAGCACGGGATAATGCAGGCCAACTTACACCGGTTCGTTCTACCACCTTTGCCGGACCAGGAATCACATCCGCTTTGGGAGTGCCTTGCTTAATCCCAGCTTTACATAATGTGCGCCTGCCCAAAGATTTCAAGGGTCCACGCAAGGTGCCGAATTACACCGCTGATTTACCCCCTGAAGCATGGGTAGAGAGTTATGAGATGGCCATGGAAATGCTGGACGTGGATGAGGCTGCATGTGCAAAATACTTCACCATGATGCTTGAGGGCACGGCTCGTATTTGGTTAAAGAACCTACCCCCCAATTCTATCAGCTCATGGGCCCAGTTGCGGGCCCGGTTTATATAGAATTTTAAGGATACCTGTAAGCAGCCCAAGTCCATAGTAGATCTGGCAGCTTGTGTCCAGGAGGAAGGAGAATCAACGACCCGTTGGGTACGCCGCGTTTCAGAAATTTTGCACTTGTCTGACAGGATTAATGCCGACTCTGCGATCTTAACTCTGGAGGGCAACTGCCGGTTTGAGCCTCTAAAATTGAAGTTGGGACGCATGAAGCGGTTTTGTAATGACATGGGAACCCTCATGGCCGCTTTAATGAAGTATGCCGATTCGGACAGTACCAAAGATCCCGAGCCTAATGATGATGAAGCAGGGAAGGGAAAGAAGCACAGCAACTCCAAACAGCAGCAGTACAAACTAGCGGGTCATGGAAACGGAGGCAAGCGCAAAGCGGATGGCAGCGTGGACTTTGTGGCCAACACTAATGCACAGGACCGGGGGCAGCGGCGCAGAGGTAAAGCGGCAAATCGTAATGGGGCTCCCAATCCTAACGCAAGCCGTTTGAACTATTTGTTGAATCAGCCTTGCCCGAAGCACGGGACGAAGGAGGCGCCGGCTAACCATCTTTGGAAAGATTGTTATATCATGCAGGAGTTTAAAAACTCTAATACCTTCCGGTATGACCATGGGTCAGGTGGCGGTTCAGGATCCGGTTTACCCGGTCCGGGTCACGATGGAGCTTCCGGTTTAGGTTTCAATCAGGGCGGTCACAATAGCCAGAATAATCGGAACGGCCAGCAGCAGCAGCAGCAGCAGCAGTCAGGTTATCAGAGCCAGCCAAAGCAGTTGAGCAATGGGCAATATCATGTTTTCACAACTAGTTTGGATAAACGCGACCGAAAGCTTCACAGGCGAGCGGTGAATTCTGTTGAACCGGCCTTACCACGTTACTTGCGCTGGTCGGAGCAGCCTATCGTGTGGAGCAGAGAGGATCACCCGCTCCAGATTGATAATCCGGGCCAGCTAGCATTAGTGGTAGACCCTCAGGTGGGGGGTTATAAATTCACCAAAGTACTCATGGATGGAGGAAGCAGTATTAACATATTGTACTATGAGACATTTCGCCGCATGGGTTTAACAGACAAAGATCTCAGACCGTCGAATACGGTGTTCCATGGTGTGGTGCCTGGCAAATCTGTATATCCTGTTGGTAAGATAGCCCTGGATGTGGCCTTTTGGGATGAGCACGACTCCCGTTCGGAAAAGCTAACATTTGAGGTGGTGAAGATCCGGAGCCCGTATCACACCTTATTTGGCCGGCCGGCTTACGCCAAGTTCATGGCGCGGCCTTGTTATATCTACTTGCAGCTCAAGATGCCGGGTTACAAGGGGACCATAACGGTTCATGGGAGTCGTAGGGTCGCTTTGGAATGTGAGGAAGGTGATGCGGCTTATGCGGAGTCAGTCTGTGCCACGGAGGAGTTGAAGTATTATAAGGACAATGTTGATCCGGCGGATATGACCCCTTTAAAGAAGCCAACTACAGAGCATGATTCAGATCTGAAGTTCAAATCGGCAGCTGAGACCAAGCTTGTTGACTTCGTGCCCGGCGATTCGTCCAAGCAGTTCACTATCAGTGCCAACCTGGATCCTAAATAGGAAAGCACGCTCATCGAGTTCATCCGTGAGAATCGGGACATTTTTGCATGGAAGCCGTCTGACATGCCAGGTGTACCGAGGGAACTCGCTGAGCACACTCTTAATGTGGATCCTAAGTATAAACCGGTGAAACAGTTCCTCCACCGGTTTAACGAAGAAAGGCGCAAGGCCATTAGAGAGGAAGTGGCCAGGCTTTTAGCAGCTGGTTTTATTATTGAGGTGTTCCATCCAGAGTGGCTTGCTAATCCGGTGCTGGTTCTTAAGAAAAACGGCACTTGGCGTATGTGTGTGGATTACACAGATCTTAACAAAGCCTATCCGACAGATCCTTTTGCCCTCCCCCGTATTGACCAGATCATTGATGCCACGGCGGGTTGTGAGCGTTTGAGTTTTTTGGATGCCTACTCTGGATATCATCAGATCAAGATGGCGGTTAAGGACCAGGAGAAAACAGCATTTATTACTCCCTTTGGAGCCTTCTGCTATGTATCTATGCCCTTCGGGCTTAAGAGTGCCCAAGCCACCTATCAACGGTGTGTACAGAATTGCCTGCATGAGCAGATTGGCCGCAATGTGCACGCCTATGTGGATGATATTGTAGTAAAATCAAGACAGAAGGAGACGCTGGTGGATGATTTGAAGGAGACCTTTGACAACTTGCGAGCTTACAAGATGATGCTCAATCCGGCCAAGTGTGTTTTTGGTGTTCCGGCATGCAAGTTACTGGGTTTCCTGGTGTCTAACAGAGGAATTGAGGCTAATCCGGAGAAGATTACGGCTATTACATCCCTAGCTAAACCGAAGTGTATCAACGATGTTCAGCGTTTGGCAGGCCGAATCACTGCGCTGAGCCGGTTTATCAGCCGCCTCGGGGAGAAGGCTATCCCTTTGTACCAAATGTTGAGGAAGACGGACAATTTCGTTTGGAGTCCAGCTGCTGATGAGGCATTTGAGGACCTGAAGCAGCAGTTAGCCAATCCGCCTGTTCTTGCAGCTCCGGTCGACAAGGAGCCACTATTATTATACGTAGCGGCCAATGCTCGGGCAGTTAGCGTGGCTATTGTGGTGGAACGCAAAGAGGCAGGCAAGGAATATCCGGTTCAGCGGCCGGTTTATTATATCAGCGAGGTGCTTATTGAATCCAAGCAAAGGTATCCGCATTGGCAGAAGCTGGTCTATGGTGTTTTTATGGCCAGTCGGAAGTTGAAATAGTATTTTCAAGGGCACCCCATCACAGTGGTCAGTTCAGCTCCCTTGGGTGATATTATACAGAATCGGGAGGCGACTGGCCGGATTGCCAAGTGGGCTATAGAGCTGGGGCCACACGAACTGAAGTACGTGCCTCGGACGGCAGTGAAGTCTCAAGCACTTGTTGATTTCATCAATGATTGGACGGAATTACAAGCACCAGAGGAGAAGTCGGATCACACATATTGGACTATTCATTTTGACGGATCCAGGCAATTGGAAGGCTCGGGGGCTGGAGTCGTATTAACTTCCCCGCGAGGTGATAAGTTTTGTTATGTTCTCCGCTTAATGTTCCCTTGTACTAATAATGCAGCTGAGTACGAAGCCTTGCTCCATGGCCTCCGGATGGCTAAAGAGATGAATTTAAGCCGGGTTAAGTGCTTTGGTGACTCGGACCTAGTGGCTCAACAGGTGTCTGGCACTTGGGATTCTAAGGACCCGCTCATGGCGGCATATCGTCGGGAAGTGGATAATATTGCAGGTTGTTTCAAGGGTTATCAAGTGGATCATGTGGACCGTCGGAAGAATGAAGCGGCGGATGCTTTAAGCCGGTTGGGCTCTCAGCGTACACCGGTCCCGCCTAACGTCTTTTTGGACGTGTTGCACAACCCGTCAGTCAAACTGCCAGATGAGGTGCATTTGGCTATCCCTGATTCGGAGGCTCAATTGGTGGCAGCCCTGCATGTTATTCCGGATTGGACAGTTCCTTATCTTGCGTACATGAACCGGGGGGAGTTACCAGAGGATGAGATTCTGGCCAGGCAGATAGTCCGGCGATCCAAGTCTATGACGATTGTCAATGGTGAATTACATCATTGCAGTGTATCAGGGGCGTTTCAACGTTGTGTTTCTCCTGAGGAAGGCTGTGAAATCTTAAGAGAAATCCATGAAGGGGATTGTGGACACCACGCCGGTTCAAAGTCTCTGGTAGCAAAGGCGTTTCGTCACGGGTTCTACTGGTTGACAGCGCACGCTGATGCGGAGGACTTGGTTAAACGGTGTGATGGATGTCAGAAATTTTCAAGGCGTGCTCATGTGCCGGCTCAAGAATTAAGGATGATCCCAATAGCATGGCCGTTTGCAACTTGGGGGCTGGATATGGTTGGGCCTTTTAAAAGATCCAAGGATAAGAAAACCCACCTTTTGGTGGCAGTTGACAAATTTACCAAGTGGGTTGAAGCGGAGCCTGTCA
Source organism: Triticum aestivum (assembly GCF_018294505.1). Lineage (NCBI taxonomy): Eukaryota > Viridiplantae > Streptophyta > Magnoliopsida > Poales > Poaceae > Triticum > Triticum aestivum. Next base: position 251,478,571 of record NC_057795.1, read on the forward strand.
GCAAGTGTGATGCAGCAACAGCGGTGCAGTTCATCAAGAAGGTGATTTTCCGGTTTGGTTTTCCACACAGTATCATTACTGACAATGGTACCAATTTATCCAAGGGTGCTATGAAGGAGTTCTGTGAACGTGAGCACATCCGACTTGACGTGTCATCAGTAGCACACCCCCAGTCCAATGGACAGGCAGAACGAGCTAATCAGGAAATCTTACGAGGCATCAAACCCCGGCTTTTGGTCCCATTGCAAAGAACACCAGGATGTTGGGTTGAAGAGCTACCATCTGTATTATGGAGTATCAATACTATGCCAAACCGGTCCATAGGATACACGCCATTTTTCATGGTCTATGGAGCAGAGGCAGTTCTCCCTAGTGACATCTGGCACGATTCGCCTCGGGTGGCAGCTTATGTTGAAGCAGACAATGAGACAGCACGACAAGATGCTTTGGACCTATTGGACGAGGAGCGTGATATAGCGGCTGCCCATTCGGCGATTTACCAGCAAGATCTTCGTCGCTATCACAGTCACCGGGTTAGAACCAGAACTTTTCAAGAAGGAGATTTGGTGCTTCGACTCATCCAAGATCAAACGGATATGCACAAGTTATCCCCACCTTGGGAGGGACCTTTCGTGGTCAGCAAGAATTTGCACAACGGGTCGTACTATCTGATTGATATTCGAGGACATCAAGACTCACGTACATCAGAAGAGGAGACCAATAGACCGTGGAATATAGCTCATCTTCGGCCTTACTATACTTGAGCCATCGGCTCTATCTATGTACATATCATGACAATGTATATATTATCTTTGATATATCAAACCGGAGCCTCAGCTAAAGCGGGGTCTCTGTCTTTCTCATCATGCGAGGTTACACGGAGTGATTCTGTTTAAAGCAGCCTCCGGCTTACCCCTTGACATTTGTCTTTTATATATCACTGGGGGCCTTGGTCGTGTCCGAACCAACGAACACCCTTTGATAGGCGACAGCCACCAGATCATTTGGGGACTTGGTCAAGTCTGAACCAGTCATGCCTCTTGGTCGGCCTAAGGCCACAAAATCACTTGGGGGCATGGTCGGGCCCGAACCATTGCCACGCCTCTTGATCTGGCATATATGCCACGAGTCATTTGGGGACCTGGCTGACTTGAATCATTGTCACTCCTATTGGGGGCCTTGATCCTGTCCGACCATGGTAATACCATCTGAACAGCTCAGTATAGCATATTTTTGCAAATGGTTTTTATCATTACTTTTGCTTCCATGTTGTTTTTATGGTTTGTTCGTTCTTTGCTTTTGTTGGATTTTTTGTGTCAACAAGCATATTTTTTCTGGTTCAGCCAATGATTTTTGATCCCCCTTTTAATCCGGAAGAGTCTGCCTGGTTTACCTTTTCCCTGTTAACATCATGGAGTAACCAGGGGGCTCGTATTAAGTCAGTACGGTCTGTACGGGCGCTACTTTCTCCCTTTTTGACGGTAATGGTTTAGAAAACCACCGCTTCAGGCTTGGCTAAAGCCAGCTTTATGATCAAACATGGCAGGTATTTATGTATCATCTATTTGTTGTATACGGATACACATATCAAGATCATAATCCGGCTGACGGTATAACCGCTACCGAAGTTCAAATTTTTCTGATTGCAGGAAATATGAATTAAAGTTTTTCAAGCAAAAGCTCCAGTACTTATGCACGAAGGCATATTCCAGACAGAAGTTTTAACTATCCTATTACAAGGCGGCATGGTGCTCAAACAAAATCATTGTTTTGTGGAAGGATGTTGCAAATAGCTCTTCAAATCGGCTTCCGGTTCAAGCCTGCTCCTCATCCTCCGCCGCTTCAGCTTCCTCGTCTCTACCCATTGGCTGGAAATCAACAGTGGTCCAGTCGATTCCCATTAAAGCTTGGAAAACAGCCTCTTCATGGATCAGGGAAGACGGTTCAATATCAGGGGCGTAAGTGTGCTTACGGGTTGGAGGAATCAGATTCTCCGCTTCAACAGTTGGGGCCGGCACTCGCTTGTTTTGATTATTATATTCCGCTTGATAATGCGTCAAATCTGCCTCTTCAGCTAGCTGGCAAGCCAGCGGGCGCACTGCACAGTTTATGGCCCTTAAATCCTCTTCGTTGAATTCAGAGCCATCTTCTTTCAGACTGGGATAGCCTTGAGCTGCTTCCACAGGATCAAAGTCGGGCACCCATGCCTTTGCCCGGATTAAGGCATTGATGGCTCTGGTTCGGGCAGCGGATTTTTTCAGCTTCTCAATCCGGGCTGGAAGCATTGACAACTTGCTAAGAGTGTCCTGGATTAAAGAGGGCGCCGGGTTGTTGTAAGAAGCTGTGGTGATGATCCGTTGGGCTCCGGTATACAATTGTTCCACCAAGGTGTAGGCAGCTTTCAATTTCTTCCGCATATCATTTCCTAAGTGCCCAATACGTGTGCCTACAAAAAAAATTGGAATGGTCTCAAACCGGATTTACAATACAGCAGATTCAAATTTATCACAGAAGTTACAAGGAGCTTACCAAAGATTGCAGCAGTCATAGAGTGTATTTGCCGCTGTACGGCCGTCAGTTCATCCACCACCGGTTTAAGGGCCGCTTCAGGGTTTTCTGCTCTTTTGGTTAAACCGGCCTTCTCAGTGGCCCAGTCAGCCCGCTCTTTCTTGAAGCCTTCTTTCAGCCGTTCAGCAGTGCTCAAAGCGCTGGTCAATTCTTGCTTTGCCTTATCTATTTCAGCCTGCTGGGTCTTTAGGGCCTCCTGCAAATCGGCAATCTGGTCCTCCTTGATTTTCACTTCAGCCTGCATACAGATGGCATTTTAAGCTTTGCACAGACGGTCCAAGAAATGGAAGTATCAACCACATAACAAAAGTTATATGCCTGATACTTGGGGGCTAATGCACCTTCAATTTTTTTGTATATTGCTAGATTACAAAGTCCCAAGCTCAATACAAGTATTCAACTTGGCACTTGGGGGCTAATGGCTATTTGATCAAGTTATGTTCTAAGGACAGCTTTTTATTTTTGAGCCCCGGTTTACTTATGCTAAGTTAGACCGGCCCTCGAGGGTTATGCCGACGGATTTAAAAAATGTTCAGGATCAAGTCCCGGTTTGACCAAGGTCACAAACCGGCCCTTGGGGGTTACAAGGATGAATGCAATGGCAGAAAGGAAAGAAGGAATTTACCTCAAATTTATCCCTCATCATTTTGACCAAGCCAGCTTCACAGTCACGGCTAGTATAAAGCCGGTTTGAATAGCCAGAGTGAAGATCTTGAGCATTCAGATTGGCGTATGTCTCTAATTCAACACCCCATTTTCCTTTGTTCAAAGGGGAAGAATCCTCTTTGATGGTATGCCTGGTAAGGGTGGCAGGATTCCCAGGTTCAGAGCGGCCTACGCCGGTAATCACAACATCATCATCTTTTGACTCGCCGGTTTGGGTTGGTGCGGCCGGTTTGTCAGCAGGAGTGTGGGATTTCTCAATCTGGACAGAGCTGGCAGGCGGATCAGCAGAGGCTGGAATATGAATAGGACCTTCTTCAGGGATAACGTCGTCTTGCCGAGGAGGATCATTGGGGATATCTTCACAAGTAAACACTTCATGATCAGGTGCTTGGTCATGTTCTGGGGCCACATCTTCTTCAGCCGCTCTATCCAGGCGGGCCTTCTTGCTTGGTTTCGGTTTAGCCCTGAAAGAAAAATAAAAAGTCAAGGAAAAGTGTAAGCCATTGCGCAGTATACTGGAAGCATATGTTCGGTTTAACTTACCCAACAACTGTTTTCAAAGGTGGTAGCTGGGTGGCCGATGATTCACCAGACGATGAATGAGAAGTGACCTGGTAATCGGAGTCGGATGGATTAAGAGGTTGACGAAAGAAACCCGCTTTAGGATTTAAATCAATAAAAAGGTCGGAGACCTCGGAGCGGCGTTTTCGAACCAGACTGTTTGGTAAACCGGCAGAGGTAACTACCTGGCCACTGTGCCGGGTTGTGTGGCGAGCTTCGTGTTGCTGGGTCTTTATAAGAAATTGGGAATCTAGATAAGCAAAAGGATGAGAAAATTTAACTTTTCGGTTTGCCCGGCGAAATTTTGGCAAAGGCAGGATTTCTGAATCGGAAGAGAGAATGGTTACCTCAACAAAACCCGCATTGCTGGCTTCAGCGTCATCCTGACAAGCATTATCATCAATAAGGCGTGTAAAAAGCAAGCCAAGTGAATCAAGTTCTATCTCAAGATCCGGATTACCCACATCATCGTCAATGGCTGGGTCAGATGAAGCGGTGGTTTTTCTCTTATGAGCTGGCTTCTTGATAACCTTGGTCTTGGGCCGGGTTGGCCGTCCTGCCTTTTCCGTTTTGTCTTAGGAAGTTTCTTGCTCCAAAATGGATTATCACCCTGGATCAGCAGTAATTAAATGTTGAGCATATAAAATAGTAACCGGTTCAACAATAGAGCAATTAAAATATTACCGCTGGCGGTTTGTTGGTGGTGCAGTAAGGAGGCAGACCGGTTTGAGCACAGAGGTGCTCCGGTTCATTCAGCATCTTTTTCACAGATTCTGTGACTTCGTCATCAGGGAGCTGGATTTTAGTGTGTCGGAGTGGGTCATCGACACTATCATACTCGCACATCAAATTTGGGCGCCGGCTTAGAGGCAAAATGCTCCATGATATCCAGCAGCGTGCAAGGTCTATTCCTGTTAAACCATTGGCCATGAAGGCCCGGAGCTTGGATAGTTGAGGAGCGTATTTAATTCTCTCCTTGGCGCTTAGCCTTTGTGGAAAAGGGTGAGTGTTGCTGAGCCGTTCCGGATGGAAGCCAGGCAAGGGATTTTCATTGTCAGGAGAGGTATCCTTGCAATAAAACCAAGTTGCGTTCCATTCCTTGGGGTGAGTATGGAGTTTGACGTGGGGATAGGTGATTTCTTTCCTTTTCTGAATGGCCATACCGCCAAGTTCGGTATTAGGGCCGTCAGTGAATTCAGTACGGCGGTTTAGATGAAAGAGATCTCTAAATAACTCGACTGAAGGCTCCTCTTGAAGGTATGCCTCAGAAAGTACTTGAAAGTGACATAGATTGGTGACGGAGTTGGGGCCAATATCCTGTGGACGGAGTTGAAAGTTGGCTAACACATCCCGATAAAATTTGGAGCCGGGCGGTTTGAAGCCCCGGGCCATGTGATCTGCGAAGACCACGACCTCTCCTTCCTGGGGCGTAGGAGGACATTCATCTCCAGGAACCCTCCAGTGAATCGTATCTTTGTTATCCAAAGCGCCGATCAGGACTAGATCATTCAGTTGTGATTCTGTGACACGGGAGGGAACCCAGTTGCACTCGTACACTTGTTTGGCCATGACGAGATCTACAAGAAATAAGTGATCCGGTTCAAGGACATGCCGGATAAAAAGGTGTTGATCTAATTACGGTAAACCGGAGGCAGTACCAATAATCCGGTCTTCTACAATGCAGCATCAGATGGATTCTGGCGGTTCAACCAGGGGACTAATGACATATATACCGGTTTAGAAATTTTTTCTCTATGGTGAAGTTAAACCGCCTGGCCTAAGCATCGGAAGCAATTGAAACTATGGATAACTAGTTATGCAGAAACAAGTTTCACAAAATCATGTTACAGCCGCGGATCTACAACAAGCTCATAAAAACAGGAAATATTTCGAAGACTAAGGCGGAAACAGAAGTGAGCCATTGAGCGGACATGTGCGGGAGATCTATGCGCTTGGAGGAGAAATATCAGGCGGATGCTAAAGGGATCGCTACTAAGCACGACAAGAGTCCACAGATGCATTCCAGGTTAGAGAACAGCTATGAACGCGCAATGAACATAGCAAGAACATGGAACCCTAAGAACAGATCTAGGTTAAGAAGGAGAGAGGACTTACCGGGAACGGAGAAGATGCGGAAAGACGCCGCAACACTCTGGTATGTTCAGGTCGATGCAGCGGCCCGAGACGAGGCAGAGGTCGACGGTGGTGGCGGAGCTGCAAAGCCGGCGACGTGAGGAAGAAGAAGAAGAAGGGACGAAGGGGAAGAGAAAGGAAATGACCCTTCGGTCTTATTTATAAGGCAACCGAGCTAGGTCAAACGCGCGAATCCAGGAGCTGTCATTAAGAGGGCATTATGAACTTCATAATGACGTCATGCCGGTTTACAGTAACCAAAACTGATGACGTCATGCCGGTTTACAACAACTAAAAATAATGACGACATGGAGATTTGCCAATTAAACAGAAGATATCCAAGACGCAAGATGGTGTGAAGGATTGACATGAACCAGTTCAAATCAATCTGCGGCCTAATGTTGGGGATATTACCACTAGGCGTAAACCGGCCTACTTGGGCCGGGTTAACTTCATTAGTGGCGTAAACAGATGAAGGCCCAAGGCCTGTAGTCGGTTAGAGCATGTAGCCGTAAACCGGCCTGATGTATGACTTGTATTGTAAGTAAGGAATAGGGAGATAGCAACCGGAATATGAGTATGAACCGGTTAGGACTCTATGGACCGACGGGCGTCACCCGTGTATATAAGGGGACGACTTGGTGGCGGTTCAGCACAGACAACCACAACTCGAGCCTAGGCGAAGCTTGTTTGCTCCCTAGCCATTGAGATCATATCAATTCCATCACAACTAGACGTAGGCTTTTACCTTCATCGAAGGGGCCGAACTAGTATAAAACCCTCGTGTCTTTGTGTCCGCTTTAAACCCCTTCAAGTAAACTCGTAGCGATGGCTCCACGACTAAGTCCTTTCGCTAGGACATCTGCCGTGAGAAATCCACGACAGATACCATCAAATTCGTATGAAACTGGGAGATGAATGGAAAACGACATTTAAAACTAAGTTTGAATTATATGAGTGGTTAGTCATGGCTTTTGGGTTAACTAATGCACCTAGTACTTTCATGAGATTAATGAACGAAGTTTTACGTGCTTTCATTGGATGATTTGTGGTAGTTTACTTTGATGACATATTGATTTATAGCAGAACTTTGGAGGAACATTTGGAACATTTACGTGTTGTTTTTATTGCTCTACGTGATGCACGTTTATTTGGTAACCTTGGGAAGTGCACCTTTTGCACCGACCGAGTGTCTTTTCTTGGCTATGTTGTTACTCCACAGGGAATTGAAGTTGATAAAGCCAAGATTGAAGCTATTGAGAGTTGGCCGCAGCCCAAAACGGTCACACAAGTGAGGAGTTTTGTTGGCCTCGCTGGATTCTATAGGCGTTTTGTGAGAGATTTTAGCACCATTGCTGCAGCTCTCAATGAGCTTACAAGGAAGGATGTGCCTTTTGTTTGGGATACCGCACAGGAAGAAGCCTTCATGGTATTGAAAGATAAGTTGACACATGCTCCTTTACTCCAACTTCCTGATTTTAATAAGACTTTTGAGCTTGAATGTGATGCTAGTGGAATTGGATTAGGAGGTGTGTTATTACAAGATGGCAAACCTGTTGCATACTTTTCTAAAAAATTGAGTGGGCCTAGTCTGAATTATTCTACTTATGATAAAGAATTATATGCTCTTGTTCGGACTTTAGAAACATGGCAACATTATTTATGGCCCAAAGAATTTGTTATACATTCTGATCATGAATCATATTAAAAGTCAAGCTAAACTGAATCGTAGACATGCTAAATGGGTTGAATTCATTGAGACTTTCCCTTATGTCATTAAACACAAGAAGGGAAAAGAAAATGTTATTGTTGATGCATTGTCTCGTCGTTATACTATGCTTTGACAACTTGACTTCAAAATATTTGGTTTGGAGACCATCAAAGATCAATATGTGCATGATGCTGATTTTAAAGATGTAATGCAGAATTGTAAAGAAGGAAGAATGTGGAACAAGTTTGTCGTTAATCATGGATTTGTGTTTCGTGCTAACAAGCTATGCATTCCAGCTAGCTCCGTTCGTCTTTTGTTGTTGCAGGAGGCGCATGGAGGAGGATTAATGGGACACTTTGGCGTGAAGAAGACAGAGGACGTACTTGCTACACATTTCTTTTGGCCAAAGATGAGACGGGATGTTGAGCGTTTTATTGCTCGCTGCACTACATGTCAAAAAGCTAAGTCACGACTCAATCCTCATGGTTTATATATGCCTTTTCCTGTACCTAGTGTTCCTTGGGAGGATATATCTATAGACTTTGTTTTAGGTTTACCTCGAACAAAGAAGGGGAGGGATAGCATATTTGTTGTCGTGGATAGATTCTCAAAAATGGCACACTTTATACCATGTCATAAAAGCGATGATTGTGTTAATGTTGCTGATTTGTTCTTTCGTGAAATTATTCGCTTGCATGGTGTGCCAAATACTATTGTTTCAGATCGTGATACTAAATTTCTTAGCCACTTTTGGAGATGTTTATGGGCTAAGTTGTGGACTAAACTGCTTTTTAGTACTAATTGTCACCCCCAAACTGATGGACAAACTGAAGTAGTCAATAGAACTTTGTCTACTATGCTTAGAGCTGTTTTGAAGAATAATAAGAAAATGTGGGGGGAATGCTTGCCTCATATTGAATTTGCTTATAATCGTTCATTGCATTTTACTACTAAGATGTGCCCTTTTGAAGTTGTGTATGGTTTCCTACCTCGTGCACCTATTGATTTGTTGCCTCTGCCATCTTCGGAGAAGGTTAATTTTGATGGTAAATAACATGCTGAATTGATTTTAAAGATGCATGAGTTAACTAAGGAAAACATTGAGCGTATGAATGCTAAATATAAACTTGCTGGAGATAAGGGTAGAAAACATGTTGTGTTTGCACCTGGAGATCTTGTTTGGTTACATTTGCGTAAGGATAGATTTCCTGATTTGCGCAATCAAAGCTAATGCCACGTGCTGATGGTCCCTTTAAGGTGTTAGAGAAAATAAATGATAATGCATATAAACTTGAGCTGCCTGCAGATTTTGGGGTTAGTCCCACTTTTAACATTGCAGATTTGAAGCCTTATTTGGGTGAGGAAGATGAGCTTCTGTCGAGGACGACTTCATTTCAAGAAGGGGAGGATGATGAGGACATCAATACCATTGTTACACCCACAACCCCTACTGCTACATATACGGGACCAATTACTAGAGCTCGCGCACGCCAATTAAATTATCAGGTACTTTCGTTTCTTGGTAATGATTCTAATGTTCATGAGAATATGATGCTGCCTAAATTGGATACATTTGTTTTGCTTACAAATGAAGGGCCTAGCTTGGAGAAGGATGAACATTGGAGCAAGAACAAGCATGGAGATGATGCCATGCGCAAGGGGAACAAGAACGGAGTTACAAGTGATGATTTCAGGACTTTGAAGCCACCATAATGGGTGCATGAAGCCTTGGACGAAATATACAAGATGCCACTTCATAAATTTCATCCGACGCTATTCTAGGTGTCGCGTCACCTTATTATTGGGTGAGGCCCTTGTAATTTTGAAATACATAAGTATAGGCTATTTTTAGAGTCCGTATGTGTGGGGAAACAAGAGATAGGGTTGATTTCGGACCCCTCCACCAAGGGCCATGAAATTCCCCCCTCTTCCTCCATATATACAGCCCTTAGGGTACCGTTTAGACTTTCGATTTTGTTTAGATTAAAGTTCGCCATAGCTGCAACTTCACGTAATTCGTTTGTGTTCAACGACCAGACAAAGGCGTCACAGAACCCCGCCTTGATCAATAAAGCTTTCATCTTATATTTGCAATATCCAGATTGCAATCTCAGTTTCTTTCTTGTTCTTCATTTGCTCGCAGGAAACAGACCCTCGTGGTCAAGTTGATCGTGCTCCGGCGTGGTCAATACCCTCTCGGAGTTGGTTTAGCGATTGCTAAGGCGCGACGTCCTTGCACGTTCGTGGTCGGATCGTCAAAGTCGACTTCCACCAAAGCGATATCCATCATCTCATCGAAAGACGGGACACCTTTGCCTCTATCAATGGTGGTATATGGCAGCGGTGATGTCGATTGTGGTATATGGCAGCGGTGATGACGATGGTGGTATATGTCAGCGGTGATGACGATGGTGCGGCGGCGGCGTGACAACTTGTGAACAGAACTCGAAACTCTAAAGTACTAGACACTAGGACCAACAACTTGACACGATGATGCAACCGCAAATTCAACAAAGCAAATACAGAAAAGATTATGCAAAGGCTCAGATTGGTTCGGATAAGATGAACTAACCCTAAAATTTTTTTGGCTTTTTCGTGGACTATAGGTATGAAGAAAAGACTCGATCTAAACTACGAAAACTGTAAAATCTCACCGAGCAACCTGGAAATCTGATACCACTTGATAGAGGCGGGGTGTCCCAATCTTTCGATGAGATGATAACTATCGATTTGGTGAAGATGACTTTGACGATCCGACTACAAACATGCACGACATTGCGCCTTAGCAATCGCTAAACCAACTTCGAGAGGTTATTGACCACGCCGGAGCACAATCAACCTGACCACGAAGGTCTATTCCTGCAAGCAATTGAAGAACAAGCAAGAATATGATAAAAGCAATCTGAATATTGCGAGTATATATGAAGTATTGATAGATAAAGGTGGGGATCCGTAAGCGGTCTTCGTCTGGTCGTTGGACACAAACGAAGTACACGAAGTTGCAATGGCTAACTTTTAACTGATGAGGACATCAATACAATTGTTACACCCACAGCCCCTGCTGCTATACATACTGGACCAATTACTAGAGCTCGTGCACGCCAACTAAATTACCAGGTACTTTCGTTTCTTGGTAATGATTCTAATGTTCATGAGAATATGATGCTGCCTAAATTGGATACATTTGTTTTGCTTACAAATGAAGGGCCTAGCTTGGAGAAGGATGAACATTGGAGCAAGAACACGCATGGAGATGATGGCATGCGCAAGGGGAACAAGAACAGAGTTACAAGTGATGATTTCAGGACTTTGAAGCCACCATAATGGGTGCATGAAGCCTTGGACGAAATATACAAGATGCCACTTCATAAATTTCGTCCCGAGGCTATTTTAGGTGCTGCGTCACCTTATTATTGGGCCAGGCCCATGTAATTTCGAAATACATAAGTATAGGCTATTTTTAGAGTACGTATGTGTGGGGAAACAAGAGATAGGGTTGATTTCGGACCCCTCCATCAAGGGCCACGAAATTCCCCCCTCTTCCTCCACATATGCAGCCCTTAGGGCATCGTTTAGACTTCGGGTTTTGTTTAGATTAAAAGTTCGCCATAGCTGCAACTTCGCGTACTTCGTTTGTGTTCAACGACCAGACAAAGGCGTCACAGAACCCCACCTTGATTAATAAAGCTTTCATCTTATATTCGCAATATCCAGATTGCAGTCTCAGTTTCTTGCTTGTTCTTCGTTTGCTCGCAGGAAACAGACCCTCGTGGTCAGGTTGATCGTGCTCCGGCGTGGTCAATAATCTCTCGGAGTTGGTTTAGCGATTGCTAAGGCGCGACGTCCTCGCACGTTCATAGTCGGATCGTCAAAGTCGACTGCCACCAAAGCGATATCCATCATCCCATCGAAAGACGGGACACCTTTGCCTCTATCAAGTGGTATCAGATTTCCAGGTTGCTCGGTGAGATTTTACAGTTTTTCGTAGTTTAGATCGAGTCTGTTCTTCATACCTACAGTCCACGAAAAAGCCAAAAAAAATTAGGGTTAGTTCATCATATCCGAACCAATCTGAGCCTTTGCAAAATCTTTTTAGGGTTTTACTTTGTTGAATTTGCGGTTGCATCGTCGTGTCTAGTTGCTGGTCTTAGCGTTTGTCTTTTAGAGTTTCGAGTTCTGGTCATAAGTTGTCACGCCGCCACCGCACCATTATCATCGCCCCTGTCACCTACCACCACCGCTCCGAATCCGTATCCATATACCACCACCAATCCGTATCCATATACCACCACCGATCCATATCCATATATTACCACCGCTGCCATATACCACCACCGCTGCCATATACCACCACCGCTGCCATATACCACCACCATATATCCACCACCAATCCGAGTTCCTTGCATATTAGGTGTGTTTTTGAGATCCATCTAGATTCCGATTCGTGTTTCCTTGCTGGAGTAGGTTTCGAAAAAAAAGAGTCCGGAAACCACCCTCCGTTTAGGCCCAAAATTTTTCGAAAACGCATTTTTCGAAAAAATTTCTGGCTATCCTATTTTTAGGTGTTTCTGAGTGTTTTGAGACAGGTGCCATTATAGGAAGTTTTTTTTGACCCGTTTCCAGTTTTTGGGTCCGGGCAGTCGAAAAAATGAAAAAAAAAATTGGTCGAAAAAATTCCGTGCCCATCCTGTCAGTTTGACCTAGGAAGAGTTTTGAGACACTCGCCATTATAGTGATTTTTCGCAAAAAAAAGCAGCGCAAAAAAAAGAGCAAAAAAAAAATCCAGAGTGTGCTTTTTCCTTGTTTACGTGCAGCGCCGTGATTTTGTTAGTGTTCTAGGCTCGCGTCTCTAGCACGGTCTAGCCTAGTACCGTCGTTGAGCGTTTATTCAACTTTGCATCTCTGAATTGATTATTGCTGACCCTTTTTGCTACCATACTATAAGCCTTCCCAGCTCCACATACATCTACGTCGTGCGTTTGACTCTCCCTGGTAATCGCTCTATCCAAGCTTTGAGAGTTTTGACTACAACGGTTGCCGATCACCGCCTGCTGCTGGGTAAGAACTGGTAGGAATTTGAGTTTTGCTTGACGGGTTTGTGATACACCACCACCACTTCTTAGTAGTCTGTAGGATCATATTCTTGTGTGTTTCTATTTGCTGCTAACCATGGTAGGATCACAAGCCGATGAGACTGATTGGGAGAACCAGACGAACAAACAGCTACATGATAAATTTCAGCAAATGATGAGTGGACAGGTGCAAGATGTGCTAAACAGATTTGACGAGGCCATGGAGAAGATAGATGGCATGGAGAAGACGTTCGAAACAAAGCTTGATAGCAAGTTTAATGAATTGCTCGCGCGTTTACCACCACCATCGCCGGCTGCACCTATCGCACCTCTGCAACACCAACAACAACGCATCCTTCCGAATCAGTATGGACGAGCGAAGCGTGTTCCTATTGAGGATGGCCAAACTTCTGGTGCTGCTGTTCCTGTTATTGATGCTTCTTTGGCTCCTGCTACTGCTGCTGCTGGTACCCAGGAGGATGATGAGTATGCGGGCGATTATGAGGATGAGGTTGATCAAAATCAGAACTACGTGCACCCACCAGCACCACCACCAGCAGGTCGACCTCAGGTATATATTCGTAATGGTAGGCCTGCACCACCACCTCAGGTACGAGATGATGTGCATATTCCTAAACTGAAATTGAATATTCCACCATTTGAGGGTAGATATGTTCCTGATATATATCTTACTTGGGAGTTAGAAACTGAACAACGTTTTACATGTTTACAATATCCCGAGGAGAGACGGGTTGCTGCTGCTGTTTGTGCTTCACTAGTTTTGCATGTGTATGGTGGTCTGAACATTGTAGATTATATCCTATTCCAACTACTTGGGCTGCTTTGAAAACTGCTATGCGTACGCGTTGGGTTCCACCATATTATCAACGTGAATTGCTTCAAAAATTGCAGCGTTTAAGACAAGGGAAAAATTCTGTAGAAGAATATTATCAGGAATTACAAACTGGCATGATTAGATGTGCTATTGTTGAGGAGAATCAAGCTATGCTTGCAAGTTTTCTGGGTGGTTTAAATAGAGAGATTCAGACCATTCTAGACTATAAGGAGTATACTAATATCACTCGTTTATTCCATCTTGCTTGTAAAGCTGAACGTGAAGTGCAGGATCGACAAGCATTGGCGCGATCTAACTTTTCTGCAGGCCGACCTTCATCATGGACACCGCGTGCATCTTCTACTTCAACTGCACCAGCACCTCAATCAGGTGCCTCCTCCAGTCGTGATACAAGAAAACAGGCACAACCACCATTATCTGCCAAGAGCGCATGATAGAGGCAAACGTGTCCCGTCTTTCGATGAGATGATGGATATCGCTTTGGTGGAAGTCGACTTTGACGATCCGACTACGAACGTGCGAGGACGTCGCGCCTTAGCAATCGCTAAACCAACTCCGAGAGGTTATTGACCACGCCGGAGCACGATCAACCTGACCACGAGGGTCTGTTTCCTGCGAGCAAACGAAGAACCAGCAAGAAACTGAGATTGCAATCTGGATATTGCGAATATAAGATGAAAGCTTTATTGATCAAGGTGGGGTTCTGTGACGCCTTTGTCTGGTCGTTGAACACAAACGAAGTACGCGAAGTTGCAGCTATGGCGAACTTTTAATCTAAACAAATCCAAAGTCTAAACGGTGCCCTAAGGGCTGTATATATGGAGGAAGAGAGGGGGAATTTCGTGGCCCTTGGTGGAGGGGTCCTAAATCAACCCTATCTCTTGTTTCCCCACACATACGGACTCTAAAAATAGCCTACACTAATGTATTTCGAAATTACATGGGCCTGGCCCAATAAAAAGGTGATGCAACACCTATAATAGCCTCGGGACGAAATTTATGAAGTGGCATCTTGTATATTTCGTCCAAGGCTTCATGCACTCGTTATGGTGGCTTCAAAGACCTGAAATCATCACTCGTAACTCCGTTCTTGTTCCCCTTGCGCATGCCATCATCTCCATGCTTGTTCTTGCTCCAATGTTCACCCTTCTCCAAGCTAGGCCCTTCATTTGTAAGCAAAACAAATGTATCCAATTTAGGCAGCATCATATTCTCATGAACATTAGAATCATTACCAAGAAACGAAAGTACCTGATAATTTAATTGGCGTGCGCGAGCTCTAGTAATTGGTCCCGTATATGTAGCAGTAGGGGTTGTGGGTGTAACAATGGTATTGATGTCCTCATCATGTCCTCTATAGTGGAGATATCGTTTCCACATATATATTGACCGATGCCAGGAATGCCCTTTAGTTCTTGGCTTTCACGTGCATGACTTACAGCATGCCATCCGGCGAAAACAAGGAGAATAAGGCATACAGCCGCTGGATTTTCTTCAATTTACGGCCAAATGAGATTGCCCGGATCATACAGCATCTGCAGAAAGGTACGTTTGTCCCTACTAGGGGGGCTAATGTCTATAAGCAACATAATCTCTCGAATTTCCTTCAAAAGGAAGTGCCAATGGGTTCAGAAACTTGTCTGAAAAATAGCAATGAATGAGGTTCTTTGACTTTTAGGGCCAAAAAGTACTACTTAAGGCTGAATTTGAGGGTACTCCAGGCCTCCTGGCGCAAGCGGGGAGTATTTTTTTGGATCCGCATGCTCGCCACGAGCAGTTTGAGTACTTATGGGTCCGACACGGACTCCTAATGACAAAATTATGACCGTCTTAGTGAGCATCTGTCCATTCTATGACAGTCCTTGAAACTACTTCATTTTCTCGTGCGCTTTTTGCCTGACTGCCCCAAAATATCTTGTCCTCTATAGTGGAGATATGGTTTCCACATATATATTGACCGATGCCAGGAATGCCCTTTAGTTCTTGGCTTTCACGTGCATGAGTGACAACATGCCATCCGGCGAAAACAAGGAGAATAAGGCATATAGCAGCTGGATTTTCTTCAATTTACGGCCAAATGAGATTGCCCGGATCATAGAGCATCTGCAGAAAGGTACGTTTGTCCCTACTAGGGGGCTAATGTCTATAAGCAACATAATCTCTCGAATTTCCTTCAAAAGGAAGTGCCAATGGGTTCAGAAACTTGTCTGAAAAATAGCGACGAATGAGGTTCTTTGACTTTCAGGGCCAAAAAGTCCTACTTAAGGCTGAATTTGAGGGTACTCCGGGCCTCCTGGCGCAAGCGGGGAGTATTTTTTTGGATCCGCACGCTCGCCACGAGCAGTTTGAGTACTTATGGGTCCGACACGGACTCCTAATGACAAAATTATGACCGTCTTAGTGAGCATCGGTCCATTCTATGGCACTCCTTGAAAGTACTTCATTTTCTCGTGCGCTTTTTGCCTGACTGCCCCAAAATTTCTTGTCCTCCATAGTGGAGATATAGTTTCCACATATATATTGACCGATGACAGGAATTCCCTATAGTTCTTGGCTTTCACGTGCATGAGTTAGAGCTTGCCATCCGGTGAAAACAAGGAGAATAAGGCATATAGCCGCTGGATTTTCTTCAATTTACGGCCAAATGAGATTGCCCGGATCATAGAGCATCTGAAGAAAGGTACGTTGGTCCCTACCAGGCGGGCTAATGTCTATAAGCAACATAATCTCTCGACTTTCCTTCAAAAGGAAGTGCCAATGGGTTCAGAAACTTCTTTGAAAAATAGCGACAAATGATGTTCTTTGACTTTCAGGGCCAAAAAGTCCTGCTTAAGGCTGAATTTGAGGGTACTCCGGGCCTCCTGGCGCAAGCGGGGAGTATTTTGTTGGATCCGCGCGCTCGCCGCGAGCAGTTTGAGTACTTATGGGTCCGACACGGACTCCTAATGACAAAATTATGGCCGTCTTAGTGAGCATCTATCCATTCTATGGCAGTCCTTGAAAGTACTTCATTTTCTTGTGCCTTTTTGCCTGACTGCCCCCAAATTTCTTGTCCTCTATAGTGGAGATATCGTTTCCACATATATATTGACCGATGCCAGGAATGCCCTTTTATTCTTGGCTTTCACGTGTATGAGTTACAACATGCCATCCGGCGAAAACAAGGAGAATAAGGCATATAGCCGCTAGATTTTCTTTAATTTACGGCCAAATGAGATTGCCCGAATCATAGAGCATCTGCAGAAAGGTACGTTTGTCCCTACCAGGGGGGCTAATGTCTATAAGCAACATAATCTCTCGAATTTCCTTCAAAAGGAAGTGCCAATGGGTTCAGAAATTTGTCTGAAAAACAACGACGAATGATGTTCTTTGACTTTCAGGACCAAAAAGTCCTGCTTAAGGCTGAATTTGAGGGTACTCCGGGCCACCTGGCGCAAGCGGGGAGTACTTTTATGGACTCGCGCGCTCGCGGCGAGCAGTTTGAGTACTTATAGTTCCGACACGGACTCCTAATGACAAAATATGACCGTCTTGGTGAGCATCTGTCCATTCTATGAGAGTCCTTGAAACTACTTCATTTTCTCATGCGCTTTTTGCCTAACTGCCCCAAAATTTCTTGTCCTCTATAGTGGAGATACGGTTTCCACATATATATTGACCGATGCCAGGAATGCCCTTTAGTTCTTGGCTTTCACGTGCATGAGTTACAGCATGCCATCCGGCGAAAACAAGGAGAATAAGGCATATAGCAGCTGGATTTTCTTCAATTTACGGCCAAATGGGATTGCCCGGATCATAGAGCATCTGCAGAAAGGTACGTTTGTCCCTACTAGGGGGGCTAATGTCTATAAGCAACATAATCTCTCGAATTTCCTTCAAAAGGAAGTGCCAATGGGTTCAGAAACTTGTCTGAAAAATAGCGACGAATGAGGTTCTTTGACTTTTAGGGCCAAAAAGTCCTGCTTAAGGCTGAATTTGAGGGTGCTCCAGGCCTCCTGGCGCAAGCGGGGAGTATTTTTTTGGATCCGCACGCTCGCCACGAGCAGTTTGAGTACTTATGGGTCCGACACGGAGTCCTAATGACAAAATTATGACCGTCTTAGCGAGCATCTGTCCATTCTATGGCACTCCTTGAAAGTACTTCATTTTCTCGTGCGCTTTTTGCCTGACTGCCCCAATATTTCTTGTCCTCTATAGTGGAGATATAGTTTCCACATATATATTGACCGATGCCCGGAATGCCCTTTAGTTCTTGGCTTTCACGTGCATGAGTTACAGCATGCCATCCGGTGAAAACAAGGAGAATAAGGCATGTAGACGCTGGATTTTCTTCAATTTACGGCCAAATGAGATTGCCCGGATCATAGAGCATCTGCAGAAAGGTAGGTTGGTCCATACCAGGGGGGCTAATGTCTATAAGCAACATAATCTCTCGAATTTCCTTCAAAAGGAAGTGCCAATGGGTTCAGAAACTTGTGTGAAAAATAACGACAAATGATGTTCTTTGAATTTCAGGGCCAAAAAGTCCTGCTTAAGGCTGAATTTGAGGGTACTCCTGGCCACCTAGGGCAAGCGGGGAGTATTTCTTTGGATCCGCGCGCTCGCCGCGAGCAGTTTGAGTACTTGCGGGTCCGACACGGACTCCTAATGACAAAATTGTGACCGTCTTAGTGAGCATCTGTCCATTCTATGGCAGTCCTTGAAAGTACTTCATTTTCTCGTGCGCTTTTTGCCTGACTGCCCCAAAATTTCTTGTCCTCTATAGTGGAGATATTGTTTTCACATATATATTGACCGATGCCAGGAATGCCCTTTAGTTCTTGGCTTTCACGTGCATGAGGTACAGCATGCCATGCGGTGAAAACAAGGAGAATAAGGCATATAGCCGCTGGATTTTCTTCAATTTGCGGCCAAATGAGATTGCCCAGATCATAGAGCATCTGCAGAAAGGTACGTTGTCCCTACCAGGGGGGCTAATGTCTATAAGCAACATAATCTCTCGAATTTCCTTCAAAAGGAAGTGCCAATGGGTTCAGAAACTTGTCTGAAAAACAGCGATGAATGATGTTCTTTGACTTTCAGGGCCAAAAAGTCCTGCTTAAGGCTGAATTTGAGAGTACTCCGGGCCTCCAGGCACAAGAGTTGAGTATGTTTTTGGATTCGCGCGCTCGCCGCGAGAAGTTTGAGTACTTATGGGTCTGACACAGACCCCTAATGACAAAATTATGACCGTCTTAGTGAGCATATGTCCATTCTATGGCAGTCCTTGAAAGTACTTCAATTTCTCGTGCACTTTTTGCCTGACTGCCCCAAAATTTCTTGTCCTCTATAGTGGAGATATCGTTTCCACATATATATTGACCGATGCCAGGAATGCCCTTTAGTTCTTGGCTTTCACGTGCATGAGTTACAGCATGCCATCCGGCGAAAACAAGGAGAATAAGGCATATAGCATCTGCAGTAAGGTAAGTTTTTCCCTACCAGGGGGGCTAATGTCTATAAGCAACATAATCTCTCGAATTTCCTTCAAAAGGAACTGCCAATGGGTTCAGAAACTTGTGTGAAAAACAACGACGAATGATGTTCTTTGATTTTCAGGGCTAAAAAGTCCTGCTTAAGGCTGAATTTGAGGGTACTCCGGGCCACCTGGCGCAAGCGGGGAGTATTTTTTTGGATTCGCACGCTCGCCGCGAGCAGTTTGAGTACTTATGGGTCCAACACGGACTCCTAACGACAAAATTATGACCATCTTAGTGAGCATCTGTCCATTCTATGACAGTCCTTGAAACTACTCATTTTCTCCTGCGCTTTTTGCCTGACTGCCCCAAAATTTCTTGTCCTCTATAGTGGAGATATATCGTTTACACATATATATTGACCGATGCCAGGAATGCCCTTTAGTTCTTGGCTTTCACGCGCATGAGTTACAGCATGCCATCCGGCGAAAACAAGGAGAATAAGGCATATAGCCACTGGATTTTCTTCAATTTACGGCCAAATGAGATTGCCCGAATCATAGAGCAACTGCAGAAAGGTACGTTTGTCCCTACCAGGGGGGCTAATGTCTATAAGCAACATAATCTCTCGAATTTCCTTCAAAAGGAAGTGCCAATTGGTTCAGAAACTTGTCTGAAAAATAGCAATGAATGATGTTCTTTGACTCTCAGGGACAAAAAGTCCTGCTTAAGGCTGAATTTGAGGGTACTCTGGGCCACCTGGCGTAAGCGGGGAGTATTTTTATGGATTCGCGCGCTCACCGCGAGCAGTTTGAGTACTTATAGGTCCGACACGGACTCCTAATGACAAAATTATGACCGTCTTAGTGAGCATCTGTCCATTCTATGAGAGTCCTTGAAACTACTTCATTTTCTCGTGCGCTTTTTTCCTAACTGCCCCAAAATTTCTTGTCCTCTACAGTGGAGATATGGTTTCCACATATATATTGACCGACGCCAGGAATGCCCTTTAGTTCTTGGCTTTCACGTGCATGAGTTACAGCATGCCATCCGGCTAAAACAAGGAGAATAACGCATATAGCAGCTGGATTTTCTTCAATTTACGGCCAAATGAGATTTCCCGGATCATAGAGCATCTGCAGAAAGGTACGTTTGTCCCTACTAGGGGGGCTAATGTCTATAAGCAACATAATCTCTCGAATTTCCTTCAAAAGGAAGTGCCAATGGATTCAGAAACTTGTCTGAAAAATAGCGATGAATGAGGTTCTTTGACTTTTAGGGCCAAAAAGTCCTGCTTAAGGCTGAATTTGAGGGTACTCCAGGCCTCCTGGCGCAAGCGGGGAGTATTTTTTTGGATCCGCATGCTTGCCACGAGCAGTTTGAGTACTTATGGGTCCGACACGGACTCCTAATGACAAAATTATGACCGTCTTAGTGAGCATCTGTCCATTCTATGGCAGTCCTTGAAAGTACTTCATTTTCTCGTGCGCTTTTTGCCTGACTGCCCCAAAATTTCTTGTCCTCTATAGTGGAGATATAGTTTCCACATATATATTGACTGATGCCCGGAATGCCCTTTAGTTCTTGGCTTTCACGTGCATGAGTTACAGCATGCCATCCGGTGAAAACAAGGAGAATAAGGCATGTAGACGCTGGATTTTCTTCAATTTACGGCCAAATGAGATTGCCCGGACCAGAGAGCATCTGCAGAAAGGTACATTGGTCCCTACTAGGGGGGCTAATGTCTATAAGCAACATAATCTCTCGAATTTCCTTCAAAAGGAAGTGCCAATGGGTTCAGAAACTTCTCTGAAAAATAGCGACGAATGATGTTCTTTGACTTTCAGGGCCAAAAAGTCCTGCTTAAGGCTGAATTTGAGGGTACTCCTGGCCACCTGGCGCAAGCGGGGAGTATGTTTTTGGATCCGCGCACTCGCCGCGAGCAGTTTGAGTACATATGGGTCCAAGACGGACTCCTAATGACAAAATTATGACCGTCTTAGTGAGCATCTATCCATTCTATGGCAGTCCTTGAAAGTAATTCATTTTCTCGTGCGCTTTTTGCCTGACTGCCCCAAAATTTCTTGTCCTCTATAGTGGAGATATCGTTTCCACATATATATTGACCGATACCAGGAATGCCCTTTAGTTCTTGGCTTTCACGTGCATGAGGTACAGCATGTCATGCGGTGAAAACAAGGAGAATAAGGCATATAGCCGCTGGATTTTCTTCAATTTGCGGCCAAATGAGATTGCCCAGATCATAGAGCATGTGCAGAAAGGTACGTTGGTCCCTAGAAGGGGGGCTAATGTCTATAAGCAACATAATCTCTCGAATTTCGTTCAAAAGGAATTGCCAATGGGTTCAGAAACTTGTCTGAAAAACAGCGACGAATGATGTTCTTTGACTTTCAGGGCCAAAAAGTCTTGCTTAAGGCTGAATCTGAGGGTAGTTCGGGCCTCCAGGCACAAGCGTGGTGTATTTTTTTGGATTCGCGCGCTCTCCGCGAGAAGTTTGAGTACTTATGGGTCTGACACAGACTCCTAATGACAAAATTATGACCGTCTTAGTGAGCATCTGTCCATTCTATGGTAGTCCTTGAAAGTACTTCAGTTTTTCGTGCGCTTTTTGCCTGACTGCCCCAAAACTTCTTGTCCTCTATAGTTGAGATATCGTTTCCACATATATATTGACCGATGCCAGGAATGCCCTTAAGTTCTTGGCTTTCACGTGCATGAGTTGCAGCATACCATCCGACGAAAACAAGGAGAATAAGGCATATAGCCGCTGGATTTTATTCAATTTACAGCCAAATGAGATTGCCCGGAACATAGAGCATCTACAGTAAGGTACGTTTGTCCCTACCAGGGGGGCTAATGTCTATAAGCAACATAATCTCTCGAATTTCCTTCAAAAGGAACTGCCAATGGGTTCAGAAACTTGTGTGAAAAACAACGATGAATGATGTTCTTTGACTTTCAGGGCTCAAAAGTCCTGATTAAGGCTAAATTTGAGGGTACTCCGGGCCACCTGGCGCAAGCGGGGAGTATTTTTTTGGATTCGCGCGCTCGCCGCGAGCAGTTTGAGTACTTATGGGTCCAACAAGGACTCCTAACGACAAAATTATGACCATCCTAGTGAGCATCTGTCCATTCTATGACAGTCCTTGAAACTACTCATTTTCTCCTGCGCTTTTTGCCTGACTGCCCCAAAATTTCTTGTCCTCTATAGTGGAGATATATCGTTTACAATTATATATTGACCGATGCCAGGAATGCCCTTTAGTTCTTGGCTTTCACGCGCATGAGTTGCAGCATGCCATCCGGTGAAAACAAGGAGAATAAGGCATATAGCCGCTGGATTTTTTCAATTTACGACCAAATGAGATTGCCTGGATCATAGAGCAACTGCAGAAAGGTACATTTGTCCCTACCAGGGGGGCTAATGTCTATAAGCAACATAATCTCTCAAATTTCCTTTAAAAGGAAGTGCCAATGGGTTCAGAAACTTGTGTGAAAAATAGTGACGAATGATGTTCTTTGACTTTCAGGGCAAAAAAGTCCTGCTTAAGGCTGAATTTGAGGGTACTCCGGGCCTCGTGGTGCAAGCGGGGAGTATTTTTTTGGATTCGCGCGCTCGCGGCGAGCAGTTTGAGTACTTATGGGTCCGACACAGACTCCTAATGACAAAATTATGACCGTCTTAGTGAGCATCTGTCCATTCTATGGTAGTCCTTGAAAGTACTTCATTTTCTCGTGTGCTTTTTGCCTGACTGCCCCAAAATTTCTTGTCCTCTATAGTGGATATATCATTTCCACATATATATTGACCGATGACAAGAATGCCCTTTTATTCTTGGCTTTCACGTGCATGAGTTACAGCATGCCATCCGGTGAAAACAAGGAGAATAAGGCATGTAGACGCTGGATTTTCTTCAATTTACGGGCAAATGAGATTGCCCGGATCATAGAGCATCTGCAGAAAGGTACGTTGGTCCCTACCAGGGGGGCTAATGTCTACAAGCAACATAATCTCTCGAATTTCCTTCAAAAGGAAGTGCCAATGGGTTAAGAAACTTGTGTGAAAAAAAGCGACGAATGATGTTCTTTGACTTTTAGGGCCAATAAGTCCTGCTTAAGGCTGAATTTGAGGGTACTCCGGGCCACCTGGCGCAAGCGGGGAGTAATTTTTTGGATCCGCGCGAGCAGTTTGAGTACTTATGGGTCCGACACGGGCTCCTAATGACAAAATTATGACCGTCTTAGTGAGCATCTGTCCATTCTATGGCAGTCCTTGAAAGTACTTCATTTTCTCGTGCGCTTTTTGCCTGACTGCCCCAAAATTTCTTGTCCTCTATAGTGGAGATATCGTTTCCACATATATATTGACCGATGCCAGGAATGCCCTTTAGTTCTTGGCTTTCACGTGCATAAGTTAGAGCATGCCATCAGGTGAAAACAAGGAGAATAAGGCATATAGCCGTTGGATTTTCTTCAATTTACGGCCAAATGAGATTGCCCGGACCATAGAGCATTTGCAGAAAGGTACGTTGGTCCCTACTAGGGGGGCTAATGTCTATAAGCAACATAATCTCTCGAATTTCCTTCAAAAGGAAGTGCCAATGGGTTCAGAAACTTCTCTGAAAAATAGCGACGAATGATGTTCTTTGACTTTCAGGGCCAAAAAGTCCTGCTTATGGCTGAATTTGAGGGTACTCCTGGCCACCTGGCGCAAGCGGGGAGTATTTTTTTGGATCCGCACGCTCTCCTCGAGAAGTTTGAGTACTTATGTGATGAGGACATGACTACCTTGGATACGACCAAAAATATTGCATACATGCATATTTGTCAGGTGATTTCTAATGCAAACTATTCAATAGTCTATTTATGTTATCCAGAACAAAAATACTTCACACACTTTTGTGTTTTGTCTAATTGCAGGTGTATGGGACATTTGTACAATCCACATATGAAGAGAAGGGAAAATGAGATATTTAGGTTGTGTTCAAAAAGTCCTCTCACGTCACTTTTGGGCCAAGAGAAGATAGAGTCCAAGTCTCTCACGTTCTGGATTCAGATTCGGACTGCACAGACATACCTGACTCAAAACGCCAACAACTTTTTCATACGGACTCCAAATTGGGTGATTATTTTTTTGTTGGAAACTAGATTTCGTGGTCTTTCCATCCCAATTGGATTCACCTTCAAATTCGTCTGGAGCGTTGAGTTACGGACGAAACAATCTGACGTTGCAGCAGAATCCGAGTCAAACTACAAGCCCAAAGGTGTTGCATCACCTCCACTTGGGCCCATGAGCCTTGTACGACCTAGGGTTAGTTTTAGGCTGCCTTGGGACGTCCTCCCACCTCCTTGGCCGCCACCCCTTGCTCCTATATAAGTAGATCCATCTAGTAGATTTTTCCTTGGGATTTGTTTAGTTAAAAGTTAGCCATTGCAACTTCGTGTACTTCGTTTGTGTCCAACGACCAGACCAAGACCGCTTCCGGATCCCCACCATTATCCATACTTCATATATATTTGCAATATTCAGATTGCTTTATCATATTCTTGCTCGTTCTTCGATTGCTTGCAGGAATAGACCTTCGTGGTCAGGCTGACCGTGCTTCCAGCATCGTCAGTAACCTCAGGAGATTGGTTTAGCGATTGCTAAGGCGCAACGTCGTGCACGTTTGTAGTTGGATCGTCAAAGTCATCTCCACCAAATCGATAGTTATCATCTCATCGAAATATTGGGACCCTCGCCTCTATCAAGTGGTATCAGTTTTCAGGTGCTCGGTGAGAATTTCCAGTTTTGCTAGATTAGATTTATTTTCTTACCTATTGTCCAAGAAAAATCCACAAAAAAGAGTTAGATCTATTCATCCTTTGTCCAAGCCAGTCTGAGCCTTTGCAATTTTCTTTTCATTGCTTGCATAGTTGAATTATCGGTTGCATCGTCGTGTCGAGTTGCTGGTCTTAGTGTCTAGGTCGTTTAGAGTTTTGAGTTCTGTTCACATTAGTCACGTCACCGCTGCATCATTATCCCTTCCGCTGTCCACCACCCATCCATCAATTTCCTCCATGTGCTAGCCACCGTTCATTGTCATAATCATAGTTGAGATCGTTCCCATCTTCGCTTGATCCAATCTACATCTTATCTAGTTTGTTTTGAAAAGAGGGAGAGAGAAAAAAAAGATAGAGAAAAAAACGAGAGAAAAAAAAAGTAAACAAAAGTCAGAGAAAAAAAAAGAAAGGAAAAGAAAAAAAAGTGTGAGAAAAAAAGAGAGTAGAAAAAAAAACAAAATTCGGATCTATTTAGACTCAATCTCGTAGTTGAATTCGGATTGGAATCTGTTTTGTGCACTGTTCAGTAAAACAGGCATAACTTCCTCATATGAAGTCTGTTTTGGCTCCGCGAGTACTCAAATGAAAGCTAGCGACGAGCCGCATCTAAATAGTTGCAGAAGCTAGTTCAGTATTTGGCACCTCAACATCAGCTTCTAAATAGGTCTACTGCTATTGTGATCTTCACTTATATCTTGCTGTCCAGAGCTACTTCATATCCTTTATTGATGCTAGTTGTGCTACGACGTGACCTCATTAATGTTCTAGGCTCGCGTCTCTAGTTTGGTCTAGCCTAGGACCAGCACAGTACCGTTGTTGAGCGTTTATTCAACATTGCATCTCTGAATTGATTATTGCTAATCTTTTGCTACCATATATAGCCAACCCAGCTCCACATATTTCTACACTGTGTATACGTACGTTCCCCTGGCAATCGTTTTACACAATCTTCGGAGTTATTTGACACCGCTGGTTGCCCGTCACCACCTGCCGCATGGTAAGAACTTGTAAGATATTGATATTTGCTTTACTGTGAGCACTTTACAACCACATCCTAGTAGTTCATAGGAATATTATTCTCGAATTTTGGTTCTTGTTTCTACTAATCATGACAGGTTCCAGAGATAGAAGTTCTTGGATGACGGACACATCTTCACCATCACGAGAGTTGGGACAACACACACAAGCATATGGTCAGGTTATCTCTTTACCATCATTTGAGGGTAGATTTAATCCTGCTATTTATCTAGCTTGGGAGCTTGAAGTAGAACAAGTTTTTAGTCACCATGATTTTTCTGAACTTGAAAGAGTACGAGCTACCATTAGAGCATTTACTGGTTTTGCTTCTATTTGGTGGAGTGTACATTGTAAGAAAAACATTGATAACCAACCCACAACTTGGAAAGTTTTGAAAGCTGTAATGAGACAACAATTTTTTCCTCCTTACTATCGTCGTGAATTGCGTCGCAAATTGGAGCAATTAAAACAAGGCAGTAACACTGTTCATGCTTACTACCAAGAGTTCAAATCTTATATGCATCATTGTGACATAGAAGAATCTGAGGATGATACAATGAATAGATTTTTTGGTGGTTTGAACCATGATATTCAGGCAAGATTTCAGTATATTCCTCGTTGCATTACTGGTATGTATGTCCGTGCTTGTTCCTTTGAGAGACAAATACATGAGGATGCATTGGGTGACTACAACAACTACTATTCCAGTTCATGCTCACCACCGCCGGTTGGTTACTCCACTATTGCACCTACCAGAGCAGCCCCACCTCGGATTGTGAGCGCGATATCATCTCAAGAGTATGGTACATTGTCAACGTCCGTACCTACATCAGCTACATCTCTGCGAGGTAACAGTACAGGTCTTGATGATATAACTTCACATGAGAATGAAGCATGCCTAGTTAACTTGAATGCATCATGTGTTGAGTTACCTGTTGATTTGAGCACACCACCTATTTTAGAGACTCTTTTTACTATCATGAATGCATCATGTGATCAAACAAATGAAATATCAACAATTTTGAGTGCACCCATTGAATTAACTGTTGATGCAAAAGAACGAATGTTTAATCATTTTGATATGACCTCTAATCTTGATGATGATTCTGTGTCCAATGACTTATTGCATGTTTGCTTATTTAAGCATGTTGTAGCATGTAAATTTGATGCAAGTAAGGTTTATTCATCGAAGTTAGGATGGTTTAATGATGAACATTGCCAATCTTTTGAAGTGAATAAGAGCTTCACTTATATGTGCAAACTGAGTTGCAATATTTTCATGCCTTGTACTTCTTGTGATAATTTTTTGGCTTTAGATTTTATGAACTATGAAAGTTACTCATGTATACATGTGACATATGTGCAAAAATCAAGGGAAGTTAAAATGGATGACATATACATATACAACATGTACACCTTGTCTCTTTTGTTAGCCACATTTCAGATTAAGCAATGCCGAGGACGGCTTTGTTTTCAAAAAGGGGAGGATGATGAGGACATGACTACCTTGGATAGGACCAAAAATATTGCATACATGCATATTTGTCAGGTGATTTCTAATGCAAACTATTCAATAGTCTATTTATGTTATCCAAAACAAAAATACTTCACACACTTTTGTGTTTTGTCTAATTGCAGGTGTATGGGACATTTGTACAATCCACATATGAAGATAAGGGAAAAGGAGATGTTTAGGTTGTGTTCAAAAAGTCCTCTCACGTCACTTTTGGGCCAAGAGAAGATAGAGTCCAAGTCTCTCACGTTCTGGATTCAGATTCGGACTGCACAGACATACCTGACTCAAAACGCCAACAACTTTTTCATACGGACTCCGAATTGGGTGATTATTTTTTTTGTTGGAAACTAGATTTCGTGATCTTTCCATCCCAATTGGATTCACCTTCAAATTCGTCCAGAGCGTTGAGTTACGGACGAAACAATCTGACGTTGCAGCAGAATCCGAGTCAAACTACAAGCCCAAAGGTGTTGCATCACCTCCACTTGGGCCCATGAGCCTTGTACGACCTAGGGTTAGTTTTAGGCTGCCTTGGGACGTCCTCCCACCTCCTTGGCCGCCAACCCTTGCTCCTATATAAGTAGATCCATCTAGTAGCTTTTTCCTTGGGATTTGTTTAGTTAAAAGTTAGCCATTGCAACTTCGTGTACTTCGTTTGTGTCCAACGACCAGACCAAGATCGCTTCCGGATCCCCACCATTATCAATACTTCATATATATTTGCAATATTCAGATTGCTTTATCATATTCTTGCTCGTTCTTCGATTGCTTGCAGGAATAGACCTTCGTGGTCAGGCTGACCGTGCTTCCAGCATCGTCAGTAACCTCAGGAGATTGGTTTAGCGATTGCTAAGGCGCAACGTCGTGCACGTTTGTAGTCGAATTGTCAAAGTCATCTCCACCAAATCGATAGTTATCATCTCATCGAAAGATCGGGACCCTCGCCTCTATCATTATGGGTCCGACACGGACTCCTAATGACAAAATTATGACCATCTTAGTGAGCATCTGTCCATTCTATGGCAGTCCTTGAAAGTACTTCATTTTCTCGTGCGCTTTTTGCCTGACTGCCCCAAAATTTCTTGTCCTCAATAGTGGAGATATTGTTTCCACATATATATTGACCGATGCCAGGAATGCCCTTTAGTTCTTGGCTTTCACGTGCATGAGTTATAGCATGCCATACGGTGAAAACAAGGAGAATAAGGCATGTAGACGCTGGATTTTCTTCAATTTACGGCCAAATGAGATTGCCCGGATCATAGAGCATCTGCAGAAAGGTACGTTGGTCCATACCAGGGGGCTAATGTCTATAAGCAACATAATCTCTCAAATTTCCTTTAAAAGGAAGTGCCAATGGGTTCAGAAACTTCTCTGAAAACTAGCGACGAATGATGTTCTTTGAATTTCAGGGCCAAAAATTCTGCTTAAGGCTGAATTTGAGGGTACTCCTGGCCACCTGGCGCAAGCGGGGAGTATTTTTTTGGATCCGCGCGCTCGCCGCGAGCAGTTTGAGTACTTATGGGTCCGACACGGACTCCTAATGACAAAATTATGACCGTCTTAGTGAGCATATGTCCATTCTATGGCAGTCCTTGAAAGTACTTCATTTTCTCGTGCGCTTTTTGCCTGACTGCCCCAAAATTTCTTGTCCTCTATAGTGGAGATATTGTTTCCACATATATATTGACCGATGCCAGGAATGCCCTTTAGTTCTTGGCTTTCACGTGCATGAGGTACAACATGCCATGATGTGAAAACAAGGAGAATAAGGCATATAGCCGCTGGATTTTCTTCAATTTGCGGCCAAATGAGATTGCCCGGATCATAGAGCATCTGCAGAAAGGTACGTTGGTCCCTACCAGGGGGGCTAATGTCTATCAGAAACATAATCTCTCGAATTTCCTTCAAAAGGAAGTGCCAATGGGTTCAAAAACTTGTCTGAAAAAACAGCGACGAATGATGTTCTTTGACTTTAAGGGCCAAAAAGTGCTGCTTAAGGCTGAATTTGAGGGTACTCCGGGCCTCCAGGCACAAGCGGGGAGTATTTTTTGGATTCGCGCACTTGCCGCGAGAAGTTTGAGTACTTATGGGTCCGACACAGACTCCTGATGAAAAAATTATGACCGTCTTAGTGAGCATATGTCCATTCTATGGCAGTCCTTGAAAGTACTTCAGTTTCTCGTGCGCTTTTTGCCTGACTGTCCCAAAATTTCTTTTCCTCTATAGTGGAGATATCGTTTCCACATATATATTGACCGATGCCAGGAATGCCGTTTAGTTCTTGGCTTTCACGTGCATGAGTTACAGCATGCCATCCGGCGAAAACAAGGAGAATAAGGCATATTGCCGCTGGATTTTATTCAATTTACGGCCAAATGAGATTGCCAGGAACATAGAGCTTCTGCAGTAAGGTACGTTTCTCCCTACCAAGGGGGCTAATGTCTATAAGCAACATAATCTCTCGAATTTCCTTCAAAAGGAAGTGCCAATGGGTTCAGAAACTTCTGTGAAAAACAGCGACGAATGATGTTCTTTGACTTTCAGGGCCAAAAAGTCCTGCTTAAGGCTGAATTTGAGGGTACTCCGGGACACCTGGCGAAAGCGGGGAGTATTTTTTGGATTCGCGCGCTTGCCGCGAGTAGTTTGAGTACTTACGGGTCCAACACGGACTCCTAACGACAAAATTATGACCATCATAGTGAGCATCTGTCCATTCTGTGACAGTCCTTGAAACTACTCATTTTCTCCTGCGCTTTTTGCCTGACTGCCCCAAAATTTCTTGTCCTCTATAGTGGAGATATGTTGTTTACACATATATATTGACCGATGCCAGGAATGCCCTTTAGTTCTTGGCTTTCACGCGCATGAGTTACAGCATGCCATCCGGCGAAAACAAGGAGAATAAGGCATATAGCCGCTGGATTTTCTTCAATTTACGGCCAAATGAGATTGCCCGGATAATAGAGCATCTGCAGAAAGGTACGTTTATCCCTACCAGGGGGGCTAATGTCTATAAGAAACATAATCTCTCGAATTTTTCTTCAAAAGGAAGTGCCAATGGTTTCAGAAACTTGTCTGACAAATAGCGACGAATGATGTTCTTTGACTTTCAGGTCCAAAAAGTCCTGCTTAAGGCTGAATTTGAGGGTACACCGGGCCTCCTGGTGCAAGCGGGGAGTATTTTTTTGGATTCGCGGGCTCGCCACGAGCAGTTTGAGTACTTATGGGTCCGACACAGACTCATAATGACAAAATTATGACCGTCTTAGTGAGCATCTGTCCATTCTATGGCAGTCCTAGAAAGTACTTCATTTTCTCGTGTGCTTTTTGCCTGACTGCCCCAAAATTTCTTGTCCTCTATAGTGGAGATATGGTTTGCACATATATATTGACCGATGACAAGAATTCCCTTTTGTTCTTGGCTTTCACGTGCATGAGTTACAGCATGCCATCCGGCGAAAACAAGGAGAATAAGGCATGTAGACGCCGGATTTTCTTCAATTTACGGCCAAATGAGATTGCCAGGATCATAGAGCATCTACAGAAAGGTACGTTGGTCCCTACCAGGGGGGCTAATGTCTATAAGCAACATAATCTCTCGAATTTCCTTCAAAAGGAAGTGCCAATGGGTTAAGAAACTTGTGTGAAAAATAGCGACGAATGATGTTCTTCGACTTTCAGGGCCAAAAAGTCCTGCTTAAGGCTGAACTTGAGGGTACTCCGGGCCACCTGGCGCAAGCGGGGAATAATTTTGTGGATCCGCATGCTCGCCGCGAGCAGTTTGAGTAATTATGGGTTCGACATAGACTCCTAATGACAAAATTATGACCGTCTTAGTGAGCATATGTCCATTCTATGGCAGTCCTTGAAAGTACTTCATTTTCTCGTGCGCTTTTTGCCTGACTGCCCCAAAATTTCTTGTCCTCTATAGTGGAGATATTGTTTCCACATATATATTGACCGATGCCAGGAATGCCCTTTAGTTCTTGGCTTTCACGTGCATGAGGTACAACATGCCATGATGTGAAAACAAGGAGAATAAGGCATATAGCCGCTGGATTTTCTTCAATTTGCGGCCAAATGAGATTGCCCGGATCATAGAGCATCTGCAGAAAGGTACGTTGGTCCCTACCAGGGGGGCTAATGTCTATCAGAAACATAATCTCTCGAATTTCCTTCAAAAGGAAGTGCCAATGGGTTCAAAAACTTGTCTGAAAAAACAGCGACGAATGATGTTCTTTGACTTTAAGGGCCAAAAAGTGCTGCTTAAGGCTGAATTTGAGGGTACTCCGGGCCTCCAGGCACAAGCGGGGAGTATTTTTTGGATTCGCGCACTTGCCGCGAGAAGTTTGAGTACTTATGGGTCCGACACAGACTCCTGATGAAAAAATTATGACCGTCTTAGTGAGCATATGTCCATTCTATGGCAGTCCTTGAAAGTACTTCAGTTTCTCGTGCGCTTTTTGCCTGACTGTCCCAAAATTTCTTTTCCTCTATAGTGGAGATATCGTTTCCACATATATATTGACCGATGCCAGGAATGCCGTTTAGTTCTTGGCTTTCACGTGCATGAGTTACAGCATGCCATCCGGCGAAAACAAGGAGAATAAGGCATATTACCGCTGGATTTTATTCAATTTACGGCCAAATGAGATTGCCCGGAACATAGAGCATCTGCAGTAAGGTACGTTTGTCCCTACCAGGGGGGCTAATGTCTATAAGCAACATAATCTCTCGAATTTCCTTCAAAAGGAAGTGCCAATGGGTTCAGAAACTTCTGTGAAAAACAGCGACGAATGATGTTCTTTGACTTTCAGGGCCAAAAAGTCCTGCTTAAGGCTGAATTTGAGGGTACTCCGGGACACCTGGCACAAGCGGGGAGTATTTTTTGGATTCGCGCGCTTTCCGCGAGCAGTTTGAGTACTTACGGGTCCAACACGGACTCCTAACGACAAAATTATGACCATCATAGTGAGCATCTGTCCATTCTGTGACAGTCCTTGAAACTACTCATTTTCTCCTGCGCTTTTTGCCTGACTGCCCCAAAATTTCTTGTCCTCTACAGTGGAGATATGTTGTTTACACATATATATTGACCGATGCCAGGAATGCCCTTTAGTTCTTGGCTTTCACGCGCATGAGTTACAGCATGCCATCCGGCGAAAACAAGGAGAATAAGGCATATAGCCGCTGGATTTTCTTCAATTTACGGCCAAATGAGATTGCCCGGATAATAGAGCATCTGCAGAAAGGTACGTTTGTCCCTACCAGGGGGGCTGATGTCTATAAGAAACATAATCTCTCGAATTTTTCTTCAAAAGGAAGTGCCAATGGTTTCAGAAACTTGTCTGACAAATAGCGACGAATGATGTTCTTTGACTTTCAGGTCCAAAAAGTCCTGCTTAAGGCTGAATTTGAGGGTACTCCGGGCCTCCTGGTGCAAGCGGGGAGTATTTTTTTGGATTCGCGGGCTCGCCACGAGCAGTTTGAGTACTTATGGGTCCGACACAGACTCATAATGACAAAATTATGACCGTCTTAGTGAGCATCTGTCCATTCTATGGCAGTCCTAGAAAGTACTTCATTTTCTCGTGTGCTTTTTGCCTGACTGCCCCAAAATTTCTTGTCCTCTATAGTGGAGATATGGTTTCCACATATATATTGACCGATGACAAGAATTCCCTTTTGTTCTTGGCTTTCACGTGCATGAGTTACAGCATGCCATTCGGCGAAAACAAGGAGAATAAGGCATGTAGACGCCGGATTTTCTTCAATTTACGGCCAAATGAGATTGCCAGGATCATAGAGCATCTACAGAAAGGTACGTTGGTCCCTACCAGGGGGGCTAATGTCTATAAGCAACATAATCTCTCGAATTTCCTTCAAAAGGAAGTGCCAATGGGTTAAGAAACTTGTGTGAAAAATAGCGACGAATGATGTTCTTCGACTTTCAGGGCCAAAAAGTCCTGCTTAAGGCTGAACTTGAGGGTACTCCGGGCACCTGGCGCAAGCGGGGAGTAATTTTTTGGATCCGCATGCTCGCCGCGAGTAGTTTGAGTAATTATGGGTTCGACATAGACTCCTAATGACAAAATTATGACCGTCTTAGTGAGCATATGTCCATTCTATGGCAGTCCTTGAAAGTACTTCATTTTCTCGTGCGCTTTTTGCCTGACTGCCCCAAAATTTCTTGTCCTCTATAGTGGAGATATTGTTTCCACATATATATTGACCGATGCCAGGAATGCCCTTTAGTTCTTGGCTTTCACGTGCATGAGGTACAACATGCCATGATGTGAAAACAAGGAGAATAAGGCATATAGCCGCTGGATTTTCTTCAATTTGCGGCCAAATGAGATTGCCCGGATCATAGAGCATCTGCAGAAAGGTACGTTGGTCCCTACCAGGGGGGCTAATGTCTATCAGAAACATAATCTCTCGAATTTCCTTCAAAAGGAAGTGCCAATGGGTTCAAAAACTTGTCTGAAAAAACAGCGATGAATGATGTTCTTTGACTTTAAGGGCCAAAAGGTGCTGCTTAAGGCTGAATTTGAGGGTACTCCGGGCCTCCAGGCACAAGCGGGGAGTATTTTTTGGATTCGCGCACTTGCCGCGAGAAGTTTGAGTACTTATGGGTCCGACACAGACTCCTGATGAAAAAATTATGACCGTCTTAGTGAGCATATGTCCATTCTATGGCAGTCCTTGAAAGTACTTCAGTTTCTCGTGCGCTTTTTGCCTGACTGTCCCAAAATTTCTTTTCCTCTATAGTGGAGATATCGTTTCCACATATATATTGACCGATGCCAGGAATGCCGTTTAGTTCTTGGCTTTCACGTGCATGAGTTACAGCATGCCATCCGGCGAAAACAAGGAGAATAAGGCATATTACCGCTGGATTTTATTCAATTTACGGCCAAATGAGATTGCCCGGAACATAGAGCATCTGCAGTAAGGTACGTTTGTCCCTACCAGGGGGGCTAATGTCTATAAGCAACATAATCTCTCGAATTTCCTTCAAAAGGAAGTGCCAATGGGTTCAGAAACTTCTGTGAAAAACAGCGACGAATGATGTTCTTTGACTTTCAGGGCCAAAAAGTCCTGCTTAAGGCTGAATTTGAGGGTACTCCGGGACACCTGGCACAAGCGGGGAGTATTTTTTGGATTCGCGCGCTTTCCGCGAGCAGTTTGAGTACTTACGGGTCCAACACGGACTCCTAACGACAAAATTATGACCATCATAGTGAGCATCTGTCCATTCTGTGACAGTCCTTGAAACTACTCATTTTCTCCTGCGCTTTTTGCCTGACTGCCCCAAAATTTCTTGTCCTCTACAGTGGAGATATGTTGTTTACACATATATATTGACCGATGCCAGGAATGCCCTTTAGTTCTTATCTTTCACGCGCATGAGTTACAGCATGCCATCCGGCGAAAACAAGGAGAATAAGGCATATAGCCGCTGGATTTTCTTCAATTTACGGCCAAATGAGATTGCCCGGATAATAGAGCATCTGCAGAAAGGTACGTTTGTCCCTACCAGGGGGGCTGATGTCTATAAGAAACATAATCTCTCGAATTTTTCTTCAAAAGGAAGTGCCAATGGTTTCAGAAACTTGTCTGACAAATAGCGACGAATGATGTTCTTTGACTTTCAGGTCCAAAAAGTCCTGCTTAAGGCTGAATTTGAGGGTACTCCGGGCCTCCTGGTGCAAGCGGGGAGTATTTTTTTGGATTCGCGGGCTCGCCACGAGCAGTTTGAGTACTTATGGGTCCGACACAGACTCATAATGACAAAACTATGACCGTCTTAGTGAGCATCTGTCCATTCTATGGCAGTCCTAGAAAGTACTTCATTTTCTCGTGTGCTTTTTGCCTGACTGCCCCAAAATTTCTTGTCCTCTATAGTGGAGATATGGTTTCCACATATATATTGACCGATGACAAGAATTCCCTTTTGTTCTTGGCTTTCACGTGCATGAGTTACAGCATGCCATTCGGCGAAAACAAGGAGAATAAGGCATGTAGACGCCGGATTTTCTTCAATTTACGGCCAAATGAGATTGCCAGGATCATAGAGCATCTGCAGAAAGGTACGTTGGTCCCTACCAGGGGGGCTAATGTCTATAAGCAACATAATCTCTCGAATTTCCTTCAAAAGGAAGTGCCAATGGGTTAAGAAACTTGTGTGAAAAATAGCGACGAATGATGTTCTTCGACTTTCAGGGCCAAAAAGTCCTGCTTAAGGCTGAACTTGAGGGTACTCCGGGCCACCTGGCGCAAGCGGGGAGTAATTTTTTGGATCCGCATGCTCGCCGCGAGTAGTTTGAGTAATTATGGGTTCGACATAGACTCCTAATGACAAAATTATGACCGTCTTAGTGAGCATATGTCCATTCTATGGCAGTCCTTGAAAGTACTTCATTTTCTCGTGCGCTTTTTGCCTGACTGCCCCAAAATTTCTTGTCCTCTATAGTGGAGATATTGTTTCCACATATATATTGACCGATGCCAGGAATGCCCTTTAGTTCTTGGCTTTCACGTGCATGAGGTACAACATGCCATGATGTGAAAACAAGGAGAATAAGGCATATAGCCGCTGGATTTTCTTCAATTTGCGGCCAAATGAGATTGCCCGGATCATAGAGCATCTACAGAAAGGTACGTTGGTCCCTACCAGGGGGGCTAATGTCTATCAGAAACATAATCTCTCGAATTTCCTTCAAAAGGAAGTGCCAATGGGTTCAAAAACTTGTCTGAAAAAACAGCGACGAATGATGTTCTTTGACTTTAAGGGCCAAAAAGTGCTGCTTAAGGCTGAATTTGAGGGTACTCCGGGCCTCCAGGCACAAGCGGGGAGTATTTTTTGGATTCGCGCACTTGCCGCGAGAAGTTTGAGTACTTATGGGTCCGACACAGACTCCTGATGAAAAAATTATGACCGTCTTAGTGAGCATATGTCCATTCTATGGCAGTCCTTGAAAGTACTTCAGTTTCTCATGCGCTTTTTGCCTGACTGTCCCAAAATTTCTTTTCCTCTATAGTGGAGATATCGTTTCCACATATATATTGACCGATGCCAGGAATGCCGTTTAGTTCTTGGCTTTCACGTGCATGAGTTACAGCATGCCATCCGGCGAAAACAAGGAGAATAAGGCATATTACCGCTGGATTTTATTCAATTTACGGCCAAATGAGATTGCCCGGAACATAGAGCATCTGCAGTAAGGTACGTTTGTCCCTACCAGGGGGGCTAATGTCTATAAGCAACATAATCTCTCGAATTTCCTTCAAAAGGAAGTGCCAATGGGTTCAGAAACTTCTGTGAAAAACAGCGACGAATGATGTTCTTTGACTTTCAGGGCCAAAAAGTCCTGCTTAAGGCTGAATTTGAGGGTACTCCGGGACACCTGGCGCAAGCGGGGAGTATTTTTTGGATTCGCGCGCTTGCCGCGAGCAGTTTGAGTACTTACGGGTCCAACACGGACTCCTAACGACAAAATTATGACCATCATAGTGAGCATCTGTCCATTCTGTGACAGTCCTTGAAACTACTCATTTTCTCCTGCGCTTTTTGCCTGACTGCCCCAAAATTTCTTGTCCTCTACAGTGGAGATATGTTGTTTACACATATATATTGACCGATGCTAGGAATGCCCTTTAGTTCTTGGCTTTCACGCGCATGAGTTACAGCATGCCATCCGGCGAAAACAAGGAGAATAAGGCATATAGCCGCTGGATTTTCTTCAATTTACGGCCAAATGAGATTGCCCGGATAATAGAGCATCTGCAGAAAGGTACGTTTGTCCCTACCAGGGGGGCTAATGTCTATAAGAAACATAATCTCTCGAATTTTTCTTCAAAAGGAAGTGCCAATGGTTTCAGAAACTTGTCTGACAAATAGCGACGAATGATGTTCTTTGACTTTCAGGTCCAAAAAGTCCTGCTTAAGGCTGAATTTGAGGGTACTCCGGGCCTCCTGGTGCAAGCGGGGAGTATTTTTTTGGATTCGCGGGCTCGCCACGAGCAGTTTGAGTACTTATGGGTCCGACACAGACTCATAATGACAAAATTATGACCGTCTTAGTGAGCATCTGTCCATTCTATGGCAGTCCTAGAAAGTACTTCATTTTCTCGTGTGCTTTTTGCCTGACTGCCCCAAAATTTCTTGTCCTCTATAGTGGAGATATGGTTTCCACATATATTTTGACTGATGACAAGAATTCCCTTTTGTTCTTGGCTTTCACGTGCATGAGTTACAGCATGCCATTCGGCGAAAACAAGGAGAATAAGGCATGTAGACGCCGGATTTTCTTCAATTTACGGCCAAATGAGATTGCCAGGATCATAGAGCATCTACAGAAAGGTACGTTGGTCCCTACCAGGGGGGCTAATGTCTATAAGCAACATAATCTCTCGAATTTCCTTCAAAAGGAAGTGCCAATGGGTTAAGAAACTTGTGTGAAAAATAGCGACGAATGATGTTCTTCGACTTTCAGGGCCAAAAAGTCCTGCTTAAGGCTGAACTTGAGGGTACTCCGGGCCACCTGGCGCAAGCGGGGAGTAATTTTTTGGATCCGCATGCTCGCCGCGAGCAGTTTGAGTAATTATGGGTTCGACATAGACTCCTAATGACAAAATTATGACCGTCTTAGTGAGCATATGTCCATTCTATGGCAGTCCTTGAAAGTACTTCATTTTCTCGTGCGCTTTTTGCCTGACTGTCCCAAAATTTCTTGTCCTCTATAGTGGAGATATTGTTTCCACATATATATTGACCGATGCTAGGAATGCCCTTTAGTTCTTGGCTTTCACGTGCATGAGGTACAACATGCCATGATGTGAAAACAAGGAGAATAAGGCATATAGCCGCTGGATTTTCTTCAATTTGCGGCCAAATGAGATTGCCCGGATCATAGAGCATCTGCAGAAAGGTACGTTGGTCCCTACCAGGGGGGCTAATGTCTATCAGAAACATAATCTCTCGAATTTCCTTCAAAAGGAAGTGCCAATGGGTTCAAAAACTTGTCTGAAAAAACAGCGACGAATGATGTTCTTTGACTTTAAGGGCCAAAAAGTGCTGCTTAAGGCTGAATTTGAGGGTACTCCGGGCCTCCAGGCACAAGCGGGGAGTATTTTTTGGATTCGCGCACTTGCCGTGAGAAGTTTGAGTACTTATGGGTCCGACACAGACTCCTGATGAAAAAATTATGACCGTCTTAGTGAGCATATGTCCATTCTATGGCAGTCCTTGAAAGTACTTCAGTTTCTCGTGCGCTTTTTGCCTGACTGTCCCAAAATTTCTTTTCCTCTATAGTGGAGATATCGTTTCCACATATATATTGACCGATGCCAGGAATGCCGTTTAGTTCTTGGCTTTCACGTGCATGAGTTACAGCATGCCATCCGGCGAAAACAAGGAGAATAAGGCATATTGCCGCTGGATTTTATTCAATTTACGGCCAAATGAGATTGCCCAGAACATAGAGCATCTGCAGTAAGGTACGTTTGTCCCTAGCAGGGGGGCTAATGTCCATAAGCAACATAATCTCTCGAATTTCCTTCAAAAGGAAGTGCCAATGGGTTCAGAAACTTCTGTGAAAAACAGCGACGAATGATGTTCTTTGACTTTCAGGGCCAAAAAGTCCTGCTTAAGGCTGAATTTGAGGGTACTCCGGGACACCTGGCGCAAGCGGGGAGTATTTTTTGGATTCGCGCGCTTGCCGCGAGTAGTTTGAGTACTTACGGGTCCAACACGGACTCCTAACGACAAAATTATGACCAT
This sequence comes from Triticum aestivum, assembly GCF_018294505.1. Classification (NCBI taxonomy): domain Eukaryota; kingdom Viridiplantae; phylum Streptophyta; class Magnoliopsida; order Poales; family Poaceae; genus Triticum; species Triticum aestivum. Next base: position 251,517,759 of record NC_057795.1, read on the forward strand.
CATAGTGAGCATCTGTCCATTCTGTGACAGTCCTTGAAACTACTCATTTTCTCCTGCGCTTTTTGCCTGACTGCCCCAAAATTTCTTGTCCTCTATAGTGGAGATATGTTGTTTACACATATATATTGACCGATGCCAGGAATGCCCTTTAGTTCTTGGCTTTCACGCGCATGAGTTACAGCATGCCATCCGGCGAAAACAAGGAGAATAAGGCATATAGCCGCTGGATTTTCTTCAATTTACGGCCAAATGAGATTGCCCGGATAATAGAGCATCTGCAGAAAGGTACGTTTGTCCCTACCAGGGGGGCTAATGTCTATAAGAAACATAATCTCTCGAATTTTTCTTCAAAAGGAAGTGCCAATGGTTTCAGAAACTTGTCTGACAAATAGCGACGAATGATGTTCTTTGACTTTCAGGTCCAAAAAGTCCTGCTTAAGGCTGAATTTGAGGGTACTCCGGGCCTCCTGGTGCAAGCGGGGAGTATTTTTTTGGATTCGCGGGCTCGCCACGAGCAGTTTGAGTACTTATGGGTCCGACACAGACTCATAATGACAAAATCATGACCGTCTTAGTGAGCATCTGTCCATTCTATGGCAGTCCTAGAAAGTACTTCATTTTCTCGTGTGCTTTTTGCCTGACTGCCCCAAAATTTCTTGTCCTCTATAGTGGAGATATGGTTTCCACATATATATTGACCGATGACAAGAATTCCCTTTTGTTCTTGGCTTTCACGTGCATGAGTTACAGCATGCCATCCGGCGAAAACAAGGAGAATAAGGCATGTAGACGCCGGATTTTCTTCAATTTACGGCCAAATGAGATTGCCAGGATCATAGAGCATCTACAGAATGGTACGTTGGTCCCTACCAGGGGGGCTAATGTCTATAAGCAACATAATCTCTCGAATTTCCTTCAAAAGGAAGTGCCAATGGGTTAAGAAACTTGTGTGAAAAATAGCGACGAATGATGTTCTTCGACTTTCAGGGCCAAAAAGTCCTGCTTAAGGCTGAACTTGAGGGTACTCCGGGCCACCTGGCGCAAGCGGGGAGTAATTTTTTGGATCCGCATGCTCGCCGCGAGCAGTTTGAGTAATTATGGGTTCGACATAGACTCCTAATGACAAAATTATGACCGTCTTAGTGAGCATATGTCCATTCTATGGCAGTCCTTGAAAGTACTTCATTTTCTCGTGCGCTTTTTGCCTGACTGCCCCAAAATTTCTTGTCCTCTATAGTGGAGATATTGTTTCCACATATATATTGACCGATGCCAGGAATGCCCTTTAGTTCTTGGCTTTCACGTGCATGAGGTACAACATGCCATGATGTGAAAACAAGGAGAATAAGGCATATAGCCGCTGGATTTTCTTCAATTTGCGGCCAAATGAGATTGCCCGGATCATAGAGCATCTGCAGAAAGGTACGTTGGTCCCTACCAGGGGGGCTAATGTCTATCAGAAACATAATCTCTCGAATTTCCTTCAAAAGGAAGTGCCAATGGGTTCAAAAACTTGTCTGAAAAAACAGCGACGAATGATGTTCTTTGACTTTAAGGGCCAAAAAGTGCTACTTAAGGCTGAATTTGAGGGTACTCCGGGCCTCCAGGCACAAGCGGGGAGTATTTTTTGGATTCGCGCACTTGCCGCGAGAAGTTTGAGTACTTATGGGTCCGACACAGACTCCTGATGAAAAAATTATGACCGTCTTAGTGAGCATATGTCCATTCTATGGCAGTCCTTGAAAGTACTTCAGTTTCTCGTGCGCTTTTTGCCTGACTGTCCCAAAATTTCTTTTCCTCTATAGTGGAGATATCGTTTCCACATATATATTGACCGATGCCAGGAATGCCGTTTAGTTCTTGGCTTTCACGTGCATGAGTTACAGCATGCCATCCGGCGAAAACAAGGAGAATAAGGCATATTGCCGCTGGATTTTATTCAATTTACGGCCAAATGAGATTGCCCGGAACATAGAGCATCTGCAACATAATCTCTTGAATTTCCTTCAAAAGGAAGTGCCAATGGGTTAAGAAACTTGTGTGAAAAATAGCGACGAATGATGTTCTTCGACTTTCAGGGCCAAAAAGTCCTGCTTAAGGCTGAACTTGAGGGTACTCCGGGCCACCTGGCGCAAGCGGGGAGTAATTTTTTGGATCCGCATGCTCGCCGCGAGTAGTTTGAGTAATTATGGGTTCGACATAGACTCCTAATGACAAAATTATGACCGTCTTAGTGAGCATCTGTCCATTCTATGGCAGTCCTTGAAAGTACTTCATTTTCCCGTGCGCTTTTTACCTGACTGCCCCAAAATTTCTTGTCCTCTATAGTGGAGATATCGTTTCCACATATATATTGACCGATGCCAGGAATGCCCTTTAGTTCTTGGCTTTCACGTGCATGAGTTACAGCATGCCATCCGGCAAAAACAAGGAGAATAAGGCATATAGCCGCTGGATTTTCTTCAATTTACGGCCAAATGAGATTGCCCGGATCATAGAGCATCTACAAAAGGTACGTTTGTCCCTACCAGGGGGGCTAATGTTTATAAGGAACATAATCTCACAAATTTCCTTCAAAAGGAAGTGCCAATGGGTTCAGAAACTTGTGTGAAAAATAGCGACGAATGATGTTCTTTGACTTTCAGGGCCAAAAAGTCCTGCTTAAGGCTGAATTTGAGGGTACTCCAGGCCTCCTGGCGCAAGCGGGTAGTGTTTTTTTGGATCCGCGCGCTCGCCGCGAGCAGTTTGAGTACTTAAGGGTCCAACACGGACTCCTAACGACAAAATTATGACCATCTTAGTGAGCATCTGCCATTCTATGACAGTCCTTGAAACTACTCATTTTCTCCTGCGCTTTTTACCTGACTGCCCCAAAATTTCTTGTCCTCTATAGTGGGGATATATCGTTTACACATATATATTGACCGATCCCAGCAATGCCCTTTAGTTCTTGGCTTTAACGTGCATGAGTTACAGCATGCCATCCAGCGAAAACAAGGAGAATAAGGCATATAGCCGCTGGATTTTCTTCAATTTACGGACAAAGAAGATTGCCCGGATCATAGAGCATCTGCAGAAAGGTACGTTTGTCCCTACCAGGGGGGCTAATGTCTATAAGCAACATAATCTCTCGAATTTCCTTCAAATGGAAGTGCCAATGGGTTCAGAAACTTGTGTGAAAAATAGCGACGAATGATGTTCTTTGACTTTCAGGGCCAAAAAGTCCTGCTTAAGGCTGAATTTGAGGGTACTCCGGGCCTCCTGGCGCAAGCGGGGAGTATTTTTTTGGATCCGCGCACTCGCCGCGAGCAGTTTGAGTACTTATGGGTCCGACACGGACTCCTAATGACAAAATTATGACCGTCTTAGTGAGGATCTGTCCATTCTATGGCAGTCCTTGAAAGTACTTCATTTTCTCGTGCGCTTTTTGCTTGACTGCCCCAAAATTTCTTGTCCTCTATAGTGGAGATATGGTTTCCACATATATATTAACCGATGCCAGGAATGCCCTTTAGTTCTTGGCTTTCACGTGCATGAGTTAGAGCATGCCATCCGGCGAAAACAAGGAGAATAAGGCATGTAGACGCTGGAATTTCTTTAATTTACGGCCAAATGATCTTGCCCGGATCATAGAGCATCTGCAGAAAGGTACGTTTGTCCCTACTAGGGGGGCTAATGTCTATAAGCAACATAATCTCTCGAATTTCCTTCAAAAGGAAGTGCCAATGGGTTCAGAAACTTGTCTGAAAAATAGCAACGAATGATGTTCTTTGACTTTCAGGGCAAAAAAGTCCTGCTTAAGGCTGAATTTGAGGGTACTCCGGGCCTCCAGGCACAAGCAGGGAGTATTTTTTCTGGATTCGCGCACTCGCCGCGAGAAGTTTGAGTACTTATGGATCCGACACGGACTCCTAATGACAAAATTATGACCGTCTTAGTGAGCATATGTCCATTCTATGGCAGTTCTTGAAAGTACTTCAGTTTCTCTTGCGCTTTTTGCCTGACTGCCCCAAACTTTCTTGTCCTCTATAGTGGAGATATCGTTTCCACATATATGTTGACCGATGCCAGGAATGCCCTTTAGTTCTTGGCTTTCACGTGCATGAGTTACAGCATGCCATCCGGCGAAAACAAGGAGAATAAGGCATATAGCCGCTGGATTTTCTTCAATTTACGGCCAAATGAGATTGCACGGAACATAGAGCATCTGCAGTAAGGTACGTTTGTCCCTACCAGGCGGACTAATGTCTATAAGCAACATAATCTCTCGAATTTCCTTCAAAAGGAACTGCCAATGGGTTCAGAAACTTGTGTGAAAAACAGCGACGAATGATGTTCTTTGACTTTTAGGGCCAAAAAGTCCTGCTTAAGGCTGAATTTGAGCGTACTCCGAGCCACCTGGCGCAAGCGGGGAGTATTTTTTTTGTATTTGCGCCCTTGCCGCGAGCAGTTTGAGTACTTATGGGTCCGACACGGACTCCTAACGACAAAATTATGACCATCTTAGTGAGCATCTGTCCATTCTATGACAGTCCTTGAAACTACTCATTTTCTCCTGCGATTTTGCCTGACTACCCCAAAATTTCTTGTCCTCTATAGTGGAGATATGGTTTCCACATATATATTGACCGATGCCAGGAATGCCCTTTAGTTCTTGGCTTTCACGTGCATGAGTTACGGCATGCCATCCGGCGAAAACAGGGAGAATAAGGCATGTAGACGCTGGATTTTCTTCAATTTATGGCCAAATGAGATTGCCCGGATCATAGAGCATCTGCAGAAAGGTACGTTTGTCCCTACTAGGGGGGCTAATGTCTATAAGCAACATAATCTCTCGAATTTCCTTCAAAAGGAACTGCCAATGGGTTCAGAAACTTGTCTGAAAAATAGCGACGAATGATGTTCTTTGACTTTCAGGGCAAAAAAGTCCTGCTTAAGGATGAAATTGTGGGTACTCTGGGCCTCCAGGCACAAGCAAGGAGTATTTTTTCTGGATTCGCGCACTCGCCGCGAGAAGTTTGAGTACTTATGGATCCGACACGGACTCCTAATGACAAAATTATGACCGTCTTAGTGAGCATATGTCCATTCTATGGCAGTTCTTGAAAGTACTTCAGTTTCTCTTGCGCTTTTTGCCTGACTGCCCCAAAATTTCTTGTCCTCTATAGTGGAGATATCGTTTCCACATATATATTGACCGATGCCAGGAATGCCCTTTAGTTCTTGGCTTTCACGTGCATGAGTTACAGCATGTCATCCGGCGAAAACAAGGAGAATAAGGCATATAGCCGCTGGATTTTCTTCAATTTACGGCCAAATGAGATTGCACGGAACATAGAGATTCTGCAGTAAGGTACGTTTGTCCCTACCAGGGGGACTAATGTCTATAAGCAACATAATCTCTCGAATTTCCTTCAAAAGGAACTGCCAATGGGTTCAGAAACTTGTGTGAAAAACAGCGACGAATGATGTTCTTTGACTTTTAGGGCCAAAAAGTCCTGCTTAAGGCTGAATTTGAGCGTACTCCGAGCCACCTCGCGCAAGCGGGGAGTATTTTTTGGATTTGCGCCCTCGCCGCGAGCAGTTTGAGTACTTATGGGTCCGACACGGACTCCTAACGACAAAATTATGACCATCTTAGTGAGCATCTGTCCATTCTATGACAGTCCTTGAAACTACTCATTTTCTCCTGCGCTTTTTGCCTTACTGCCCCAAAATTTCTTGTCCTCTATAGTGGAGATATGGTTTCCACATATATATTGACCGATGCCAGGAATGCCCTTTAGTTCTTGGCTTTCACGTGCATGAGTTACAGCATGCCATCCGGCGAAAACAAGGAGAATAAGGCATGTAGACGCTGGATTTTCTTCAATTTACGGCCAAATGAGATTGCCCGGATCATAGAGCATCTGCAGAAAGGTACGTTTGTCCCTACTAGGGGGGCTAATGTCTATAAGCAACATAATCTCTCGAATTTCCTTCAAAAGGAACTGCCAATGGGTTCAGAAACTTGTCTGAAAAATAGCGACGAATGATGTTCTTTGACTTTCAGGGCAAAAAAGTCCTGCTTAAGGATGAAATTGTGGGTACTCTGGGCCTCCAGGCACAAGCAAGGAGTAATTTTTTTGGATTCGCGCACTCGCCGCGAGAAGTTTGAGTACTTATGGATCCGACACGGACTCCTAATGACAAAATTATGACCGTCTTAGTGAGCATATGTCCATTCTATGGCAGTTCTTGAAAGTACTTCAGTTTCTCTTGCGCTTTTTGCCTGACTGCCCCAAAATTTCTTGTCCTCTATAGTGGAGATATCGTTTCCACATATATATTGACCGATGCCAGGAATGCCCTTTAGTTCTTGGCTTTCACGTGCATGAGTTACAGCATGCCATCCGGCGAAAACAAGGAGAATAAGGCATATAGCCGCTGGATTTTCTTCAATTTACGGCCAAATGAGATTGCACGGAACATAGAGCATCTGCAGTAAGGTACGTTTGTCCCTACCAGGGGGACTAATGTCTATAAGCAACATAATCTCTTGAATTTCCTTCAAAAGGAACTGCCAATGGGTTCAGAAACTTGTGTGAAAAACAGCGACGAATGATGTTCTTTGACTTTCAGGGCCAAAAAGTCCTGCTTAAGGCTGAATTTGAGCATACTCCGGGCCACCTGGCGCAAGCGGGGAGTATTGTTTTGGATTTGCGCCCTCGCCACGAGCAGTTTGAGTACTGATGGGTCCGACACGGACTCCTAACGACAAAATTATGACCATCTTAGTGAGCATCTGTCCATTCTATGACAGTCCTTGAAACTACTCATTTTCTCCTGCGCTTTTTGCCTGACTGCCCCAAAATTTCTTGTCTTCTATAGTGGAGATATATCGTTTACACATATATATAGACCGATGCCAGGAATGCCCTTTAGTTCTTGGCTTTCACGCGCATGAGTTACACCATGCCATCCGGCGAAAACAAGGAGAATAAGTGATGTAGGGCAAAACCCTAGGTGGTCGATCTTTCACGTTTGGAGGGATCCTACAGGAGAATCACGAAGAACGCACGGAAGCACACAGGGGAAATCACGGTGAGAATGAGAGAGAATCACGAAACCGACAGAGAATCAATCACACGAGTGCTAGATCACCGAACACAAAGAGATACATATGATACACAATCAACAAAGGTAAGGATACAAAGGACAGTTCTTCTCCTAACGGAGGTCTTGATGGTCTTCCCTAGAAAGGGGTCTTGAATCCGCTTGGGGGATCTTCTACGAAGAGGTCCTGAACTCCGAGGAGAAGTATCCAAGTGGATGAGCAAAGGCTCTCACACAAATATGAGCTAATCCAATGCTAACCCTAGAAAGAGGAAGGGGAAGGAGTATATATAGTCTAGGGGGGCGAAGAGGTACATGGGCATCGGCCCTTCACTGTTCACACACAGACGGAGTCGGATGTCCGGGCGTCGGGCCGGATGTCCGGGGCTTCCGGCGCCGGATGTCCGGGCTGGAGGGTTGAACTTCTGTGGTTCCTGGTGCGAGGCGCCGGATTTCCGGGGCTCTGGCCGGATTTCCGGGCTGAGGCCGGATGTCCGGGCTGGACGCCGGATGTCCGGGCCCTGGAGACTTGGCAGACTTGGCTGTTGCTGATGGAGAAGCTCCAGGGGCCGGATGTCCGGGGCCTGGGACGGATGTCCGGGGCCTGGAAGGTGATCTTGTCCGTGTCAGCTGGTTCTCTTCATCCGCGGAGTGGGCAGCTTCTCCGTCTTCACGTGCATCCTTGGGAGGTTCTTCTTGACACCTAATCATGCATAGTATATCGGACTTAGGTAGTAGCATGTCTCGAGAGGATCATATGAGATATCACTTAGGAGAGAAGTCACCTCGGTTTCGAGAGCTCTAGCACGTGCTCTAGTCATGGGTCCTCTTGAGGCTTGGTGAGGCGATGGTAGGTCCATGGGGATGACCAAGGGATGCTCCGCATCATCTCCCCCCCCTGTGAAAGATCCGACCTCGGATCGAAATCCTCATCACCATGGTACGGGGAGAGATCGGAGACGTTGAAGATGTCGCTCACGTTGTACTTGTCGCGTGGGAGGTCGATCTTGTAAGCGTTGTTGTTGTAGCGTGCGAGCACCTTGAAGGGTCCGTCGGCTCTAGGGAGAAGCTTGGACTTGTGTTCGTTGGGGAAGCGGTCCTTGCGAAGGTGTAGCCACACTAGGTCTCCAATGTTGAATATCATGTGTTGCTTGTTGATGTTGAGCTTGGACACTAGTCGTTGTACTTGGCGCTCGATGGTGTGCCTTATATCTTCATGCATCTTCTTGATGTAGCTTGCTTGTGCACTCGCATCCATGTTGGTGCGCTCTTGTAGAGGGAGAGGTAGAATGTCCAATGGGGACAACGGGTTGAAGCCGTAGACGACCTCGAAGGGGGACTTGCCGGTAGTCGAATGTCTTGCACGGTTGTAGGCGTACTCGGCGATGGGTAGACATGCCTCCCACTCCTTGATGTTCCTCTTGATCAACACGCGAAGTAGAGTGGATAGTGTCCGGTTCGTCACCTCCGTTTGGCCGTCGGTTTGAGGATGATATGCGGATGAGAACAAGAGCTTGATTCCGAGCTTGGCGCATAGAGTCTTCCAAAAGTAGCTCAAGAACTTGACGTCGCGGTCGGAGACTATTGTCTTTGGTACTCCATGGAGGCGCAAGATTTCCCTTCAAAAGAGATTTGCAACATGTGAAGCATCGTCTATCTTGTTGCAAGGAATGAAATGGGCCATCTTAGAAAATCGGTCCACAACGACAAACACGGAATCCTTTCCATTTTGAGTTCTAGGCAATCCAAGTACAAAATCCATACTAATGTCTTCCCATGGTTGATAAGGAATAGGAAGAGGCATGTAAAGACCATGAGATTGAGCTTTAGACTTAGCTTTGCGACATGTAGACAATCGGGTGGTGAAGCGTGAGACGTCGCGGAACATCTTGGGCCAAAAGTAATTCTTGGAGAGCATGGCGAAAGTCTTGTCGCGTCCAAAGTGTCCCATGAGTCCACCTCTATGAGCCTCTTGCAAAAGTAGCAAACGAAGAGAAGACTCGGGAATGCATAGTTTGTTAGCTCTCATAAGATAACCATCCTTGATGTAATATTGTTCCCAAGATGTATGCGTCAAACATTTAGCATAATGAGGTGCAAAAGATGGATCATTAGCATACAAGTCTTTTATGTGCTCAAAGCCGATAACATTCAACTCAAGTTTAGTGACAAGCATGCATATGCGTGAAAATGCATCGGCAACTACATTTTCCTTACCCTTAATGTACTTGATCACATATGGGAAAGATTCAATAAATTCACTCCATTTGGCATGTCGCTTGTTCAACTTAGTTTGACCTTTTAAGTACTTAAGCGTTTCATGATCGGTATGGATGACAAACTCAGGAGGTCTAAGATAATGTTCCCAAACATGTAGCACACACACTAAAGCATACAATTCTTTGTCATATGTGGGATAGTTAAGTTGAGCACCGGAGAGATTTTCACTAAAGTATGCAATGGCTCGTTTTTCTTGCAATAAAACTCCGCCAATTCCGGTACCACTTGCATCACAATGAACCTCAAAAGTTTTGTCAAAGTTGGGTAAAGCAAGAATCGTAGCATGAGTAAGTAAAGACTTGAGCTCATCAAAAGCGGTGGATTGCAAAGATCCCCAAACAAAAGGAGCATTCTTCTTACTCAAAGCATGTAAAGGAGCGGCAATTGTGCTAAAGTTTTTCACAAAGTGGCGATAAAATCCTGCTAGACCAAGAAAACTTCTCACTTGTTGCAAATTGGTGGGTTGGGGCCAAGTTTTAATTGCTTCAATTTTAGTTTCATCAACATGGACACCCTTGGAAGAGACAACAAAACCCAAGAAAATCACTTTGTCAACGCCAAAAGTGCATTTTTTCAAGTTTGCATAAAGGCGTTCCTTGCGAAGAGTTTGCAACACAGATTTAACATGATTAATATGCTCTTTCATGGTTTTGCTAAACACAAGGATATCATCAAAGTAAACCACAACGAAGACTCCAATGTAAGGTCTAAGCACATGATGCATAAGACGCACGAAAGTTCCGGGTGCTTCCGACAAACCCATAGACATCACTAACCACTCATATAAGCCAAATTTGGTTTTGAAAGCGGTTTTCCATTCATCACCTTCTTGAATGCGAATTTGATAATAGCCACTTTTAAGGTCAATTTTGGAGAAAAAGTTGGCTCCGCTAAGTTCATCAAGCATATCATCTAAACGAGGAATGGGATGCCTATAACGAACGGTAATGGCGTTTATGGGTCTACAATAGGAACACAAGCGAAAACTGACATCGGGTTTAGGTACTAGTATAACGGGAACGGCACATGGGCTTAAGCTTTCACGTACCTGACCGTTGTCGATGAGTTGTTGTACTTGTCGTTGAATCTCCTTGGTTTCTTCGGGATTGACACGGTATGGGGCTTTGTTTGGAAGTGGCGCTCCGGGGATGAGGTCGATTCAATGCTCAATGCCTCGTAGTGGAGGTAGACCCGGAGGTAGCTCATCGGGGAAGACATCTTTGAATTCCTGCAAAAGAGACTGAAACACTAAAGGTAACTCGTGAGAGGTGTTAGTTGTTGTCTCTCCATCTTTGCACACGAGGACGAAGTGCATCACACTCGATGGGTTCTCACACACTTCTCTTATCTCACTTTTGGTGGCAAATAGGATGAGGTTTTTCTCTCTAGGCGAAGAGGCGCTCATATTTGGCTTGTGGCTCTCACTCACTTTTGGGTGGGTAACTTTCTCACTCTTCTCTCCATGGTGGGTGGCTTGCTTGTCGGCTATCACTTGACTAGGAGACATAGGTCGTAGCACATACTCTTTTCCTTTCATCTTGAAGCTATAGTGGTTGGTATGCCCGTTGTGGAAGACACCACAGTCGAATTGCCATGGTCGACCAAGAAGGAGGTGGCAAACGGTCATTGGGATCACATCACACTCCAAAGTGTCCTCATATGCACCGATTTTGAAGGATACTTGGACCGTATGCTCGACTCGTATAGTGACGGAGTCACTTAGCCATTGAACCTTGTAGGGGTGTGGGTGCTTCTTCTTCACCAATTGAAGTTTGGAGCATAGTTCTTCACTTGCCAAGTTGTGGCAACTACCTCCATCGATGATGACCTTCACGGACCTTCCATTGATGCAGGCCTTAGTGTGGAAGATGTGGCATCGTTGGTCTTCTTCTTGTTGATGTTGAAGTGTCAAGACTTTGGAGACAACGAGAGCGGGGCTCGAATCCTCATCACAAAAGACTTGATCATCTTCATCCTCGTTCACGCGCCGGTGCATGGCCACTTGCTCAATAGCTTCCATTTCATCTTCACTCATTGAGTCGTAGGTGCCATCGTCGTTGATGATCATGGTGCGCTTGTTGGTGCATTGGAAGGCTTTGTGGCCTTGGCCGCCACAAGTGAAACATTTGAAGGAGCTTGTCTTGACGGTCTCATCGGTTGGAGTAGATGATGAAGCATGCGGCTTGAAGTTGCTTGTCGTAGGAGGAAGGCGACTTGAACTTGCCGAAGTTTTCTTGTAACTTGACTTGTCGTCGTTGCTTTGAGAAGGTTTGGTTGATGTAGATGGTGGAGGAGTTGTTGAAGCTTGGTTGTTGGAGAAACCGTAGGTCTTGGATGAGTACTTGGCGTACTTGAAGTCATCTTGCACTTGACGTTCCGCCTTGGTTGCTTGATGTACGAGCTCAATGAGGTTGGAATATGGTTGGAAGTCGGCGATCTTCATGATGGGATGATTGAGTCCATTCAAGAATCGTGCCACTGTTTGCTCATCATCTTCCTTGACATTGGCTCGAATCATGGCTATCTCCATTTCCTTCTAGTATTCTTCAACACTCTTTGTTCCTTGCTTGAGGAGTTGTAGCTTCTTGAAGAGATCGCGGTTGTAGTAGGTTGGTACAAAGCGTGCCCGCATGACATCCTTCATTTGAGCCCAAGTGGTGATTGGTGGTTCACCTCTTGCTTCACGGCGTTCAAGGACTTGTTCCCACCATATGAGCACATAGTCTTGGAACTCAAGTGATGCCATAGCGATCTTCTTCTCTTCCTCAAAGTTGTGCAAACGAAAGATTTTGTCGACCTTCAATGCCCATGAGATGTACTCTTCGGGATCGTTGCTTCCATTGAACCTGGGCATTGTGAATTTGAGCTTGCCATAGCGTTGCTCTTCATTGTGTTGTTGGCGATGGTGATGATGACGTCCTTGACGTGGAGGATAGTCATCCTCATGTTGCTCTTGGCACGGAGGAAGTCCATGATCAACTTGCTCTTGTTGAACTTGAGGTTTAAGAGGAGCTTGACGAGCTTGTGGAGGGGCTTGTGGAGCTTGACGTTGCACACGCGGTTGGTAGTTCCTCTCTTGGATTTCTTCTCGAAGAGCTTCCTCTTGATTGCGCCGTTCGCGATTGCGGTTGGCGATGGCTCGACTTGATTCTTGAAGGGCACGTTGCACCTCAAGAGCTTGCGCTTCTCGTTGTTGTTGTTGAAGACGTTGAGCCTCGGTGTCTTGTTCTTCTTGGTGTAGACGCGCTCGTTCTTCTTCTTGGTGCCGTAGTCGTTGCCATTCTTGAGCTTGAGCAAAAGCCACTTGGTTTGATTGAGGACGAGGGACTTGCTCATCGACTTGCTCTTGTGAATGCTTGTCTTGTAGTGGGTTCTGAGATGCTGACGCTCTTGACACGCGGCTCGTCGAAGAATGGTCGATGACGGTGTACTTGTGTCAGAGAAGGTGTCGTCGGAGTGTCGACTTGAGCGGCTCCGTCTTGAGGAGGATGAAGTGGAATGATGCCGGTTCCTCATCAAGGCGCGGATCTCGTCCATTCTTGCATCATTTTCTTGCTTGTGAGAGTCGAACTTGTCGTCGAAGTAGTCTCTTGTACGTTGCTCGGAGAGTCGCAAGTTGGTGGCGAGGTTGTCGATGCGGTTGCTCATAGCTTGTTGCTCTTGGTGTAATGCCCTTTGAGCACCAAAGAGGTGGCTCTTTGTGACGAATGATGACATGTCGTCGCCATTCTCGATGAGAGGTGGATTTGTAGACGAACTTGGCCTATCCATCATACCAAGCAAAATGTAAGTGGTAGAAGGAAAAGAACGTGTACCAAATGTACCTTGACCGATGTTGAAGATGAATCAGGTTCACTTAAATGCGGACAATGAAATAGCACTGTTGGTACCAATTCTTGTCGGTTCTCACACCTACACATGTAAAAGCTTTTGGTGGAGCTTGGTTAGGATGGTGGCACAAAATTTGATGCAATTGAAAGCGAGATTCAATAATGTTGGAAAAGATTCACAAATTTGCAAATGCAACAAGTAGACCAAGCTAGTATGGGTACACAGAAACACACACGCAAATTGATAAATGGGATTGTGCAATCCAAAAGTGAGCCAAAATGTGGAAACCACGAAAATGCTCTTGTTGCAAAATACTAGAGAGACGCTAGCACGATTGCACAATAGGCGGATACGCAAACTTGTGCACAACCTACTAGGAAAAATGCAACTATCTCTATCCCAAGTATGCAATATGTATGGTATTTCGGTGTAATGATCCAAGAGGATCCAATATGACAATCTTAATGTATTATGATGCTATGGTTCTTGCTCATAAGCTCTTTGCTTATCTTTCCTCTTTGCTTAAAAGCTTGGGTGGCTCTTTCACTTTTGAGCTCTTTTCTCATGCAATACTTCACGAACCAAGATAGCAATTGTGTATGCGATGACAACTTTGTGCCACACAAGTGGATCCCAAGATATGCACCACTATGATATGGTATGTATGTTATGGAGTATGATCCCTAATGTGCACAAGTCACGTTGCCGGCAATACTCAATGGCTAGTCTCGATGGGTAAGCTACGCAAAATGAGGCAATGTGGGTTATCAATGCAATTGCAAGTTATGACAAAGATGTCGTCGAAGTTACTGTCCTTGGCAATGTTGAGTAGTCGATGGAGTTGAGCGGTGGTGATGATGATGTCGAACAATACCTATATAGCCGAAACACAATAGGACACGGGAACCACAAGTCAAATTTCAAAGACCAAAACGTATTAAAATCGACATAGGAGGTAGCGGTGAGCGGTGGTGGTGGTCGTGGAAAGTGTTGTGGGTATGCAGAAGAAGTCGTGGGCACGGTGGCAAAATTTGGCGAAGGTATGGTGAAATGGGCGCGGGGGGTGGAGTTGCTGTCTCCCAGGGGCCGGATGTCCGGGCCAGGAGCCGGATGTCCGGGGCGCCGGATTTCCGGGGGACACGGCCGGATGTCCGGGCTCTGGATCGGGGACGAACACGATGAACTCCACGGGGGGAAAATGCAACTCCGGGGCAAAATTCGGACGAATTGGTGGATGGAAAAGGGTGGGGAGGGTGGGGAAAGCTAGATCCACACGCAGCAACACAAATCCATGGACCAAATCCAACAAAATTTCATCACACCAACAAATCACAAAAAAAATTTGGGGCTATTTTTGGTGGGGATTTTTGGATTTAGGATGAAAACAACAAAATTAAGCTAGAAAACACGGGGTAGGGGCTCCAAAAACGTCATCAACGTGGCTCATGATACCAAGATGATGTAGGGCAAAACCCTAGGTGGTCGATCTTTCACGTTTGGAGGGATCCTACGGGAGAATCACGAAGAATGCACGGAAGCACAAAGGGGAAATCACGGGGAGAACGAGAGAGAATCACGAAACCGATAGAGAATCAATCACATGAGTGCTAGATCACCGAACACAAAGAGATACATATGATCCACAATCAACAAAGGTAATGATACAAAGGACAGTTCTTCTCCTAACGGAGGTCTTGATGGTCTTCCCTAGAAAGGGTTCTTGAAGCCGCTTGGGGGATCTTCTCCGAAGAGGTCCTGAACTCCGAGGAGAAGTATCCAAGTGGATGAGCAAAGGCTCTCACACAAATATGAGCTAATCCAATGCCAACCCTAGAAAGAGGAAGGGGAAGGAGTATATATAGTCTAGGGGGGCAAAGAGGTACATGGGCATCGGCCCTTCACTGTTCACACACAGACGGAGCCGGATGTCCGGGCGTCGGGCCGGATGTCCGGGGCTTCCGGAGGCGCCGGATGTCCGGGCCAGGACGCCGGATGTCTGGGCTGGAGGGTTGAACTTCTGTGGTTCCTAGTGCGAGGCGCCAGATTTCCGGGGCTCTGGCCGGATTTCCGGGCTGAGGCCGGATGTCCGGGCTGGACGCCGGATGTCCGGGCCCTGGAGACTTGGCAGACTTGGCTGTTGCTGATGGAGAAGCTCCAGGGGCCGGATGTCCGGGGCCTGGGCCGGATGTCCGGGGCCTGGAAGGTGATCTTGTCCGGGTCAGCTGGTTCTCTTCATCCGCGGAGTGGGAAGCTTGTCCGTCTTCACATGCATCCTTGGGAGGTTCTTCTTGACACCTAATCATGCATAGTATATGGGACTTAGGTAGTAGCCATGTCTCGAGAGGATCATATGAGATAACACTTAGGAGAGAAGTCACCTTGGTTTCGAGAGCTCTAGCACGTGCTCTAGTCATGGGTCCTCTTGAGGCTTGGTGAGGTGATGGTAGGTCCATGGGGATGACCAAGGGATGCTCCGCATCAATAAGGCATATAGCCGCTGGATTTTCTTCAATTTACGACCAAATGAGATTGCCCGGATCATAGAGCATCTCCAGAAAGGTACGTTTGTCCCTACCAGGGGGGCTAATGTCTATAAGCAACATAATCTCTCGAATTTCCTTCAAAAGGAAGTGCCAATGGGTTCAGAAACTTGTCTGAAAAATAGCGACGAATGATGTTCTTTGACTTTCAGGGCCAAAAAGTCCTGCTTAAGGCTGAATTTGAGGGTACTCCGGGCCTCCTAGTGCAAGCGGGGAGAATTTTTTTGGATTCGCGCGCTCGCCGCGAGCAGTTTGAGTACTTATGGGTCCGACACAGACTCCTAATGACAAAATTATGACCATCTTAGTGAGCATCTGTCCATTCTATGGCGGTCCTTGAAAGTACTTCATTTTCTCGTGTGCTTTTTGCCTGACTGCCCCAAAATTTCTTGTCCTCTATAGTGGATATATCGTTTCCACATATATATTGACCGATGACAAGAATGCCCTTTTGTTCTTGGCTTTCACGTGCATGAGTTACAGCATGCCATCCAGTGAAAACAAGGAGAATAAGGCATGTAGACGTTGGATTTTCTTCAATTTACGGCCAAATGAGATTGCGCGGATCGTAGAGCATCTGCAGAAAGGTACGTTGGTCCCTACCAGGGGGGCTAATGTCTATAAGCAACATAATCTCTCGAATTTCCTTCAAAAGGAAGTGCTAATGGTGATACGGAGCATCCCACGTTCATCTCCATGTACACCTTCATAGCACATCAAGCCCCAAGTGGACCTACCGGAACTAAGGTGAACCCGCTCTTATTCGAGAACATCATAAATATCCATTGGACTTGCTTGCTACCTCACCAAAGTGCTCTATGTGTCCTTAGGTACGAAGACCGACGCCCACAAGCTGGTGAGGGACACCTCAAAGGAGTTGGAGAAGAACCACAAGGCCACAAGGAAGAAGATGGAGCACAACAGGAGCTGGACAGGAGGTCCCAGGCGACCCCGTGTGCACGGGCCCCTGAGACCCCATGCGCACGGACCACTCAGGGAGCTGGCGTTGGAGCACCCCGTGCGCACTGGCCTGTACCGTGCCCACGGGACCCCCGTGCGCACGGGCCCAACTTACCCTGTGCGCACGGGCTCACCAGGATGGACGGCCATGATCTCCACTCCGAGCACCTCTTCCTCCACTTCGTGCCCAAGACTATATATTCCGTAGCTAGACCATTTGTTAGAGTAAGCAAAGGATATGTTAGACATATGAGAGCTTTGCTCCATGGATCCACTCCACTAGGAGATCAAGACCTCCTCTTGGAGTGACCAAACATCAACACCTCCTTGGGGAAGGATCCCAATCATAGGATCATCAAGCCCTCATCTCCTTCATAGGATTTGGGATGAACTCTACCATGTATCTTATTTCCCTATGTTGTTCATGTACCTTGTGGATCTTATGTGTTTGATTGTCTAGTGGATGTGTGATTTGACTTGTTCTTGAGTGCTCCTCTTGTTTTCCCTTCTTTGTTCATCTTGTTCTTGGGGATTCCACCTCCAATTCGTGAAAGATCTTCTCTATAGGGTTCCACCCTACATCATATGGTATCAGAGCCATGGTTTCTCACGAAATTGGAGCCCCTACCCCGTGTTTTCTAGCTTGATTTTGTTGTTTTTGTCCTAAATCCGAAAATTCCCCACAAAAAAATAGCCCCAAATTTTTTGTGATTTGTTGGTTTAGTGTGATTTTGTTGGATTTGATCCATGGATTTGGTGTTTGGCAAGTAGATCCCCCCTCTACCACCTTCCCCTACCTTCCACCCTTCGATTTTGACCTCAAATTCGAGTTTCCCCACGAATCCGGAGCTGTTCGTCTGCTCCTCGAGGACCCCGTGCCCACGGGCCATCGGGACCCCGTGCACACAGGCCCCCGTGCACACGGGCCTGTCAGACCCCGTGCACACGGCCATTCCAGTGCGCTTCGGCCTCTGCCCCACCACCCCATACCACTCGCATACCACCCCCCCTACTCCCCAACCACGAGATCCATCCGCTTGGAGCCTAGATCGGGAAGAAATCAGCCAAACCTGCGAGTCCCAGGTGACCCCGTGCCCTCGGTACGTGTACCGTGCGCACGGGACCCCATGCCCACGGGCCCTTGACCCCGTGCGCACGGCCCCCCTACAGCAGCCGCGTGCAGTTCACAGTTTCGACCATATCTTCCACAACCGGAGTCTGATTTTCGCGTTCTTTAGCTCGTTGAGTAGCTATTGACATCCCCCATCCACCTACATAGGTTCCCACACCATTTGACTCCATCAAAATTTTGACATTTTGGCATCTTTGCCTAGGCCTTCCACCATATCATCCGCATAACCACCATAGCCTTCCGCACCCTAACCAACACTCCATCAAAATATTGATGTAGGGTGGAACCCTATAGAGAAGATCTTTCACGAATTGGAGGTGGAATCCCCAAGAACAAGATGAACAAAGGAGGGAAAACAAGAGGATCACTCAAGGACAAGTCAAACCACACATCCACTAGACAATCAAACACATAAGATCCACAAGGTACATGAACAACAAAGGGAAATAAGATACATGGTAGAGTTCATCCCAAATCCTATGAAGGAGATGAGGGCTTGATGATCTAGATAGATCCTTCCCACAAGGGGGTCTTGAGCTAGGTCACTCCAAGAGGAGGTCTTGATCTCCTAGTGGAGTGGATCCATGGAGCAAAGCTCTCATATGTCTAACATATCCTTTGCTAACGCTAAACATGGCTCTAGGTACGAAATGTATAGGCTTGGGGTCGAAGGAGACGAAGGGAAGTCGAAGATCCAATCTCAGCCGGCCATCCTGGGAGGCCCGTGCGCACGGGGTAAGTTTGGCCCATGCGCACGGGGGTCCTGTGGGCACGGTACAGGCCCGTGCGCACGGGGTGCTCCAGCGCCGGGTTCCTGTGTAGCCCGTGGGCACGGGGTCACCTGGGACATGCTGTTTTGCGGCTGCTGCACTCCTTCTTGATCCTTATGGCCTTGGGGTGGTTCTCCTTCTCCTTGGGGATGCTCCTGAGCTCCTTGGTGATGTTCCACTTCATACCTAAGGATGCATAGCATATTTTGGTGAGGTAGTATACATGTTCCATTTGTGTCCATATGCAAGTCTAGTAGGAACGAGTTCACCTCGGTTTCCAAAGCACGTGCTCTAGTTCTTGTCATGGGTCCTTGTGGGGGTGGATGTGTTGATGTAGAGTCCATGGGGATGATGGAAGGCTGCTCCGCATCATCTCCCCTCCCTTTGAAAGGATCCGACCTAAGATCAAGATCTTCATCACCATGGAAAGGCGAGAGGTCTTTGACGTTGAAGATGTCGCTCACATTGTACGCCTTCACATAAGCAAAATGTGTCTTTATGGTACCGCCTTGTGAATCCTTTAAAATGAAAGAATATGAGAAGCACTTGGAAAAACAAATGAGGTTAGTGCAAAAGCAAGACCTATCATTCGAGGGAGGAGATACCCAACAAGTGTATGCATCATGCTCATCATAAGAAAGGACAAGGGAGCATTTCATAGTATGTAGGCATATGATGCGAGAACAACCAAATACAATAGGCTCAATCAAACAAGCATGATTCACAAGTAAGGTGTCCAAGTCTCCAAGATTAATAAGCATAGTTCGGTTGCACTTAATACAAGTGGATATGAAAGAGGCAACTAATGGACACAAGAGACAATGATCAAGATATATCATGTGAGAGGCATGAACATATGTGTCATCAACCCAAGAAAGCAAGTGATAGTGGAACATGGGTGATGCAACATAGCAAGCAATCATAGCAATCAAGTCAAGTATGCTAGTAGTGCGAAGATGCAACATACTAGAAGGAATCATGGCAAACATGTCAATTGTGCAAATAGTGGGCATGAATAATTCACATGTCATAGCACAAGCATGAAAGCAAGATATGAGGACAATAGTGTCAATAGCATGGAGCACATGATAAACATGGCAATAGCAACAAGGATCTCCACCAAGCATGCAAATACACATAGAAGTAGCATAATGATGAAACATGGGTAGATGCAAGCAAGGGTCACAATTGCATGGCAAAGGCATACAAGCAAGCATAGCATGCAAAGTGAACACGGTAAAATGAGCATAATGTGAGAAGTGGTAAATGGCCCATAGTCGTGTGAGAGCCAAGTAGAGGAGTTGCGCGTAGTCCTTGCGCGAAGGGGACGGTGGTGAGGATAGTCCATGGGATCCCAAAGCATCGTTGCTCTCAAGAGCTCGTTTCGTCAACTCTTGGGATTCAGAGGTTGACGAGTATACATGAGTACCTACACAAAACAAAGACAAAGGAAAAATTGTGTGTGCGTGGTAGATGTACACATCATCCATCATGATGCGCACGTGCTTGTGTTGGTTAGCACCAAATATCCAATGCTCAAATAAATGAGATACGTGATATAGAAACATGTCATCCATCATGAGAGGTTTGTTATTATGTATAGCATAATGGAGACTCAAAGGATGTAACGCATCATGAGAAATATCGAGAGCATTGTTATTCATCTTATGCATATGGTCCACGCAATCATGGAAATCATGCAAATCATAGGATGGATCAAAATCTCCTAATGGGTATGAGGAAACTATGGGGGTCTCCTCATTAGCAATATCGCAAGCATAATATAGAGAAAATGGACAACATGGTAAACAATGCATATCCAAAGCTAGGTGGTCATGGCATGGCATATTAGATAAATGATGCAAAGGGAGCATATCAATATCATCAGAAGAGAAACAAATGCCAATAACCATGGGCTTGTCATCTATGTCATATGTGCAAATTGGGTTTATTTTAATGGCATGTGCATAGTCACTATGAAGAGATTGCATATAAGACATATGGTTGATCTCATGCATAGCATATGACAAGTCAAGCGGATTATCAAACATGATGTGACCAAGAGAATTTTCACATGATATCCTATGGAGCATAGCATCACAACTAGGCAACTCAACATGCTCATCATCATATTCATCGTAAAAGGTATGTCAAGGTATGAAGAAGTTTCACTAGCATGAAGCATGGTAATAGGTGGGTCAACATCATGCAAGCAATCAATCTCAAGAATGTCCACTAGTGGGACTAGAGCATCACCGTCACCTTTGTTACCTTTGTCATTCCACTCAAGTGGTGTAGGTGAGGTGGGAAAGACCAAATGGTGGTCATCTTCATCTTGATGGAACCATGTGGGGGGTGCATCATGTTCCACCATGGCCATCGTCGTGTCCAAAGGGAGGACGTAGTCATTGCAAATCGGTGCGTCATCATATATGGGACCTAGCACCAAAGAAGAAAACACACTAGGAGTAGAGGTTAAGTCATTAGAAATCATGGTGGCCTCACATGCCGTGTCAACTACCTCACTCACTAAGTGTTGTGGCTCACTCACTCCCTTAAGGATGCACTCACTCATATTGTTGGTGGAGTCACTCAAATGGCGTTCAACCTCACATAGGATGTGTGGCATGCTCTCATGTGTGGGGCTAGTGGTGGTCACACTCATCCTCTCATAGGAAATGCTCTCAATGTCACGTATGGTGGAGTCACTCATGTCACTCATGTGGTGGTGGCTCTCCTCACATGGCAAATGTGGCATCTCGGCATATGTGGGTGTCGGAGAGATGTAGGTGCAAAAGTCTTCATGCGCGGTCTCGTATCTTGACTCGGAGGATGAGTCCAATATGGGCACCATCTTCATGTTGTTGAAGAGGTTCGCGCTTGTAGCCGTAGTCGAAGGGGATGGCCCTTGCTCGACCGTCTTGTCGCCGTCTTGGTGTTGGAGGTCCATATGATGTGGCACCTCGTAGCTCGTCTCCATGACCGAAGGGAGTTTCCCATGCTCGGCCATCATCCTTGAGGGGCTTCCGAAGATGGAAGTGTCGCCCTCGCTCGTAGGTGGTCGCCTTGGACTTGATGAAGTCGTTGTAGGCGTACTCGTGGGAAGTAGGCGAAGATGCCGTACGTCCAAAGGCGAAGATGCCTCGATAGCACTTGGCGAAGATGCCAAAGTGGTTGGTGTAGCCGTAGCACCGTCTTGGTGGTGGTCGTCTCGCGGTCTTCTCTTGTGCTTATGAAGCTTCGACTTGGCGTGAAGTAGGGCTTGTTGGGACTTGTGCACTTGCGCTTGTGGAGCATCTTCATGATGATGATGTCGTTGTCGTGCTTGAGCTCATAGTAGATGTCGTTCGTCGTCGTCGTGCACATGATGCATGGAGGTGACTTGCCCTTCATGACGATGTGGATCACGAACGTGATGGTGGTCGCCATGTAGATGTGGACGAGGACGATTTGCACTTGCATCTTTTTCGCGCTCCGAAGACTTGTGGCTTGAACGTCGTCGTCTTGAGGATGACGAAGTGGAAGAAGACTTGATCAAGGTTCTAATCTCTTCCATCCTCGCATCTTGCTCCTCCTTTTGTGCGGCAAGCTTGTTGTCGATGTAGTCCCTTTTCCTTGCTTCGGAGAGATGAATGTCGATGGAGATGTTCTTGATGCGCTCTCACAATCTTGATTGTGCGCCTTGCATTTCTTGTTGTAGTCCGAAGATGGACCTTTTGGTGATGTAGTCGTTCACGCCGTCGTTGTTGTTGTAGACCGGAGAGGAAATGCCTTGCCTATCCATCACAAGACTCGAGTAGAGGTGAGTAGGAAATGAGATAAACAATACCAAGTTACCTTTTCCCAAAGTTGAGGATGTATCTTGTATCACTCAATGTGAAATGAAAGAATAGTGGAATTGGTACCGGACTTGTTCACTCACACCTACAAGTAAAGGCTTATGGTAGAGCTCGGTGAGGATAGTGGCACAAAAATTTGATGCAAAATGTTAGCAAGAGTCAATAATGTTGGAAAAGATTCACAAATTCGCAAGTGAAACAAGTAGACCAATAGCAAATGGCACACGGAAACACACACACGGATAGATAACTGGGGTCACGCAACCAAGGAATGAGCACAAAATGTGGAGTCCACGGAAAACGCTCGTGTTGCACAACTCAAGAGATACGCTAGCACGATTTCTCAATAGGCGGGTACGACACTTGTGCACAACCTATAAGATGCAAAATGGATAAACTTCTATCCCAAGTATGTTATGTATGTATTGTTCCCTGTGTTCTCTCAAGATGATCCAAGATGATCGGATATGACAATCTTATGTGCAATGGGGTATGATGCTATGGCACTTCCTCACGAGCTCTTTGCTCTCTTCTTGCTTAAAAGCTTTTTCTCTTTTTTTCTATGGCCAATTTGCACAATGCACAAACAAGATAGCAATTGTATATATGCGGGAACAAACTTGTGACGCAAAGGATGATATGATACCAATATGATATGGTATGTATGCAATGGAATGGTGGATCACTAATGTGCACAAGTAACATTGCCGGCAATACTCAAATGGCTAGTCTCGATAGGCAAGTAACGCAAAATGGGCTAGGGGTTAACAATGCAATTGCAAGGAGAATATACAATGGTGTCGTCCAGGTTACCATCCTTTGGGATGATGAGTAGCGGTGTTCTTGATGTAGATACCAAGATGATGTAGACCCGTCCCTAAGTAGCCGAAACACCTTAGGAAACGGTAAAAAACCGCAAACTCAAAATCTCAAATGACAAAAGTCAAATGGTGGAAGTGGAAATGGCAATGTGGAACTAGTGGTGGTTTGTGAAGAAGCAAATGTCCCTAAGTAGCCGAAACACCTTAGGAGACTCACGTCGCCACTCAAACAACCACAAATGCTAAATGGAGTAAAATGGGTTAGGTTGCGGAAGGCTATGGTGGTTATGCGGATGATATGGTGGAAGGCCTAGGCAAAGATGCCAAAATGTCAAAATTTTGATGGAGTCAAATGGTGTGGGAACCTATCTAGGAGGATGGTGGATGTCAATAGCTACTCAACGATCTAAAGAACGCTACAATCGGACTCCAGATGTGGAAGTTATGGGCAAAACGGTGGACTGCACGCGGCTGTTTCTGGGAGGGCCGTGCGCACGGGGTCTAGGGCCCGTGGGCACGGGGTCCCGTGCGCACGGTACACGTACCGAGGGCACGGGGTCACCTGGGACTCGCGGGTGTGGTGATGAGGACATCAATACAATTGTTACACCCACATACTGGACCAATTACTAGAGCTCGCGCACGCCAACTAAATTACCAGGTACTTTCGTTTCTTGGTAATGATTCTAATATTCATGAGAATATGATGCTGCCTAAATTGGATACATTTGTTTTGCTTACAAATGAAGGGCCTAGCTTGGAGAAGGATGAACATTGGAGAAAGAGAAAGCATGGAGATGATGGCATGCGCAAGGGAAACAAGAACGGAGTTACAAGTGATGATTTCAGGTCTTTGAAGCCACCATAACGAGTGCGTGAAGCCTTTGACGAAATATACAAGATGCCACTTCATAAATTTCGTCCAGAGGCTATTATAGGTGCTGCGTCACCTTTTTATTGGGCCAGGCCCATGTAATTTCGAAATACATTAGTATAGGCTATTTTTAGAGTCCGTATGTGTGGGGAAACAAGAGATAGGGTTGATTCCGGACCCCTCCACCAAGGGCCACAAAATCCCCCCTCTCTTCCTCCATATATACAGCCCTTAGGGCACCGTTTAGACTTTGGGTTTTGTTTAGATTGAAGTTCGCCATAGCTGCAACTTCGCGTACTTCGTTTGTGTTCAACGACCAGACAAAGGCGTCACAGAACCCCACCTTGATCAATAAAGCTTTCATCTTATATTCGCAATATCCAGATTGCAATCTCAATTTCTTGCTTGTTCTTTGTTTGCTCGCAGGAAACAGACCCTCGCGGTCAGATTGATCGTGCTCCGGCGTGGTCAATAACCTCTCGGAGTTGGTTTAGCGATTGCTAAGGCGCGACGTCCTCGCACGTTTGTAGTCGGATCGTCAAAGTCGACTTCCACCAAAGCGAAATCCATCATCTCATCGAAAGACGGGACACCTTTGCCTCTATCAAGTGGTATCAGATTTCCAGGTTGCTCGGTGAGATTTTACAGTTTTTCGTAGTTTAGATCGAGTCTTTTCTTCATACCTATAGTCCACGAAAAAGCCACAAAAAAAATTAGGGTTAGTTCATCATATCCGAACCAGTCTGAGCCATTGCATAATCTTTTTAGGGTTTTGCTTTGTTGAATTTGCGGTTGCATCGTCGTGTCTAGTTACTGGTCTTAGAGTCTAGTCTTTTAGAGTTTCAAGTCCTGGTCATAAGTTGTCACGCCGCCGCCGCACCATCATCATCGCCCCTGCCATCTACCACCACCGCTTATCCGCCACCGCTTCGAATCCGTATCCATATACCACCACCGCTCTCATATACCACCACCGCTGCCATCTACCACCATATATCCACCACCAATCCGAGTTCTTGTCATATTAGGTTTGTTTTCGAGATCCATCTAGATTCCAATTCATGTTTCCTTGCCGGAGTAGGTTCCGGAAACCACCCTCCGTTTAGGCCCAAAATTTTCCGAAAACGCACTTGTCGAAAAAATTTCTGGCTATCCTATTTTTAGGTGTTTCTAAGCGTATTGAGACCGTCGCCGTTATCGAAAGTTTTTTTGACCCGTTTCCAGTTTTTGGGTTCGGGCAGTCGTAAAAAAATTTGGTCAAAAAAATTTCGTGCCCATCCTGTCAGTTTGACCTGGGAAGAGTTTTGAGACACTCGCCATTATAGTGATTTTTTCGCAAAAAAAGCAGCGCAAAAAAAGCAGCGCAAAAAAAAGAGCGAAAAAAAATTCAGAGTGTGCTTTTCCCTTGTTGACGTGCAGCGCCGTGATTTTGTTAGTGTTCTAGGCTCGCGTCTCTATTACAATCTAGCCTAGGACCAGCACAGTACCGTCGTTGAGCGTTTATTCAACTTTGCATCTCTAAATTGATTATTGCTGATCCTTTTTTGCTACCATATTATAAGCCTTCCTAGCTCCACATACATCTACGTCGTGTGTTTGACTCTCCCTGGTAATCGCTCTATCCAAGCTTTGAGTGTTTTGACTACAACGGTTGCTGATCACCACCTGCTGCTGGGTAAGAACTGGTAAGAATTTGAGATTTGCTTGACGGGTTTGTGATACACCACCACCACTTCTTAGTAGTCTGTAGGATCATATTCTTGTGTGTTTCTATTTGCTGCTAACCATGGTAGGATCACAAGCCGATGAGACTGATTGGGAGAACCTGACGAACAAACAGCTACATGATAAATTTCAGCAAATGATGAGTGGACAGGTGCAAGATGTGCTAAACAGATTTGACGAGGCCATGGAGAACATAGATGGCATTGAGAAGACGTTCGAAACAAAGCTTGATAGCAAGTTTAATGAATTGCTCGCGCGTTTTCCACCACCACCGCCGGCTGCACCTATCGCACCTCTGCAGCAACAACAACAACGCCTCCTTCCGAATCAGTATGGACGAGCGAAGCGTGTTCCTATTGAGGATGGCCAAACTTCTGGTGCCGTTGTTCCTGTTGTTGATGCTTCTTTGGCTCGTGCTACTGCTGCTGCTGGTACCCAGGAGGATGATGAGTATGCGGGCGATTATGAGGATGAGGTTGATCAAAATCCGAACTACGTGCAGCCACCAGCACCACCACCTGCAGGTCGACCACAGGTATATATTCGTAATGGTAGGCCTGCACCACCACCTCAGGTACGAGATGATGTCCATATTCCTAAACTGAAATTGAATATTCCACCATTTGAGGGTAGATATGTTCCTGATATATATCTTACTTGGGAGTTAGAAACTGAACAATGTTTTACATGTTTACAATATCCCGAGGAGAGACGGGTTGCTGCTGCTGTTTGTGCTTTCACTAGTTTTGCATGTGTATGGTGGTCTGAACATTGTAGATTATATCCTATTCCAGCTACTTGGGCTGCTTTGAAAACTGCTATGCGTACGCGTTGGGTTCCACCATATTATCAACGTGAATTGCTTCAAAAATTGCAGCGTTTAAGACAAGGGAAAAATTATGTAGAAGAATATTATCAGGAATTACAAACTGGCATGATTAGATGTGGTATTGTTGAGGAGAATGAAGCTATGCTTGCATGTTTTCTGGGTGGATTAAATAGAAAGATTCAGACCATTCTGGACTATAAGGAGTATACTAATATCACTCGTTTATTCCATCTTGCTTGTAAAGCTGAACGTGAAGTGCAGGATCGACAAGCATTGGCGTGAACTAACTTTTCTGCAGGCCGACCTTCATCATGGACACCGCGTGCATCTTCTACTTCAACTGCACCAGCACCTCCATCAGGTGCCACCTCCAGCCGTGATACAAGAAAACAGGCACAACCACCATTATCTGCCAAGAGCGCACCTGCGGGGCCTGCACAACGTTCTTCTTCTTCCATAGCATCAGCAGGGCACACAAGTGATATTATTTGTCGTCGTTGTAAGGGAGGAGGTCATTATGCGAGAGAATGCAAATCTCAGCGTGTGATGATTGCTACCGAGGATGGTGGGTATGAGTCCGCTAGTGACTATGATGAGGAGACTTTGGCTCTTATTACACGTGAAGAACATGGTGGAGATGATTCTGATCATGAGACGCAATACATGGCTCCTGAAGACGCTGACAGGTATGAATGTTTAGTTGCTCAATGTGTTTTGAGTGTGCAGGTCACACAAGCTGAGCAAAATCAGAGGCACAATTTGTTCCATACCAAGGGAGTTGTGAAGGAACGTTCTATGCGCGTCATCATAGACGGAGGGAGCTGCAACAACTTGGCTAGCATGGAGATGGTGGAGAAGCTTTCTCTCACCACAAGACCACATCCACATCCTTACTACATCCAATGGTTCAACAACAGCGGCAAGGTTAAGGTAACACGTACTGTTCGTGTGCATTTTAGTGTCTCTACATATGCTGATTATGTTGATTGTGATGTGGTACCTATGCAAGCATGTTCCTTATTACTTGGTAGACCATGGCAATTTGATAAAAATTCTGTACACCATGGTAGAAACAATCACTATACTCTTGTTCATAAGGATAAAAATATTACTTTGCTTCCGATGACTCCTGATTCCATTTTGAAATATGATATTAATAGAGCTAATAAAGCAAAACAGGAGAAGAATAAGAGTGAAAATCAGATTGTGGCAAAAGAATTTGAACAACAAATGAAGCCTAATAATAAACCATCTAGTGTTGCTTATGAAATTAAATTGAAAAGTGCATGTTTATTTGCTACCAAATCTGATATTGATGAGCTAGATTTCAGCAAATCTGTTTGCAATGCTATTGTGTGCAAAGAGGCATTATTTTCATTCGAGGACGTGCCTTCCTCTTTGCCTCCTGCTGTCACTAACATTTTGCAGGAGTTCGTTGACGTCTTTCCACAAGACGTGCCACCGGGATTACCGCCTATTCGAGGGATTGAGCATCAGATTGACTTAATTCCCGGTGCTTCACTGCCAAACCGTGCGCCATACCGTACCAATCTAGAGGAGACGAAGGAGATTATGCGTCAAGTACAAGAGCTTCTAGACAAAGGTTATATACGCGAATCCCTTAGTCCTTGTGCTGTTCCTATTATTCTAGTGCCGAAAAAGGATGGTACATCGCGTATGTGTGTTGATTGGAGAGGCATTAATAATATTACTATTCGTTATCCTCATCCTATTCCTAGGCTAGATGATACGCTTGATGAATTGAGTGGCTCTACAATATTCTCCAAAGTTGATTTGCG
The DNA here is from genome assembly GCF_018294505.1 of Triticum aestivum. Lineage (NCBI taxonomy): Eukaryota > Viridiplantae > Streptophyta > Magnoliopsida > Poales > Poaceae > Triticum > Triticum aestivum. The sequence goes on from NC_057795.1 coordinate 251,546,254, forward strand.
TAGTGGATACCATCAAATTCGTATGAAATCGGGGGATGAATGGAAAACAACATTTAAAACTAAGTTTGGATTATATGAGTGGTTAGTCATGCCTTTTGGGTTAACTAATGCGCCTAGTACTTTCATGAGACTAATGAACGAAGTTTTACGTGCTTTCATTGGACGATTTGTGGTAGTCTATTTTGATGATATACTGATTTATAGTAGATCTTTGGAAGAACATTTGGAACATTTACGTGCTGTTTTTATTGCTCTACGTGATGCACGTTTGTTTGGTAACCTTGGGAAGTGCACCTTTTGCACCGACCGAGTATCTTTTCTTGGCTATGTTGTTACTCCACAGGGAATTGAAGTTGATAAAGCCAAGATTGAAGCTATTGAGAGTTGGCCGCAGCCCAAAACGGTCACACAAGTGAGGAGTTTTCTTGGCCTCGCTGGATTCTATAGGCGTTTTGTGAGAGATTTTAGCACCATTGCTGCACCTCTCAATGAGCTTACAAAGAAAGATGTGCCTTTTCTTTGGGGTACCGCACAGGAAGAAGCCTTCACGATATTGAAAGATAAGTTGACACATGCTCCTTTACTCCAACTTCCTGATTTTAATAAGACTTTTGAGCTTGAATGTGATGCTAGTGGAATTGGATTAGGAGGTGTGTTATTACAAGATGGCAAACCTGTTGCATACTTTTCTGAAAAATTGAGTGGCCCTAGTCTGAATTATTTTACTTATGATAAAGAATTATATGCTTTTGTTCGGACTTTAGAAACATGGCAACATTATTTATGGCCCAAAGAATTTGTTATACATTCTGATCATGAATCTTTGAAACATATTAAAAGTCAAGCTAAACTGAATCGTAGACATGCTAAATGGGTTGAATTCATTGAGACTTTCCCTTATGTCATTAAACACAAGAAGGGAAAAGAAAATGTTATTGCTGATGCATTGTCTCGTCGCTATACTATGCTTTCACAACTTGACTTCAAAATATTTGGTTTGGAGACCATCAAAGATCAATATGTGCATGATGCTGATTTTAAAGATGTAATGCAGAATTGTAAAGAAGGAAGAATGTGGAACAAGTTTGTCGTTAACGATGGATTTGTGTTTCGTGCTAACAATCTATGCATTCCAGCTAGCTCCTTTCGTCTTTTGTTGTTGCCGGAGGCGCATGGAGGAGGATTAATGGGACACTTTGGCGTGAAGAAGACGGAGGACGTACTTGCTACACATTTCTTTTGGCCAAAGATGAGACGGGATGTTGAGCGTTTTATTGCTCGCTGCACTACATGTCAAAAAGCTAAGTCGCGACTCAATCCTCATGGTTTATATATGCCTTTGCCTATACCTAGTGTTCCTTGGGAGGATATATCTATGGACTTTGTTTTAGGTTTACCTCGAACGAAGAAGGGGAGGAATAGCATATTTGTTGTCGTGGATATATTCTCGAAAATGGCTCACTTTATACCATGTCATCAAAGCGATGATGCCGTTAATGTTACTGATTTGTATTTTCGTGAAATTATTCGCTTACATGGTGTGCCAAATACTATTGTTTCAGATCGTGATACAAATTTCTTAGCCACTTTTGGAGATGTTTATGGGCTAAGTTGGGGACTAAACTGCTTTTTAGTACTACTTGTCACCCCCAAACTGATGGACAAACTGAAGTAGTCAATAGAACATTGTCTACTATGCTTAGGGCTGTTTTGAAGAATAATAAGAAAATGTGGGAGGAATGCTTGCCTCATATTGAATTTGCTTATAATCGTTCATTGCATTCTACTACTAAGATGTGCCCTTTTGAAGTTGTGTATGGTTTCCTACCTCGTGCACCTATTGATTTGTTGCATCTTCCATCTTCGGAGAAGGTTAATTTTGATGCTAAACAACGTGCTGAATTGATTTTAAAAATGCATGAGTTAACTAAGGAAAACATTGAGTGTATAAATGCCACATATAAACTTGCTGGAGATAACGGTAGAAAACAAGTTGTGTTTGCACCTGGAGATCATTTTTGGTTACATTTGCGTAAGGATAGATTTCCTGATTTGCGCAAATCAAAGCTAATGCCACGTGCTGATGGTCCCTTTAAGGTGTTGGAGAAAATAAATGATAATGCATGTAAACTTGAGCTGCCTGCAGATTTTGGGGTTAGTCCCACTTTTAATATTGCAGATTTCAAGCCTTATTTGGGTGAGGAAGATGAACTTCCGTCGAGGACGACTTCATTTCAAGAAGGGGAGGATGATGAGGACATCGATACAATTGTTACACCCACAGCCCCTGCTGCTATACATACTGGACCAATTACTAGAGCTCGCGCACGCCAACTAAATTACCAGGTACTTTCGTTTCTTGGTAATGATTCTAATGTTCATGAGAATATGATGCTGCCTAAATTGGATACATTTATTTTGCTTACAAATGAAGGGCCTAGCTTGGAGAAGGATGAACATTGGAGCAAGAACAAGCATGGAGATGATGGCATGCGCAAGGGAAACAAGAACGGAGTTACAAGTGATGATTTCAGGTCTTTGAAGCCACCATAACGAGTGCGTGAAGCCTTGGACGAAATATACAAGATGCCACTTCATAAATTTCGTCCAAAGGCTATTATAGGTGTTACGTCACCTTTTTATTGGGCCAGGCCCATGTAATTTCGAAATACATTAGTATAGGCTATTTTTAGAGTCCATATGTGTGGGGAAACAAGAGATAGGGTTGATTTCGGACCCCTCCACCAAGGGCCGCGAAATTCCCCCTCTCTTCCTCCATATATACAGCCCTTAGGGCACCCTTTAGACTTTGGGTTTTGTTTAGATTAAAGTTCGCCATAGCTGCAACTTCGCGTACTTCGTTTGTGTTCAACGACCAGAAAAAGGCGTCACAGAACCCCACCTTGATCAATAAAGCTTTCATCTTATATTCGCAATATCTAGATTGCAATCTCAGTTTCTTGCTTGTTCTTCGTTTGCTCGCAGGAAACAGACCCTCGCGGTCAGGTTGATTATGCTCCAGCGTGGTCAATAACCTCTCGGAGTTGGTTTAGCGATTGCTAAGGCGCGACGTCCTCGCATGTTCGTAGTCGGATCGTCAAAGTCGACTTCCACCAAAGCGAAATCCATCATCTCATCGAAAGACGGGACACCTTTGCCTCTATCTTGTGGTGGATTTCTTGGCTATTTGGGCTCCAAATTGATGGATCTCGTGGCTGGGGTTGAGGTGGGGGTAGGGGGTGGTATGGAGGACGAAGGGAGGTCGAAGGAACACACTGGAAGGGCTGTGCGCACGGGGTCTTACAGGCTCGTGTGCACGGGGGCCCGTGTGCACGGGGTCCCGATGGCCCGTGTGCACGGGGTCCTCTGAGAGCGGACGAACTGCTCCGGATCCGTGGGGAAACTCGAATTTGATATCAAAACGAAAGGTGGAAGGTAGGGGAAGATGGTAGAGGGGTTGATCTACTTGTTAAAAACCAAATTCACGGATCAAATCCAACAAAATCACACTAAACCAACAAATCATAAAAAAAATTGGGGCTATTTTTTGGTGGGGAATTTTCGGATTTAGGACAAGAACAACAAAATCAAGCTAGAAAACAAAGAGGGGGCTCCAATTTCGTGAGAAACCAAGGCTCATGATACCATATGATGTAGGGTGGAACCCTATAGAGAAGATCTTTCACGAATTGGAGGTGGAATCCCCAAGAACAAGATGAACAAAGGAGGGAAAACAAGAGGAGCACTCAAGAACAAGTCAAATCACACATCCACTAGACAATCAAACACATAAGATCCACAAGGTACATGAACAACAAAGGGAAATAAGATACATGGTAGAGTTCATCCCAAATCCTATGAAGGAGATGAGGGCTTGATGATCTAGATAGATCCTTCCCACAAGGGGGTCTTGAGCTAGGTCACTCCAAGAGGAGGTCTTGATCTCCTAGTGGAGTGGATCCATGGAGCAAAGCTCTCATATGTCTAACATATCCTTTGCTAACCCTAAACATGGCTCTAGGTACAAAATATATAGGCTTGGGGTCGAAGGAGACGAAGGGAAGCCGAAGATCCAATCTCAGTCGGCCATCCTGGGAGGCCCGTGCGCACGGGGTAAGTTGGGCCCGTGCGCACGGGGGTCCCATGGGCACGGTACAGGCCCGTGCGCATGGGGTGCTCCAGCGCCGGGTTCCTGTGTAGCCCGTGGGCACGGGGTCTCTGGGGCCCGTGCGCACGGGGTCACCTGGGACATGCTGTTTTGCGGCTGCTGCACTCCTTGATCCTTATGGCCTTGGGGTGGTTCTCCTTCTCCTTGGGGATGCTCCTGAGCTCCTTGGTGATGTTTCACTTCATACCTAAGGATGCATAGCATATTTTGGTGAGGTAGTATACATGTTCCATTTGTGTCCATATGGAAGTCTAGTAGGAAGGAGTTCACCTCGGTTTCCAAAGCACGTGCTCTAGCTCTTGTCATGGGTCCTTGTGGGGGTGGATGTGTTGATGTAGAGTCCATGGGGATGATGGAAGGATGCTCCGCATCACATATGCTATGAGTGAGATCTCCCATATTGCATCATTTCAATCTCAACATAGTAACTATGCATATGCCATTAAAATAAACCCAATTTGCACATATGGCATAGATGACAAGCCCATGGTTATTGGCATTTGTTTTTCTTGTGATGATATTGATATGCTCCCTTTGCATCATTTATCTAATATGCCATGCCATGACCACCTAGCTTTGGATATGCATTGTTTACCATGTTGTCCATTTTCTCCATATTATGCTTTCGATATTGCTCATGAGGAGACCCCCATAGTTTCCTCATACCCATTAGGAGATTTTGATCCATCCTATGATTTGCATGATTTCCATGATTGTGTGCACCATATGCTCCCCATGAATAAACATGCTTTTGATGTTCCATATACTTGTTTGCTCAATTTGTGTCCCCATCGTGTCATACATAACAACTATTCTTTCATGATGGATGACATGTTCATATACCATGCCTCAAATTTCTTTGAGCATTGCTTATCTTGTGCTAACTCACACGTGCACATACACATCATGATGGATGATGTGTACATTTACCACGCGAACAATTTCTTTGGATTGTGTCTCTTTTGTGTAGGTACCCATGAATACTTGTCAACCTCTCAATCCCAAGAGTTGACGAAACGAGCTCTTGAGAGCAACGATGCTTTGGGATCCCATGGACTATACTCACCAACGTCCCCTTCGCGCAAGGACTACGCGCAACTCCTCTACTTGGCTCTCACATGGCTATGGGCCATTTACCACTTGTCACATTATGCTCATTTTACCGTGTTCACTTTGCATGCTATGATTGCTTCTATGCCTTTGCCATGCAATTGTGACCCTTGCTTGCATCTACCCATGTTTCATCATTATGCTACTTCTATGTGTATTTGCATGCTTGGTGGAGATCCTTGTTGCTATTGCCATGTTTATCATGTGCCCCATGCTATTGATACTATTTTGCTCATATCTTGCCTTTATGCTTGTGATATGTCATGTGCATTATTCATGCCCACTATTTGCACACATGACATGATTGCCATGATTCCTTCTGGTATGTTGCATCTTTGCACTACTAGCATGCTTGACTTGATTGCTATGATTGCTTGCTATGTTGCATCACCCATGTTCCACTATCACTTGCTTTCTTGGGTTGATGACATATATGCATACACTTGTTCTCGCATCATATGCCTACATACAATGAAATGCTCCCTTGTCCTTTCTTATGATGAGCATGATGCATACACTTGTTGGGTATCTCGCCCCTCGAATGATAGGTCTTGCTTTTGCACTAACCTCATTTGTTTTTCCAAGTGTTTCTCATGTTCCTTCATTTTGAAGGATTCACAAGGCATCGACATCGACCTATGGTACATCCATGCCTACCGTGTACATGGCGATACGGTTTACGATCCGAGGTCGGATCTTTTCAAAGGGGGAGGAGATGATACGGAGCATTCCACGTTCATCTCCATGTACACCTTCATAGCACATCAAGCCCCAAGTGGACCTACCGGAACTAAGGTGAACCCACTCTTCTTCGATAACATCATGAATATCCATTGGACTTGCTTGCTACCTCACCAAAGTGCTCTATGTGTCCTTAGGTACGAAGACCGACGCCCACAAGCTGGTGAGGGACACCCCAAAGGAGTTGGAGAAGAACCACAAGGCCACGAGGAAGAACATGGAGCACAACAGGAGCTGGACAGGAGGTCCTAGGCGACCCCGTGCGCACGGCCCCTCGAGACCCCGTGTGCACGGACCACTCAGGGAGCTGGCGCTGGAGCACCCCCTGCGCACGGGCCTGTACCATGCCCACGGGACCCCCGTGCGCACGGGCCCAACTTACCCCGTGCGCACGGGCTCACCAGGATGGACGGCCATGATCTCCACTCCGAGCCCCTCTTCCTCCACTTCGTGCCCAAGACTATATATTCTGTACCTAGACCATTTGTTATAGTAAGCAAAGGATATGTTAGACATATGAGAGCTTTGCTCCATGTATCCACTCCACTAGGAGATCAAGACCTCCTCTTGGAGTGACCAAACATCAAGACCTCCTTCTTGGGGAAGGATCCCAATCATAGGATCATCAAGCCCTCATCTCCTTCATAGGATTTGGGATGAACTCTACCATGTATCTTATTTCCCTTTGTTATTCATGTACCTTGTGGATCTTATGTGTTTGATTGTCTAGTGGATGTGTGATTTGACTTGTTCTTGAGTGCTCCTCTTGTTTTCCCTCCTTTGTTCATCTTGTTCTTGGGGATTCCACCTCCAATTCGTGAAAGATCTTCTCTATAGGGTTCCACCCTACATCAAATGGGTTAAGAAACTTGTGTGAAAAATAGCGACGAATGATGTTCTTTGACTTTCAGGGCCAAAAAGTCCTGCTTAAGGCTGAATTTGAGGGTACTCCGGGCCACCTGGCGCAAGTGGGGAGTATTTTTTTGGATCCGCATGCTCGCCGCGAGCAGTTTGAGTACTTATGGGTCCGACACGGACTCCTAATGACAAAATTATGACCGTCTTAGTGAGCATCTGTCCATTCTATGGCAGTCCTTGAAAGTACCTCATTTTCTCGTGCGCTTTTTGCCTGACTGCCCCAAAATTTCTTGTCCTCTATAGTGGAGATATATCGTTTACACATATATATTGACCGATGCCAGGAATGCCCTTTAGTTCTTGGCTTTCACGTGCATGACTTACAGCATGCCATCCGGTGAAAACAAGGAGAATAAGGCATATTGCCGCTGGATTTTCTTCAATTTATGGCCAAATGAGATTGGCCGGATCACAGAGCATCTCCAGAAAGGTATGTTGTCCCTACCAGGGGGGCTAATGTCTATAAGCTACATAATATCTTGAATTTCCTTAAAAAGGAAGTGCCAATGCGTTCAGAAACTTGTGTGAAAAATAGCGAAGAATGATGTTCTTTGACTTTCAGGGCCAAAAAGTCTTGCTTAAGGCTGAATTTGAGGGTACTCCGGGCCTCCTGGTGCAAGCGGGGAGTATTTTTTTGGATTCTCGCTCTCGCCGCGAGCAGTTTGAGTACTTATGGGTCCGACACGGACTCCTAATGACAAAATTATGACCGTCTTAGTGAGCATCTGTCCATTCTATGGCAGTCCTTGAAAGTACTTCATTTTCTCGTGCACTTTTTGCCTGACTGCCCCAAAATTTCTTGTTCTCTATAGTGGAGATATTGTTTCCACATATATATTGACCGATGCCAGGAATGCCCTTTAGTTCTTGGCTTTCACGTGCATGAGTTACATCATGCCATCCGGTAAAAACAAGGAGAATAAGGCATATAGACGTTGGATTTTCTTCAATTTACAGCCAAATGAGATTGCCCGGATCATAGAGCATCTGCAGAAAGGTACGTTGGTCCCTACCAGGGGGGCTAATGTCTATAAGCAACATAATCTCTTGAATTTCCTTCAAAAGGAAGTGCCAATGGGTTCAGAAACTTGTGTAAAAAATAGCGACGAATGATGTTCTTTGACTTTCAGGGCCAAAAAGTCCTACTTAAGGCTGAATTTGAGGGTACTCCAGGCCACCTGGCACAAGCGGGGAGTATTTTTTTGGATCCGCGCGCTCGCCGGGAGTAGTTTGAGTACTTATGGGTCCGACACGGACTCCTAATGACAAAATTATGACCGTCTTAGTGAGCATCTGTCCATTCTATGGTAGTCCTTGAAAGTACTTCATTTCCTCGTGCGCTTTTTGCCTGACTGCCCCAAAATTTCTTGTCCTCTATAGTGGAGATATCATTTCCATATATATATTGACCGATGCCAGGAATGCCCTTTAGTTCTTGGCTTTCACGTGCATGAGTTACAACATGCCATGCGGTGAAAACAAGGAGAATGAGGCATATAGCCGCTGGATTTTCTTCAATTTGCGGCCAAATGAGATTACCCGGATCATAGAGCATCTGCAGAAAGGTACGTTGGTCCCTACCAGGGGGGCTAATGTCTATAAGCAACATAATCTCTCGAATTTCCTTCAAAAGGAAGTGCCAATGGGTTCAGAAACTTGTCTGAAAAACATAGACGAATGATGTTCTTTGACTTTCAGGGCCAAAAAGTCCTGCTTAAGGCTGAATTTGAGGGTACTCTGGGTGATGAGGACATGACTACCTTGGATATGACCAAAAATATTGCATATATGCATATTTGTCAGGTGATTTCTAGTGCAAACTATTCAATAATCTATTTATGTTATCCAGAACAAAAATAATTCACACACTTTTGTGTTTTGTCTAATTACAGGTGTATGGGACATTTGTACAATCCACATATGAAGATAAGGAAGAAAGAGATGTTTATTTGCTGTCCAAAAAGTTCTCTCACGTCACTTTTGGCCCAAGAGAAGATAGAGTCCAAGTCTCTCACGTTCTGGATTCAGATTCGGACTGCACAGACACTCCTGACTCAAAACGCACACAAGTTTTTCATACGGACTCCGAATCGGGTGATTCTTTTTTTGTTGGAAACTAGATTTCGTGCACTTTCCAACCCAATTGGAATCAACTTCAAATTCGTCTGGAGCGTTGAGTTGTGGACGAAACAATCTGATGCTGCAACAGAATCCGAGTCAAACTACAAGTCCAAAGGTGTTACATCACCTCCACTTGGGCTCATTGGCCTTGTACGACCTAGATTTAGTTTTAGGCTGCCTTGGGACGTTCTCCCACCTCCTTGGCCGCCACCCCTTGCTCCTATATAAGTAGATCCATCTAGTAGCTTTTCCTTGGGATTTGTTTAGTTAAAAGTTAGCCATTGCAACTTCGTGTACTTCGTTTGTGTCCAACGACCAGACCAAGACCGCTTACGGATCCCCACCATTATCAATACCTCATATATATTTGCAATATTCAGATTGCTTTATCATATTCTTGCTCGTTCTTCGATTGCTTGCAGGAATAGACCTTCGTGGTCAGGCTGACCGTGCTTCCAGCATCGTCAGTAATCTCTCGGAGTTGGTTTAGCGATTGCTAAGGCGCAACGTCGTGCACGTTTGTAGTCGGATCGTCAAAGTCGTCTCCACCAAATCGATAGTTATCATCTCATCGAAAGATCGGGACACCCTCGCCTCTATCAAGTGGTATCAGTTTTCAGGTTGCTCGGTGAGAATTTCCAGTTTTCCTAGATTAGATTTATTTTCTTACCTATTGTCCAAGAAAAATCCACAAAAAAGAGTTAGATCTATTCATCCTTTGTCCAAGCCAGTCTGAGCCTTTGCAATTTTCTTTTCATTGCTTGCATAGTTGAATTATCGGTTGCATCGTCGTGTCGAGTTGCTGTGTGATCAAACAACTGAAATACCAACAATTTTGAGTGCACCCATTGAATTAACTATTGATGCAAAAGAACCAATGTTTAATCATTTTCATATGACCTCTAATCTTGGTGATGATTCTGTGTTGAATGACTTATTGCATGTTTGCTTATTTAAGCATGTTGTAGCATGTAAATTTGATGCAAGTAAGGTTTATTCACCAATGTTGGGATGGTTTAATGATGAACATTGTCAATCTTTTGAAATGAATAAGAGCTTCACTTATACGTGCAAACTGAGTTGCAATATTTTCATGCCTTCTACTTCTTGTGCTAATTTTTTGGCTTTAGATTTTATGAACTATGCAAGTTATTCATCTATTCATGTGTCATATATGCAAAAATCAAGGGAAGTAAAAATGGATGACATATACATATACAACATGTACACCTTGTCTCTTTTGTTAGCCACATTTCAGATTAAGCAACGCCGAGGACGGCTTTATTTTCAAGAAGGGAAGGATGATGAGGACATGACTACCTTGGATATGACCAAAAATATTGCATATATGCATATTTTCCAGGTGATTTCTAGTGCAAACTATTCAATAATCTATTTATGTTATCCAGAACAAAAATACTTCACACACTTTTGTGTTTTGTCTAATTGCAGGTGTATGGGACATTTGTACAATCCACATATGAAGATAAGGAAGAAAGAGATGTTTATTTGCTGTCCAAAAAGTTCTCTCACGTCACTTTTGGCCCAAGAGAAGATAGAGTCCAAGTCTCTCACGTTCTGGATTCAGATTCGGACTGCACAGACACTCCTGACTCAAAACGCACACAAGTTTTTCATACGGACTCCGAATTGGGTGATTCATTTTTTGTTGGAAACTAGATTTCGTGCACTTTCCAACCCAATTGGAATCACCTTCAAATTCGTCCGGAGCGTTGAGTTGTGGACGAAACAATCTGATGCTGCAGCAGAATCCGAGTCAAACTACAAGTCCAAAGGTGTTACATCACCTCCACTTGGGCTCATTGGCCTTGTACGACCTAGATTTAGTTTTAGGCTGCCTTGGGACGTCCTCCCACCTCCTTGGCTGCCACCCCTTGCTCCTATATAAGTAGATCCATCTAGTAGCTTTTCCTTGGGATTTGTTTAGTTAAAAGTTAGCCATTGCAACTTCGTGTACTTCGTTTGTGTCCAACGACCAGACCAAGACCGCTTACGGATCCCCACCATTATCAATACCTCATATATATTTGCAATATTCAGATTGCTTTATCATATTCTTGCTCGTTCTTCGATTGCTTGCAAGAATAGACCTTCGTGGTTAGGCTGACCGTGTTTCCAGCATCGTCAGTAACCTCTCGGAGTTGGTTTAGCGATTGCTAAGGCGCAACGTCGTGCACGTTTGTAGTCGGATCGTCAAAGTCGTCTCCACCAAATCGATAGTTATCATCTCATCGAAAGATCGGGACACCCTCGCCTCTATCAAGTGGTATCAGTTTTCAGGTTGCTCGGTGAGAATTTCCAGTTTTCCTAGATTAGATTTATTTTCTTACCTATTGTCCAAGAAAAATCCACAAAAAAGAGTTAGATCTATTCATCCTTTGTCCAAGCCAGTCTGAGCCTTTGCAATTTTCTTTTCATTGCTTGCATAGTTGAATTATCGGTTGCATCGTCGTGTCGAGTTGCTGTGTGATCAAACAACTGAAATACCAACAATTTTGAGTGCACCCATTGAATTAACTATTGATGCAAAAGAACCAATGTTTAATCATTTTCATATGACCTCTAATCTTGGTGATGATTCTGTGTTGAATGACTTATTGCATGTTTGCTTATTTAAGCATGTTGTAGCATGTAAATTTGATGCAAGTAAGGTTTATTCACCAATGTTGGGATGGTTTAATGATGAACATTGTCAATCTTTTGAAATGAATAAGAGCTTCACTTATATGTGCAAACTGAGTTGCAATATTTTCATGCCTTCTACTTCTTGTGCTAATTTTTTGGCTTTAGATTTTATGAACTATGCAAGTTACTTATCTATTCATGTGTCATATATGCAAAAATCAAGGGAAGTAAAAATGGATGACATATACATATACAACATGTACACCTTGTCTCTTTTGTTAGCCACATTTCAGATTAAGCAACGCCGAGGACGGCTTTATTTTCAAGAAGGGGAGGATGATGAGGACATGACTACCTTGGATATGACCAAAAATATTGCATATGTGCATATTTGTCAGGTGATTTGTAGTGCAAACTATTCAATAATCTATTTATGTTATCTAGAACAAAAATACTGATGAGGACATCAATACAATTGTTACACCCACAGCCCCTGCTGCTATACATACTGGACCAATTACTAGAGCTCGTGCACGCCAACTAAATTACCAGGTACTTTCGTTTCTTGGTAATGATTCTAATATTCATGAGAATATGATGCTGCCTAAATTGGATACATTTGTTTTGCTTACAAATGAAGGGCCTAGCTTGGAGAAGGATGAACATTGGAGCAAGAACAAGCATGGAGATGATGGCATGCGCAAGGGGAACAAGAACGGAGTTACAAGTGATGATTTCAGGACTTTGAAGCCACCATAATGGGTGCATGAAGCCTTGGACGAAATATACAAGATGCCACTTCATAAATTTCGTCCCGAGGCTATTTTAGGTGCTGCGTCACCTTATTATTGGGCCAGGCCCATGTAATTTCGAAATACATAACTATAGGCTATTTTTAGAGTCCGTATGTGTGGGGAAACAAGAGATAGGGTTGATTTCGGACCCCTCCACCAAGGGCCACGAAATTCCCCCCTCTTCCTCCATATATACAGCCCTTAGGGCATCGTTTAGACTTTGGGTTTTGTTTAGATTAAAAGTTCGCCATAGCTGCAACTTCGCGTACTTCGTTTGTGTTCAACGACCAGACAAAGGCGTCACAGAACCCCACCTTGATCAATAAAGCTTTCATCTTATATTCGCAATATCCAGATTGCAATCTTAGTTTCTTGCTTGTTCTTCGTTTGCTCGCAGGAAACAGACCCTCGTGGTCAGGTTGATCGTGCCCCGGCGTGGTCAATAACCTCTCGGAGTTGGTTTAGCGATTGCTAAGGCGCGACGTCCTCGCACGTTCGTAGTCGGATCGTCAAAGTCGACTTCCACCAAAGCGAAATCCACCTTCTCATCGAAAGACGGGACACCTTTGCCTCTATCAATTTGTTTCATCTTGCTTGCAAAGCTGAACAGGAAATAAAACGACGTGTTGGCCACGAGGAGAACAAGCGCACGGTGCACATTCCAAGAGTTGATATGATTGTTCCTTCAACTACTAGGCATACTATGACAACCACATCCGTTGTTGTCAGGACTACATCACCTCCACCATGTGACACATCGCCCCCGAGAGTGGCTACATCATCTGAGTTGATCATAAGAGGTAATGACAAAGGTACTGATCTTCCATCTCTACATGAGAATGATGAATGCCTTGTCAATTTGAATGCACCATCTGATGAGCTACCCACTACTTTGATCACACCACCTATTTTAGAGGACTACGTTGATAATTTGACTTTGCCATGTGATCAAACAACTGAAATACCAACAATTTTGAGTGCACCCATTGAATTAACTATTGATGCAAAAGAACCAATGTTTAATCATTTTTATATGACCTCTAATCTTGGTGATGATTCTGTGTTGAATGACTTATTGCATGTTTGCTTATTTAAGCATGTTGTAGCATGTAAATTTGATGCAAGTAAGGTTTATTCACCAATGTTGGGATGGTTTAATGATGAACATTGTCAATCTTTTGAAATGAATAAGAGCTTCACTTATATGTGCAAACTGAGTTGCAATATTTTCATGCCTTCTACTTCTGGTGCTAATTTTTTGGCTTTAGATTTTATGAACTATGCAAGTTACTCATCTATTCATGTGTCATATATGCAAAAATCAAGGGAAGTAAAAATGGATGACATATACATATACAACATGTACACCTTGTCTCTTTTGTTAGCCACATTTCAGATTAAGCAACGCCGAGGACGGCTTTATTTTCTAGAAGGGGAGGATGATGAGGACATGACTACCTTGGATATGACCAAAAATATTGCATATATGCATATTTGTCAGGTGATTTCTAGTGCAAACTATTCAATAATCTATTTATGTTATCCAGAACAAAAATACTTCACACACTTTTGTGTTTTGTCTAATTGCAGGTGTATGGGACATTTGTACAATCCACATATGAAGATAAGGAAGAAAGAGATGTTTATTTGCTGTCCGAAAAGTTCTCTCACGTCACTTTTGGCCCAAGAGAAGATAGAGTCCAAGTCTCTCACGTTCTGGATTCAGATTCGGACTGCACAGACATACCTGACTCAAAACGCACACAAGTTTTTCATACGGACTCCGAATTGGGTGATTCTTTTTTTGTTGGAAACTAGATTTCGTGCACTTTCCAACCCAATTGGAATCACCTTCAAATTCGTCCGGAGCGTTGAGTTGTGGATGAAACAATCTGATGCTGCAGCAGAATCCGAGTCAAACTACAAGTCCAAAGGTGTTACATCACCTCCACTTGGGCCCATGAGCCTTGTACGACCTAGGGTTAGTTTTAGGCTGCCTTGGGACGTCCTCCCACCTCCTTGGCCGCCACCCCTTGCTCCTATATAAGTAGATCCATCTAGTAGCTTTTTCCTTGGGATTTGTTTAGTTAAAAGTTAGCCATTGCAACTTCGTGTACTTCGTTTGTGTCCAACGACCAGACCAAGACCGCTTACGGATCCCCACCATTATCAATACTTCATATATATTCGCAATATTCAGATTGCTTTATCATATTCTTGCTCGTTCTTCGATTGCTTGCAGGAATAGACCTTCGTGGTCAGGTTGATCGTGCTCCAGCATGGTCAATAACCTCTCGGAGTTGGTTTAGCGATTGCTAAGGCGCAACGTCGTGCACGTTTGTAGTCGGATCGTCAAAGTCGTCTCCACCAAATCGATAGTTATCATCTCATCGAAAGATCGGGACACCCTCGCCTCTATCAAGTGGTATCAGTTTTCAGGTTGCTCGGTGAGAATTTCCAGTTTTCCTAGATTAGATTTATTTTCTTACCTATTGTCCAAGAAAAATCCACAAAAAAGAGTTAGATCTATTCATCCTTTGTCCAAGCCAGTCTGAGCCTTTGCAATTTTCTTTTCATTGCTTGCATAGTTGAATTATCGGTTGCATCGTCGTGTCGAGTTGCTGTGTGATCAAACAACTGAAATACCAACAATTTTGAGTGCACCCATTGAATTAACTATTGATGCAAAAGAACCAATGTTTAATCATTTTCATATGACCTCTAATCTTGGTGATGATTCTGTGTTGAATGACTTATTGCATGTTTTTCTTATTTAAGCATGTTGTAGCATGTAAATTTGATGCAAGTAAGGTTTATTCACCAATGTTGGGATGGTTTAATGATGAACATTGTCAATCTTTTGAAATGAATAAGAGCTTCACTTATATGTGCAAACTGAGTTGCAATATTTTCATGCCTTCTACTTCTTGTGCTAATTTTTTGGCTTTAGATTTTATGAACTATGCAAGTTACTCATCTATTCATGTGTCATATATGCAAAAATCAAGGGAAGTAAAAATGGATGACATATACATATACAACATGTACACCTTGTCTCTTTTGTTAGCCACATTTCAGATTAAGCAACGCCGAGGACGGCTTTATTTTCAAGAAGGGAAGGATGATGAGGACATGACTACCTTGGATATGACCAAAAATATTGCATATATGCATATTTTCCAGGTGATTTCTAGTGCAAACTATTCAATAATCTATTTATGTTATCCAGAACAAAAATACTTCACACACTTTTGTGTTTTGTCTAATTGCAGGTGTATGGGACATTTGTACAATCCACATATGAAGATAAGGAAGAAAGAGATGTTTATTTGCTGTCCAAAAAGTTCTCTCACGTCACTTTTGGCCCAAGAGAAGATAGAGTCCAAGTCTCTCACGTTCTGGATTCAGATTCGGACTGCACAGACACTCCTGACTCAAAACGCACACAAGTTTTTCATACGGACTCCGAATTGGGTGATTCTTTTTTTGTTGGAAACTAGATTTCGTGCACTTTCCAACCCAATTGGAATCACCTTCAAATTCGTCCGGAGCGTTGAGTTGTGGACGAAACAATCTGATGCTGCAGCAGAATCCGAGTCAAACTACAAGTCCAAAGGTGTTACATCACCTCCACTTGGGCTCATTGGCCTTGTACGACCTAGATTTAGTTTTAGGCTGCCTTGGGACGTTCTCCCACCTCCTTGGCCGCCACCCCTTGCTCCTATATAAGTAGATCCATCTAGTAGCTTTTCCTTGGGATTTGTTTAGTTAAAAGTTAGCCATTGCAACTTCGTGTACTTCGTTTGTGTCCAACGACCAGACCAAGACCGCTTACGGATCCCCACCATTATCAATACCTCATATATATTTGCAATATTCAGATTGCTTTATCATATTCTTGCTCGTTCTTCGATTGCTTGCAGGAATAGACCTTCGTGGTCAGGCTGACCGTGCTTCCAGCATCGTTAGTAACCTCTCGGAGTTGGTTTAGCGATTGCTAAGGCGCAACATCGTGCACGTTTGTAGTCGGATCGTCAAAGTCGTCTCCACCAAATCGATAGTTATCATCTCATCGAAAGATCGGGACACCCTCGTCTCTATCAAGTGGTATCAGTTTTCAGGTTGCTCGGTGAGAATTTCCAGTTTTCCTACATTAGATTTATTTTCTTACCTATTGTCCAAGAAAAATCCACAAAAAAGAGTTAGATCTATTCATCCTTTGTCCAAGCCAGTCTGAGCCTTTGCAATTTTCTTTTCATTGCTTGCATAGTTGAATTATCGGTTGCATCGTCGTGTCGAGTTGCTGTGTGATCAAACAACTGAAATACCAACAATTTTGAGTGCACCCATTGAATTAACTATTGATGCAAAAGAACCAATGTTTAATCATTTTCATATGACCTCTAATCTTGGTGATGATTCTGTGTTGAATGACTTATTGCATGTTTGCTTATTTAAGCATGTTGTAGCATGTAAATTTGATGCAAGTAAGGTTTATTCACCAATGTTGGGATGGTTTAATGATGAACATTGTCAATCTTTTGAAATGAATAAGAGCTTCACTTATATGTGCAAACTGAGTTGCAATATTTTCATGCCTTCTACTTCTTGTGCTAATTTTTTGGCTTTAGATTTTATGAACTATGCAAGTTACTCATCTATTCATGTGTCATATATGCAAAAATCAAGGGAAGTAAAAATGGATGACATATACATATATAACATGTACACCTTGTCTTTTTTGTTAGCCACATTTCAGATTAAGCAACGCCGAGGACGGCTTTATTTTCAAGAAGGGAAGGATGATGAGGACATGACTACCTTGGATATGACCAAAAATATTGCATATATGCATATTTTCCAGGTGATTTCTAGTGCAAACTATTCAATAATCTATTTATGTTATCCAGAACAAAAATACTTCACACACTTTTGTGTTTTGTCTAATTGCAGGTGTATGGGACATTTGTACAATCCACATATGAAGATAAGGAAGAAAGAGATGTTTATTTGCTGTCCAAAAAGTTCTCTCACGTCACTTTTGGCCCAAGAGAAGATAGAGTCCAAGTCTCTCACGTTCTGGATTCAGATTCGGACTGCACAGACACTCCTGACTCAAAACGCACACAAGTTTTTCATACGGACTCCGAATTGGGTGATTCTTTTTTTGTTGGAAACTAGATTTCGTGCACTTTCCAACCCAATTGGAATCACCTTCAAATTCGTCCGGAGCGTTGAGTTGTGGACGAAACAATCTGATGCTGCAGCAGAATCCGAGTCAAACTACAAGTCCAAAGGTGTTACATCACCTCCACTTGGGCTCATTGGCCTTGTACGACCTAGATTTAGTTTTAGGCTGCCTTGTGACGTCCTCCCACCTCCTTGGCCGCCACCCCTTGCTCCTATATAAGTAGATCCATCTAGTAGCTTTTCCTTGGGATTTGTTTAGTTAAAAGTTAGCCATTGCAACTTCGTGTACTTCGTTTGTGTCCAACGACCAGACCAAGACCGCTTACGGATCCCCACCATTATCAATACCTCATATATATTTGCAATATTCAGATTGCTTTATCATATTCTTGCTCGTTATTCGATTGCTTGCAGGAATAGACCTTCGTGGTCAGGCTGACCGTGCTTCCAGCATCGTCAGTAACCTCTCGGAGTTGGTTTAGCGATTGCTAAGGCGCAACGTCGTGCACGTTTGTAGTCGGATCGTCAAAGTCGTCTCCACCAAATCGATAGTTATCATCTCATTGAAAGATCGGGACACCCTCGCCTCTATCAATTTCGATGAACATAAAAAGGTTAAGGTTGTGGTTGGTTCTTTCACAGGTTATGCTTTGGTTTGGTGGAGTGAATATTGTCGGTTACACCCTGATTATATACCTACTACTTGGGATGATTTGAAACTTGCCATGCGACATACTTTCGTCCCTGCTTATTATACTCGTGATATGATTAAGAAGTTGCAACACTTAAAACAGGGTAGTGACACTGTAACAAAATATTATGATGATTTACAAACTACCTTTTTGCATTCCTCTTTAGAAGAAAGTGAAGATGATTTTATGGATAGATTTTGGAGAGGATTAAACCGTGATATTCAAGAGATACTAATTCATGAAGAGTGTTATCCTATGGACCATTTGTTTCATCTTGCTTGCAAAGCTGAACAGGAAATAAAACGACGTGTTGGCCACGAGGAGAACAAGCGCACGGTGCACATTCCAAGAGTTGATATGATTGTTCCTTCAACTACTAGGCATACTATGACAACCACATCCGTTGTTGTCAGGACTACATCACCTCCACCATGTGACACATCGCCCCCGAGAGTGGCTACATCATCTGAGTTGATCATAAGAGGTAATGACAAAGGTACTGATCTTCCATCTCTACATGAGAATGATGAATGCCTTGTCAATTTGAATGCACCATCTGATGAGCTACCTACTACTTTGATCACACCACCTATTTTAGAGGACTACGTTGATAATTTGACTTTGCCATGTGATCAAACAACTGAAATATCAACAATTTTGAATGCACCCATTGAATTAACTGTTGATGCAAAAGAATCAATGTTTAATCATTTTGATATGACCTCTAATCTTGGTGATGATTCCGTGTTGAATGACTTATTGCATGTTTGCTTATTTAAGCATGTTGTAGCATGTAAATTTGATGCAAGTAAGGTTTATTCACCAATGTTGGGATGGTTTAATGATGAACATTATCAATCTTTTGAAATGAATAAGAGCTTCACTTATATGTGCAAACTAAGTTGCAATATTTTCATGCCTTCTACTTCTTGTGATGATGTTTTGGCTTTAGATTTTATGAACTATGCAAGTTTCTCGTCTATTCATGTGTCATATATGCAAAAATCGAGGGAAGTAAAAATGGATGACATATACATATACAACATGTACACCTTGTCTCTTTTGTTAGCCACATTTCAGATTAAGCAACGCCGAGGACGGCTTTATTTTCAAGAAGGGGAGGATGATGAGGACATGACTACCTTAGATATGACCAAAAATATTGCATATATGCATATTTGTCATGTGATTTCTAGTGCAAACTATTCAATAATCTATTTATGTAATCCAGAACAAAAATACTTCACACACTTTTGTGTTTTGTCTAATTACAGGTGTATGGGACATTTGTACAATCCACATATGAAGATAAGGAATAAAGAGATGTTTATTTGCTGTTCAAAAAGTTCTTTCACGTCACTTTTGGCCCAAGAGAAAATAGAGTCCAAGTCTCTCACGTTCTGGATTCAGATTCGGACTGCACAGACATACCTGACTCAAAACGCCAACAACTTTTTCATACGGACTCCGAATTGGGTGATTATTTTTTTGTTGGAAACTAGATTTCGTGATCTTTCCATCCCAATTGGATTCACCTTGAAATTCGTCCGGAGTGTTGAGTTACGGACGAAACAATCTGACGTTGCAGCAGAATCTGAGTCAAACTACAAGCCCAAAGGTGTTGCATCACCTCCACTTGGGCCCATGAGCCTTGTACGACCTAGGGTTAGTTTTAGGCTGCCTTGGGACGTCCTCCCACCTCCTTGGCCGCCACCCCTTGCTCCTATATAAGTAGATCCATCTAGTAGCTTTTTCCTTGGGATTTGTTTAGTTAAAAGTTAGCCATTGCAACTTCGTGTACTTCGTTTGTGTCCAACGACCAGACCAAGACCGCTTACGGATCCCCACCTTTATCAATATTTCATATATACTCGCAATATTCAGATTGCTTTTATCGTATTGGAATCTCTCGGAGTTGGTTTGAGGGTACTCCGGGCCACCTGGCGCAAGCAAGGAGTATTTTTTTGGATTCGCACTGATAGAGGCAAAGGTGTCCCGTCTTTCGATGAGATGATGGATTTCGCTTTGGTGGAAGTCGACTTTGACGATCCGACTACGAACGTGCGAGGACGTCGCACCTTAGCAATTGCTAAACCAACTCTGAGAGGTTATTGACCACGCCGGAGCACGATCAACCGGACCACGAGGGTTTGTTTCCTGCGAGCAAACGAAGAACAAGCAAGATACAGAGATTGCAATCTGGATATTGCAAACATAAGATGAAAGCTTTATTGATCAAGGTGGGGTTCTGTGACGCCTTTGTCTGGTCGTTGAACACAAACGAAGTACGTGAAGTTGCAGCTATGGCGAACTTTAATCTAAACAAAAGCCAAAGAAAAAGCTACTAGATGGATCTACTTATATAGGAACAAGGGGTGGCCGCCAAGGAGGTGGGAGGACGACCCAAGGCATCCTAAAACTAACCCTAGGTCGTACAAGGCCAATGGGCCCAAGTGGAGGTGACGTAACACCTTTGGACTTGTAGTTTGACTCGGATTCTACTGTAGCGTCAGATTGTTTCGTCCATAACTCAACGCTCCCGACGGATTTTAAGGTGATTCCAATTGGGTTGGCAAGACCATGAAATCTACTTTCCAAAAAAAAGAATCACCCAATTCGGAGTCCGTATGAAAGAGTTCTTTGCGTTTTGGATCAGGTGTGTCTGTGAAGTCCGAATCTGAGTCCATAACGTGAGAGACTTGGACTCTATCTTCTCTTGGGCCAAAAGTGACGTGAGAGAACTTTTTGAACAGCAAGTAAACATCTCTTTCACCCTTATCTTCATATGTGGATTGTACAAATGTCCCATACACCTACAATTAGACATGGCACAAAAGTTTGTGAGGTATTTTTGTCCTGGATGACATAAATAAATTATTGCATAGTTTGCATTAGAAATCACCTCACAAATATACATGTATGCAATATATTTGGTCATATTCAAGGTAGTCATGTCCTCATCATCCTCTCCTTCTTGAAAACAAAGCCGTCCTCGGCGTTGCTTAATTTGAAATGTGGCTAACAAAAGAGACAATGTGTACATGTTGTATATGTATATGTCATCCATTTTACTTCCCTTGATTTTTGCACATATGACACATGTATACATGAGTAACTTTCATAGATCATAAAATATAAAGCCAAAATATTATCATAAGTAGAAGGCATGAAAATATTGCAACTCAGTTTGCACATATAAGTGAAGCTCTTATTCATATCAAAAGATTGACAATATTCATCATTAAACCATCCCAACATTGGTAAATAAACCTTACGTGCATCAAATTTACATGCTACAACATGCTTAAATAAGAAAACATGCAATAAGTCATTTGACACAGAATGATCACCAAGATTAGAGGTCATATCAAAATGATTAAACATTGGCACAATTGTTGTAAAATTTATTTGATCCAAATCTTATATATTTCCTGATTCACATGGTTCTTTGACATCAATAGTTAATTCAATGGGCGCATTTAAAATTGTTGGTATTTCAGTTGTTTGAGCACATTACCCATTCATGACAGTAACATGATTCTCTAAAATAGGTGGCATGCTCAAATCAACAGGTAACTCAACACATGATGTATTTATGTTAATTAGGCATGCATCATTCTCATGTGAAATTATATCATCAATACCTTTACTGTTACCTTGTCGCAAAGATGTAGCTGATGTAGGTATGGACAATGGCAATACAACATACACTTGAGATGATGTCGCACTCACAATCTGAGGTGTGGCTGCTCTTGAAGGTGCAACGATGGAGGAATCAACCGATGGTAGTGAGCATGAATTGGAATAGAAATTGTTGTAGTCACCCAATGCATCCTCCTGTAACTGTCTCTCAAAGGTACAAGCACGAACATACATACCAGCAATGCAACGAGGAATATACTGAAATCTTGCCTGAATATCATGGTTCAAATCACCAAAAAATCTATTCATTGTATCATCCTCAGATTCTTCTATGTCACAATGATGCATATAAGATTTGAACTCTTGGTAGTAAGCATGAACAGTGTTGTTGCCTTGTTTAAATTGTTCAAATCTGCCAAGCAATTCACGACGATAGTAAGGAGGGAAAAATTATTGTCTCATTACATCTTTCAAATCTTTCCAAGTTGTGGGTTGGTTATCAATGTTTTTCTTACAATGCACACTCCACCAAACAGAAGCAAAACCAGTAAATGCTCTAGTGGCAGCTCGTACTCGCTCAAGTTCAGAAAAGTCATGGTAACTAAAAACTTGTTCTACTTCAAGCTCCCAATCTAGATAAATAGCTGGATTAAATCTACCCTCAAATGATGGTAAAGAGATAACCTGACCATGTGCTTGTGTCTGTTGTCCCAACTCTCGTGATGGTGAAGAGGTGTTCGTCGTCCAAGAACTTCTATCTCCGGAACCTGTCATGATTAGTAGAAACAAGAAACAAAATTCGAGAATAATGTTCCTATAGTAAAGCAAATATCAATATCTTACAAGTTCTTACCATGCGACAGGTGGTGACAGGTAACCAGCAGTGTCAAATAACTCCGAAGATTGTGTAAAGCGATTGCCAGGGGAACGTACGTATACACGATGTAGAAATATGTGGAGCTGGGTTGGCTATATATGGTAGCAAAAGATTAGCAATAATCAATTCAAAGATGCAATGTTGAATAAACGCTCAACGACGGTACTGTGCTGGTCCTAGGCTAGACCGAACTAGAGACGCGAGCCTAGAACACTAATGAGGTCACAGCATAGCACAACTAGCATCAATGAAGGATAAGTAGCTCTGGACAGCAAGATATAAGTGAAGATCACAACGGCAGTAAAGATAATGATGAATAACAGCTGCCAAGCAGGATATATAACACCTCTCTCTCCAACTTTCCTCTTGAAAACTTTGCCACTAACTCAAGCTTTCCAATGCAAAAAGAATCACTCAATTCCGAATTGATATGAGGAGTCAAAGAATTCTAAAACTGGCGTGAAAAAGTGGAACAAACTGTATGCGCGAACTTCAGAGGGCAAAAAGACCTATTTAGAAGATGATTTTGAGACACCAACTATTAAACTAGATTTTGCAACTATTCAGATGCGTCTAGTCGCTAGCTTTAATTTGCGTACTTGTGGAGCCAAAACGGACTTCGTATGAGAAACTTATGCCTGTTTTACTGAACAGTGCACAAAACAGATTGCAGTCCGAATTCAACTACGAGATTGAGTCGAGATAGATCCGAATTTTGTTTTTTCTCTTCTCTCTTTTTTTTGTCCTCACACTTTTTTTCTTTTTATTCTCTTTTTTTTTCTTTCCTTTTTTTCTTTTTTTCTCTATCTTTTTTTCTCCCTCTTTCCAAGACAAATTAGACAAGATGCAGATTGGATCAGGCGAAGATATGAATGACCTCAACTATGATTATGACAATGAACAGTGCGCAACACGTGGTGGAAATTGACGGATGGGATGGTGGACAGCGGAAGGGATAATGACGCAGCGGTGGCGTGACTAATGTGAACAGAACTCAAAACTCTAAAGGAACTAGACACTAAGACCAGCAACTCGACACGACGATGCAACCGATAATTCAATAATGCAAACAATTAAAAGAAAATTGCAACGGCTCAGACTGGCTTGGACAAATGTTGAACAGATCTAACTTTTTTTGTGGCTTTTTCTTGGACAATAGGTAAGAAAATAAATCTAATCTAGGAAAAACAGGAAATTCTCACCGAGCAACCTGAAAACTGATACCACTTGATAGAGGCAAAGGTGTCCCGTCTTTCGATGAGATGATGGATTTCGCTTTGGTGGAAGTCGACTTTGACGCTCCGACTACGAACGTGCGAGGATGTCGCGCCTTAGCAATCGCTAAACCAACTCTGAGAGGTTATTGACCACGCCGGAGCATGATCAACCTGACCACGAGGGTCTGTTTCCTGCGAGCAAACGAAGAACAAGCAAGAAACTGAGATTACAATCTGGATATTGCGAATATAAGATGAAAGCTTTATTGATCACGGTGGGGTTCTGTGACGCCTTTGTCTAGTCGTTGAACACAAACGAAGTACGCGAAGTTGCAGCTATGGCGAACTTTAATCTAAACAAAACCCAAAGAAAAAGCTACTAGATGGATCTACTTATATAGGAGCTAGGGGTGGCGGCCAAGGAGGCGTTAGATTGTTTCGTCCATAACTGAACGCTCTCGACGGATTTTAAGGTGATTCCAATTGGGTTGGAAAGAGCATGAAATCTACTTTCCAAAAAAAAGAATCACCCAATTCGGAGTCCGGATGAAAGAGTTCTTAGCGTTTTGGATCAGGTGTGTCTGTGAAGTCCGAATCTGAGTCCATAACGTGAGAGACTTGGACTCTATCTTCTCTTGGGCCAAAAGTGAAGTGAGAGAACTTTTTGAACAGCAAGTAAACATCTCTTTCACCCTTATCTTCATATGTGGATTGTACAAATGTCCCATACACCTACAATTAGACATGGCACAAAAGTTTGTGAAGTATTTTTGTCCTGGATGACATAAATAAATTATTGCATAGTTTGCATTAGAAATCACCTCACAAATATACATGTATGCAATATATTTGGTCATATTCAAGGAAGTCATGTCCTCATCACGCACACTCGCCGCGAGCAGTTTGAGTACTTATGGGTCCGACACGGACTCGTAATGACAAAATTATGACCGTCTTAGTGAGCATCTGTCCATTCTATGACAGTCCTTGAAACTACTTCATTTTCTCGTGCGCTTTTTGCCTGACTGCCCCAATATTTCTTGTCCTCTATAGTGGAGATATGGTTTCCACATATATATTGACTGATGCCAGGAATGCCCTTTAGTTCTTGGCTTTCACGCGCTTGAGTTACAGCATGCCATCCGGGGAAAATGAGGAGAATAAGGCATATAGCCGCTGGATTTTCTTCAATTTACGGCCAAATGAGATTGCCAGGATCATAGAGCATCTACAAAAAGGTACGTTTGTCCCTACCAGGGGGGCTAATGTCTATAAGCAACATAATCTCTCGAATTTCTTCAAAAGAAAGTGCCAATGGGTTCAGAAACTTGTCTGAAAAATAGCGACGAATGATGTTCTTTGACTTTCAGGGCCAAAAAGTCCTGCTTAAGGCTGAATTTGAGGGTACTCCGGGCCACCTAGCGCAAGCAGGGAGTATTTTTTTGGATTCGCACACTCGCCGCGAGCAGTTTGAGTACTTATGGGTCCGACACGGACTCCTACTGACAAAATTATGACCGTCTTAGTGAGCATCTGTCCATTCTATGACAGTCCTTAAAACTACTTCATTTTCTCGTGCACTTTTTGCCTGACTGCCCCAATATTTCTTGTCCTCTATAGTGGAGATATGGTTTCCACATATATATTGCCCGATGCTAGGAATGCCCTTTAGTTCTTGGCTTTCACATGCATGAGTTACAGCATGCCATCCGGGGAAAACAAGGAGAATAAGGCATATAGCCGCTTGATTTTCTTCAATTTACGGCCAAATGAGATTGCCTGGATCATAGAGCATCTGCAGAAAGGTACGTTGGTCCCTACCAGGGGGGCTAATGTCCATAAGCAACATAATCTCTCGAATTTCCTTCAAAAGGAAGTGCTAATGGGTTTAGAAACTTGTCTGAAAAACAACGACGAATGATGTTCTTTGACTTTCAGGGCCAAAAAGTCCTGCTTAAGGCTGAATTTGAGGGTACTCCGGGCCTCCAGGCGCAAGCAGGGAGTATTTTTTTGGATTCGCGCGCTCGCCGCAAGCAGTTTGAGTACTTGATGTAGGGCGGAACCCTAGGTCCCGATCTTTGACGTTTGGAGCGGATCCTACGGGGAATCACGAAGAACACGCGAAAGAACTCGAGGGGAAAACACGGGGAGAATGAGAGAGATCACGAAACCGACATAGAGTCAATCACATGAGTGCTAGATCACCAAACACAAAGAGATACACGAGATCCAAAGTCAACAAAGGTAAGGATACAAAGGAAACATTCTTCTCCGCGAGGAGGTCTTGATGGTCTTCCCTAGAAAGGGGTCTTGAATCCTCTTGGGGGATCTTCTCCGAAGAGGTCGTGAACTCCGAGGAGAAGTATCCAAGTGGATGTGCAAGGCTCTCACACAAATATGAGCTAAACCAATGCTAACCCTAAAATGTACGGGATGAGGGAGTATATATAGTCAAAGGGAGAAGGGGTACATGGGCCACGACCCAAAGGAGCTGCGCGTAGGCAGAAGGCGCCGGATGTCCGGGCGACGGGCCGGATGTCCGGGTGCTCACGAGGTGCCGGATGTCCGGGCTGGAGGGGCCGGATGTCCGGGCTAGTGGAGTTGACTCTTCTGTGCACTTGAGGGGCGACGCCGGATGTCCGCTCCGAGGGGCCAGATGTCCGTGGCTTCGGGAGGCGCCGGATGTTCGGGGCGGCCGCCGGATGTCCGGGATGTTGGGGCAAGCTTCTGTCCCTGATCACCTGTGCCGGATGTCCGGGATTTAGGCCGGATTTCCTGTGGGGGCCGGATGTCCGGGCTGGACACCGGATATCCGGGCTGGACACCGGATGTCCGGTCCCTGTAGCTTCTTCTGCAGATGCTTGGCCTTGTGGATCTCCAGGGGCCGGATGTCCGGGGTCCTGGCCGGATGTCCGGTGCTTGGAGGCTGTCCTTGCCTTCTTCCATTGGTCCTCTGCTTCCACGGACTTGGGGTCTTGACCATCTTCACGTGCATCCTCGGGAGGGTCCTCTTGGTCCCTAATCATGCACAACATTCCGGATTGAGGTTGTAGCCATGTCTCGAAAGGATCATATGAGATATCATTAAGGAGAGAAGTCACCTCGGTCTCGAGAGCTCTAGCACGTGCTCTAGTCATGGGTCCTCTTGAGGCTTGGTGAGGCAATGGAAGGTCCAATGGGATGACCAAAGGATGCTCCGCATCATCTCCCCCCCTTGGGAAAGATCCGACCTCGGATCAAAATCCTCATCACCATGGCACGGGGAGAGATCGGAGACGTTGAAGATGTCGCTCACGTTGTACTTGTCGTGTGGGAGATCGATCTTGTAAGCGTTGTTGTTGTAGCGTGCTAGTACCTTGAAGGTTCCGTCGGCTCGAGGGAGAAGATTGGATTTCCGTTCGTTGGGGAAGCGGTCCTTGCGAAGGTGTAGCCACACGAGGTCTCCAATGTTGAATATCATGGGGTGCTTGTTGATGTTGAGCTTGGTCGCGAGTCGTTGTACTTGGCGCTCGATGGTGTGTCTTGTATCTTCATGCATCTTCTTGGTGTAGCTTGCACGGGCACTTGCGTCGAGGTTGGTGCGCTCTTGTAGAGGAAGAGGTAGAATGTCCAATGGGGACAACGGGTTGAAGCCGTAGACGACCTCGAAAGGAGACTTGCCGGTCGTCGAATGCCTTGCACGGTTGTAGGCGTACTCGGCGATGGGTAGACACTCCTCCCACTCCTTGATGTTCTTCTTGATCAACACATGAAGTAGAGTGGATAGAGTACGGTTCGTCACCTTTGTTTGGCCGTCGGTTTGAGGATGGTATGCGGATGAGAACAAGAGCTTGATTCCGAGCTTGGCGCATAGGGTCTTCCAAAAGTAACTCAAGAACTTGACGTCGCGGTCGGAGACGATTGTCTTTGGTACTCCGTGGAGACGCAAGATTTCCCTACAAAAGAGATTTGCAACATGTGAAGCATCGTCTATCTTGTTGCACGGGATGAAATGTGCCATCTTAGAAAATCGGTCCACAACAACAAACACGGAATCCTTGCCATTTTGAGTTCTAGGCAAACCAAGTACAAAATCCAAGATAATGTCTTCCCAAGGTTGATAAGGAATAGGAAGAGGCATGTAAAGACCATGGGATTGAGCTTTAGACTTAGCTTTGCGACATGTAGAGCATCGGGTGGTAAAGCGTGAGACGTCACGGAACATCTTGGGCCAAAAGTAGTTCTTGGAGAGCGTGGCGAATGTCTTGTCGCGTCCAAAGTGTCCAATGAGTCCGCCTCCATGAGCCTCTTGCAAAAGGAGCAAACGAAGAGAAGACTCGGGAATGCATAGTTTGTTAGCTCTCATAAGATAACCATCCCTGATGTAATATTTTTCCCAAGAAATATGCGTCAAACACTTAGCATAAGGAATGGCAAAAGATGGATCATTAGCATACAAGTCTTTTATGTGCTCAAAGCCAATAACATTCAACTCAAGTTTAGTCACAAGCGTGCATATGCGTGAAAGTGCATCGGCAACTACATTTTCCTTACCCTTAATGTACTTGATCACATAGGGAAAACATTGAATAAATTCACTCCATCTGGCATGATGCTTGATCAACTTAGTTTGACCTTTTAAGTACTTAAGCGTTACATGATCGGTATGGATGACAAACTCATGAGGTCTAAGATAATGTTCCCAAACATGTAGTACACGCACTAGGGCATACAATTCTTTGTCATATATGGGATAGTTAAGTTGAGCACCGGAGAGTTTTTCACTAAAATATGCAATGGCTCGTTTTTCTTGCATCAGAACTCCTCCAATTCCGGTACCACTTGCATCACAATGAATCTCAAAAGTTTTGTCAAAATTGGGCAAAGCAAGAATCGGAGCATGAGTAAGCAAAGACTTGAGCTCATCAAAAGCGGTGGATTGCAAAGATCCCCAAACAAAAGGAGCATTCTTCTTACTCAAGGCATGCAAAGGAGCTGATATAGTGCTAAAATCTTTCACAAAACGACGATAAAAACCCGCAAGACCAAGAAAACTACGCACTTGTTGCAAATTGGTGGGTTGGGGCCAAGTTTTAATTGCTTCAATTTTAGTTTCATCAACATGGACACCCTTGGAAGATACAACGAAACCCAAGAAAACCACTTTGTCAACACCAAATGTGCACTTTTTCATGTTTGCATAAAGGCTTTCCTTGCGAAGTGTTTGTAAAACAGCCCTAACATGATCAAGATGCTCTTTCATGGTTTTGCTAAACACAAGAATATCATCGAAGTAAACCACAACAAAGACTCCAATATAAGGGCGAAGCACATAATGCATGAGACGCACGAAAGTACCGGGAGCCTCCGATAAACCCATAGGCATGACTAACCACTCATATAAGCCAAATTTGGTTTTGAAAGCCGTTTTCCATTCATCACCCTCTTGAATGCGGATTTGGTAATAGCCACTTTTAAGATCAATTTTTGAGAAAAAGTTGGCTCCACTAAGTTCATCAAGCATATCATCTAAGCAAGGAATGGGATGCCTATAGTGAACGGTAATAGCATTTATAGGTCTACAATCGGAACACAAGCGGAACTTCCATCGGGCTTAGGCACAAGTATAACCAGAACAGCACAAGGGCTTAAGCTTTCACGTACATGACCATTGTCGATTAGTTGTTGTACTTGCCGTTGAATCTCCTTGGTTTCTTCGGGATTGACACGGTATGGAGCTTTTTTGGAAGTGGTGCTCCGGGGATGAGGTCGATTCGATGCTCAATGCCTCGTAGAGGAGTTAGACCCGGAGGTAGCTCATCGGGGAAAACATCTTGAAATTCCTGCAAAAGAGATTAAAACACTAAAGGTAGCTCGTTAGGTGTGTTAGTGTTAGCTTCCCCATCCTTGCACACTAGGACAAAGTGCATCACACTCGATGGGTTCTCACACACTTCTCTCATCTCACTTTTTGTGGCAAATAGTATGAGGTTTTTCTCTCTAGGCGAAGAGGCGCTCAAGTTTGGGTTGTGGCTCTCACTCACTTTTTGGTGGATGTCTTTTTGACTCTTCTCTCTATGGTGGTTGGCTTGCTTGTCGGCTATCACTTGACTAGGAGACATAGGTCGTAGCACATATTCCTTCCCTTTCATCTTGAAGCTATAGTGGTTGGTACGCCCGTTATGGAAGACACCACGGTCGAATTGCCATGGTCGACCAAGAAGGAGGTGGCAAATGGTCATTGGGACCACATCACACTCCAAAGTGTCCTCATATGCACCAATTTTGAAGGATACTTGGACCGTATGCTCAAGTCATATAGTGCCGGAGTCACTTAGCCATTGAACCTTGTAGGGCTGCGGGTGCTTTTTCTTGACCAATTGAAGCCTGGAGCATAGTTCTTCACTTGCCAAGTTGTGGCAACTACCTCCATCGATGATGACCTTGACGGATCATCCATTGATGCCGGCCTTGGTGTGGAATATGTGGCATCTTTGGTCTTCTTCTTGTTGATGTTGAAGAGTCAAGACCTTGGAGACAACAAGAGCGGGGCTCGTATCTTCATCACAAAAGACTTGATCATCTTCATCCTCGTTCACGCGCCAGTGCATGGCCACTTGCTCAAGAGCTTCCATTTCATCTTCACTCATTGAGTCGTAGGTGCCATCGTCGTTGAGGATCATGGTGCGCTTGTTTGTGCATTCATAGGACTTGTGGCCTCAGCCGCCGCAAGTGAAACACTTGAAGGATCTTGTCTTGACGGTCTCATCGGCCGGAGTAGATGAAGATGCACGCGGCTTGAAGTTGCTTGTAATAGGAGGAAGATGACTTGAACTTGCCGGAGTTTTCTTGTAACTTGACTTGTCGTCGTTGCTTGGAGAAGGCTTGGTTGATGTCGAAGTTGGAGTAGTTGTTGAAGCTTGGTTATTGGAGAAGCCGTAGGTCTTGGATGAGTACTTGGCGTATTTGAAGTCATCTTGCACTTGACGTTCCACCTTTGTAGCTTGATGCACGAGCTCAATGAGGTTGGAGTAGGGTTGGAAGTCGGCGATCTTCTTGATGGGATGATTGAGTCCATTCAAGAATCATGCCATTGTTTGCTCATCATCCTCCGTAACATTGGCTCGAATCATGGCAATCTCCATTTCCTTGTAGTATTCTTCAACACTCTTTGTTCCTTGCTTGAGGAGTTGTAGCTTCTTGAAGAGATCGCGGTTGTAGTATGTGGGCACAAAACGTGCTCGCATGACATCCTTCATTTGAGCCCAAGTGGTGATTGGAGGTTCACCTCTTGCTTCGGCGCTCAAGGACTTGTTCCCACCATATGAGTACATAGTCTTAGAACTCAAGTGATGCCATAGAGATCTTCTTCTCTTCCTCATAGTTGTGCAAACGAAAGATTTTGTTGACCTTCAATGCCCATGAGAGGTACTCTTCTAGATCATTGCTTCCATTGAACTTGGGCATTGTGAATTTGATCTTGCCATAGCGTTGCTCTTCATTGTGTTGTTGGCGATGGTGATGATGACGCCCTTGACGTGGAGGATAATCATCCTCATGTTGCTCTTGGCGTGGAGGAAGTCCATGATCAACTTGCTCTTGTTGAACTTGAGGTCGAGGTGGAGCTTGACGAGCTTGTGAAGGAGCTTGTGGAGCTTGACGTTGGACACGCGGATGGTAGTTCCTCTCTTGGATTTCTTCTCTAAGGGCTTCCTCTTGATTGCGTCGTTCACGATTGCGGTTGGCGATGGCTCGACTTGATTCTTGAAGGACACGTTCTGCCGCAAGAGCTTGTGCTTCTCGTTATTGTTGTTGAAGACGTTGAGTCTCAACGTCTTGTCGCTCTTAGTGTAGACGCGCTCGTTCTTCTTCTTCTTGGCGGCGAAGACGTTGTCGTTCTTGATCTTGAGCAAACGCGACTTGGTTTGATTGAGGACGAGGGACTTGCTCATCGGCTTGCTCTTATGAATGCTTGACGTGTAGCAGGTTGCAAGATGCATGACGGTCTTGATGCGCGGCTCGTCGAAGAGTGTTCGATGACGGTGTACTTGAGCCGGAGAAGGAGTCATTGGAGTGTCGACTTGAGTGGCTTCGTCTTGAGTATGACGATGTAGAAGGAGCCCGGTTGACCAACAAGGCACGAATCTCGTCCATTCTTGCATCGTTCTCTTGCTTGTGCGCGTCGAGCTTGTTGTCGAAGTAGTCTCTTGTACGTTGCTTGGAGAGTCGCAAGTCGGTGGCGAGGTTGTCGATGCGGTTGTTCATTGCTTGTTGCTCTTGATGCAACGCTCGTTGTGCACCAAAGAGGTGGCTCTTGGTGACATATGATGACATGTCATCGTCTTGCTCGATGAAGAGTGGGTTCGTAGAAGTACTTGGCCTATCCATCATTTCAAGCAAAATGTGAGTGGTAGAAGGAAAAGAACGTGTACCAAATGTACCTTGAC
Organism: Triticum aestivum; assembly: GCF_018294505.1. Classification (NCBI taxonomy): domain Eukaryota; kingdom Viridiplantae; phylum Streptophyta; class Magnoliopsida; order Poales; family Poaceae; genus Triticum; species Triticum aestivum. Next base: position 251,578,796 of record NC_057795.1, read on the forward strand.
CGAAGTTGAAGATGAATCAAGTTCACTCAAATGCAGACAATGAAATAGCACTGTTGGTACCAATTCTTGTCGGTTCTCACACCTACACAAGTAAAAGCCTATTGTGGAGCTTGGTTAGGATGGTGGCACAAAATTTGATGCAATTGAAAGCAAGATTCAATAATGTTGGAAAAGATTCACAAATTTGCAAATGCAACAAGTAGACCAAGCAAGTAGGGGTACACGGAAACACACACACAAATAGATAAATGGGATTGTGCAAACCAAAAGTGAGCCAAAATGTGGAATCCACGAAAATGCTCTTGTTGCACAATACTAGAGAGACGCTAGCACGATTGCACAATAGGCGGATACGGAGCTTGTGCACAACCTACTAGGCAGAATTGCAACGATCTCTATCCCAAGTATGCTATATGTATGGTATTTCGGTGCTATGATCCAAGATGATCTTATATGACAATCTTAATGTAGTTATGGTTCTTGCTTATAAGCTCGTTGCTTATCTTTTCTCTTTGCTTAAAAGCTTGGGTGGCTCTTTCACTTTTGAGCTCTTCTCTCATGCAAAACTTCACGAACGAAGATAGCAGTTGTGTATGCTATGACAACTTTGTGACACACAAGTTGATTCCAAGATATGCACCAGGTGGTATGGTATGTATGCTATGGAGTATGATCACTAATGTGCATAAGTCATGTTGCCGGCAATACCCAATGGCTAGTCTCGATGGGTAAGCTACGCAAAAGTAAGGCCATGTGGGGTATCAATGCAATTGCAAGGTATGACAAATATGTCGTCGAAGTTACCGTCCTTGGCGATGTTGAGTAGTCGAAGGAGATGAGCGGTGGTGATGGTGACGTTGAACCGTACCTATATAGCCGAAACACAATAGGACACGGGAACCACAACTCAAAATCTCAAAGACCAAAACGTGTCAAAATCGACCTAGGAGGTAGCGGTGAGCGGTGGTGGTGTTTGTGGAAAGTGTTAGGGGTATGCAAAGTAAGCGTGGGCACCGGGGCAAAATTGGGCGAAACTATGCGGAAATGGGCGTGGGGGATGGAGTTGCTGCTTCCAGGGGCCGGATGTCCGGGCAAGCTGTCGGATGTCCCGGGCGCCGGATGTCCGGTGGACACGGGGCGGATGTCCGGGCTCTGGATCGGGCACGAACACGATGAACTCCACGGGGAAAATTGCAACTCCGGGGCAAAATTTGGACGAATTGGTGGATGGAAAAGGGTGGGGAGCGTGGGGAAAGCTAGATCCACACGCAGCAACACAAATCCATGGACCAAATCCAACAAAATTTCAATACACCAACAAATCACAAAAAAAATTGGGGCTATTTTTGCTGGGGATTTTCGGATTTAGGACGAAAACAACAAAATCAAGATAGAAAACATGGGGTAGGGGCTCCAAAAACGTGATCAACGTGGCTCATGATACCAAGATGATGTAGGGCGGAACCCTAGGGCCCGATCTTTCATGTTTTGAGTGGATCCTATGGGGAATCACGAAGAACACGCGGAAGAACTCGAGGGGAAAAACACGGGGAGAACGAGAGAGATCACGAAACCGACATAGAATCAATCACACGAGTGCTAGATCACCGAACACAAAGAGATACACGAGATCCAAAGTCAACAAAGGTAAGGATACAAAGGAAACATTCTTCTCCGCGAGGAGGTCTTGATGGTCTTCCCTAGAAAGGGGTCTTGAATCCGCTTGGGGGATCTTCTCCGAAGAGGTCGTGAACTCCGAGGAGAAGTATCCAAGTGGATGAGCAAGGCTCTCACACAAATATGAGCTAAACCAATGCTAATCCTAAAACGTATGGGATGTGGGAGTATATATAGTCAAAGGGCGAAGGGGTGCATGGGCCACGACCCAAAGGAGGTGCGCGTAGGCAGAAGGCGCCGGATGTCCGGGCGACGAGCCGGATGTCCGGGCGCTCACGAGGTGCCGGATGTCCGGGCTGGAGGGGCCGGATGTCCGGGCCAGTGGATTTGACTCTTCTGTGCACTTGAGGGGCGACGCCGGATGTCCGCTCGGAGGGGCCGGATGTCTGCGGCTTCGGGAGGCGCCGGATGTCCGGGGCGGCTGCCGGATGTCCGGGCTGTTGGGGCAAGCTTCTGTGCTCCTTGGACACCTGTGCCGGATGTCCGGGATTTGTGCCGGATGTCCGGGATTTAGGCCGGACTTTCGGTGGGGCCGGATGTCTGGGTTGGACGCTGGATGTCCGGTCCCTGTAGCTTCTTCTGTAGATGCTTGGCCTTGTGGATCTCCAGGGGCCGGATGTCCAGGTTCCTGGCGGGATGTCCGGTGCCTGGAGGCTGTCCTTGCCTTCTTCCATTGGTCCTCTTCTTCCACGGACTTGGGGTCTTGACCATCTTCACATGCATCCTCGGGAGGGTCCTCTTGGTACCTAATCATGCACAACATTCCGGATTGAGGTAGTAGCCATGTCTCGACAGGATCATATGAGATATCATTAAGGAGAGAAGTCACCTCGGTCTCGAGAGCTCTAGCACGTGCTCTAGTCATGGGTCCTCTTGAGGCTTGGTGAGGCGATGGAAGGTCCATGGGGATGACCGAAGGATGCTCCGCATCAGTACTTATGGGTCCGACACGGACTCCTAATGACAAAATTATGACCGTCTTAGTCAGCATCTGTCCATTCTATGGCAGTCCTTGAAAGTACTTCATTTTCCCGTGCGCTTTTTGCCTGACTGCCCCAAAATTTCTTGTCCTCTATAGTGGAGATATCGTTTCGACATATATATTGACCGATTCCAGGAATGCCCTTTAGTTCTTGGCTTTCACGTGCATGAGTTACAGCATGCCTTTCGGCGAAAACAAGGAGAATAAGGCATATAGCCGCCGGATTTTCTTCAATTTACGACCAAATGAGATTGCCCGGATCATAGAGCATCTGCAGAAAGGTATGTTTGTCCCTACCAGGGGGGCTAATGTCTATAAGCAACATAATCTCTTGAATTTTCTTCAAAAGGAAGTGCCAATGGGTTCAGAAACTTGTGTGAAAAATAGCGACGAATGATGTTCTTTGACTTTCAGGGCCAAAAAGTCCTGCTTAAGGCTGAATCTGAGGGTACTCCGGGCCACCTGGCGCAAGCGGGGATTATTTTTTTGGATTCGCGTGCTCGCCGCAAGTAGTTTGAGTACTTATGGGTCCGACACGGACTCCTAATGACAAAATTATGACCATCTTAGTGAGCATCTGTCCATTCTATGGCAGTCCTTGAAAGTTGATGTAGGGTGGAACCCTATAGAGAAGATCTTTCACGAATTGGAGGTGGAATCCCCAAGAACAAGATGAACAAAGGAGGGAAAACAAGAGGAGCACTCAAGAACAAGTCAAATCACACATCCACTAGACAATCAAACACATAAGATCCACAAGGTACATGAACAACAAAGGGAAATAAGATACATGGTAGAGTTCATCCCAAATCTTATGAAGGAGATGAGGGCTTGATGATCCTATGATTGGGATCCTTCCCCAAGAAGGAGGTCTTGAGCTAGGTCACTCCAAGAGGAGGTCTTGATCTCCTAGTGGAGTGGATCCATGGAGCAAAGCTCTCATATGTCTAACATATCCTTTGCTAACCCTAACAAATGGTCTAGGTACGGAATATATAGTCTTGGGCGCGAAGTGGAGGAAGAGGGGCTCGGAGTGGAGATCATGGCCGTCCATCCTGGTGAGCCCGTGCGCACGGGGTAAGTTGGGCCCATGCGCACGGGGGTCCCATGGGCACGGTACAGGCCCGTGCGCACGGGGTGCTCCAGCGCCAGCTCCCTGAGTGGTCCGTGCGCACGGCGTCTCGGGGGCCCGTGCGCACGGGGTCGCCTGGGACCTCCTGTCCAGCTCCTGTTGTGCTCCATCTTCTTCCTTGTGGCCTTGTGGTTCTTCTCCAACTCCTCTAGGGTGTCCCTCACCAGCTTGTGGGCGTCGGTCTTCGTACCTAAGGACACATAGAGCACTTTGGTGAGGTAGCAAGCAAGTCCAATGGATATTCATGATGTTCTCGAAGAAGAGCGGGTTCACCTTAGTTCCGGTAGGTCCACTTGGGGCTTGATGTGCTATGAAGGTGTACATGGAGATGAACGTGGGATGCTCCGTATCATCTCCTCCCCCTTTGGAAAGATCCGACCTTGGATCGTAAACCGTATCGCCATGTACACGGTAGGCATGGTTGTACCATAGGTCGATGTCGTGGCACACCTCAACTTGAAGGTCCATAGGTCCATCTCCAATGCCGGTCCTCCATCCAATAGATGTATCATGTAGACAACAAGAAGGAAACAACAATGAAAGAATGGCCCATCCAATATGCATATTTGAAGGTGGCTCAAAGGGAAGGAGTTCACCTTTAGGAGATTCTCACAAATGTTGGTGGTGCACATCATGTACGCCTTCACATAACCAAAATGTGTCTTTATGGTACCGCCTTGTGAATCCTTCAAAATGAAAGCACATGAGAAACACTTGGAAAAACAAATGAGGTTAGTGCAAAAGCAAGACCTATCATTCGAGGGGCGAGATACCCAACAAGTGTATGCATCATGCTCATCATAAGAAAGGACAAGGGAGCATTTCATAGTATGTAGGCATATGATGCAAGAACAACCAAATACAATAGGCTCAAGGAAAGAAGTATGCATCACAAGTAAGGTGTCAAAGTCTCCATGATCAATAAGCATAGCAAGTTGGCAATCAATACAAGGTGATATGAGAGATGCAACTAATGGACACAAGAGACAATGATCACGATATATCATGTGAGAGGCATGAGCATATATGTCATCAACCCAAGAAAGCAAGTAATAGTGGAACATGGGTGATGCAACCAAGCAAGCAATCATAGCAATCAAGTCAAGCAAGCTAGTAATGCGAAGATGCAACATACTAGAAGGAATCATGGCAAGCATGTCATGTGTGCAAATAGTGGGCATGAATAATGTGAGAAGATGAATAGTGAACATGAATAATGAGAGATGCAAATAATGTGAGAAGTGGTAAATGGCCCATAGCCGTGTGAGAGCCAAGTAGAGGAGTTGCGAGTAGTCCTTGCACAAAGGGGACGGTGGTAAAGATAGTCCACGGGATCCCAAATTGTCATTTCACTCAAGAGCTCGTTTTGTCAACTCGTGGGATTGCGAGGTTGACAACTATTCATGGGTACCTACACAAAACAAAGACAAAGGAAAAATTGTGTGTTCGTGGTAGATGTACACATCATCCATCATGATGCGCACATGCATGTGTCGGTGAGCACAAAATAGCCAATGCTCAAATAAATGAGATGTGTGATATAGAAACATGTCATCCATCATGAGAGGTTTGTTATTATGTATGGCATAATGGAGACTCAAAGGATGTAATACATCATGAGAAATATCGAGAGCATTGTTATTCATCTTATGCATATGGTGTACACTATCATGGGAATCATGCAAAGTATGAAATGCATCAAGATCTCCTAATATGTATGAGGAAACTATGGGGGTCTCCTTATGAGCATTAATGGAAACATCACATGGAGAATATTGACAACATCCAAAACAATGCATATCCAAAGCTAGGTGGTCATGGCATGGCATATTAGATAAATGATGCAAAGGGAGCATATCAATATCATCACAAGAAAAACAAATGCCAATAACCATGGGCTTGTCATCTATGCCATATGTGCAAATTGGGTTTATTTTAATGGCATATGCATAGTCACTATGAAGAGATTGCAAATAAGACATATGGTTGATCTGATGCATAGCATATGACAAGTCAAGCGGATTATCAAACATGATGTGACCAATAGAATTTTCACAAGATATCCTATGAAGCATAGCATCACAACTAGGCAACTCAACATTCTCATCATCATATTCATTATATATAGGTAAGTCAAGGCATGAAGAAGTTTCACTAGCATGAAGCATGGTAATAGGTGGGTCAACATCATGCAAGCAATCAATCTCAAGAATGTCCACTAGTGGGACTAGTGCATCACCGTCACCTTTGTTACCTTTGTCATTCCACTCAAGTGGTGTAGGTGAGGTGGGAAAGACCAAATGGTGGTCATCTTCATCTTGATGGTACCATGTGGGGGGTGCATCTTATTCCACCATGGCCATCGTCATGTCCAAAGGGAGGACCTAGTCATCGCAAATCGGCGCATCATCATATATGGGACCTAGCACCAAAGAAGAAAACACACTAGGAGTAGAGGTTAAGTCATTAGAAATCATGGTGGCCTCACATGCCGTGTCAACTACCTCACTCACTAAGTGTTGTGGGTCACTCACTCCCTCAAGGATGCACTCACTCATATTGTTGGTGGAGTCACTCAAATGGCGCTCAACCTCACATAGCAAATGTGGCATCTCGACATATGTGGGTGTCGGAGAGATGTAGGTGCAAATGTCTCCATGCGCGGTCTCGTAGCTTGACTCGGAGGATGAGTCCAATATGGGCACCATCTTCATGTTGTTGTAGAGGTTCGCGCTTGTCGCCGTAGTCGAAGGGGATGGCCCTTGCTCGACCGTCTTGTCGCCGTCTTGGTGTTGGAGGTCCATATGATGTGGCACCTCGTAGCTCGTCTCCATGACCGAAGGGAGTTTCCCATGCTCGGCCATCGTCCTTGAGGGGCTTCCGAAGATGGAAGTGTCGCCCTCGCTCATAGATCGTCGCCTTAGACTTGATGAAGTCGTTGTAGGCGTACTCGTGGGAAGTAGGCAAAGATGCTGTACGTACAAAGGCGAAGATGCCTCGATATCACTTGGCGAAGATGCCAAAGTGGTTGGTGTAGCCGTAGCGCCGTCTTGGTGGTGCTCGTCTTGCAGTCTTCTCTTGTGCTTATGAAGCTTCGACTTGGCGTGAAGTAGGGCTTGTTGGGACTTGTGCACTTGTGCTTGTGGAGCATCTTCATGATGATGATGTCATTGTCGTGCTTGAGCTCGTAGGTGTTCGTCGTCGTCGTGCACATGTTGCTTGGAGGTGACTTGCCCTTCATGACGATGTTGATCACGAACGTGATGGTGGTCGCCATGTAGATGTGGACGATGACGATTTGCACTTGCATCGTTTTCGCGCTCCGAAGACTTGTGGCTTGAACGTCGTCGTCTTGAGGATGATGAAGTGGAATAAGACTTGATCAAGGTTCTAATCTCTTCCATCCTCGCATCTTGCTCCTCCTTTTGTGCGGCAAGCTTGTTGTCGATGTAGTCCCTTTTCCTTGCTTCGGAGAGATGAATGTCGATGGAGAGGTTCTCGATGCGCTCTTGCAAGGTGGATTGTGCTCCTTGCATTTCTTGTTGTAGTCCGAAGATGGACCTTTTGGTGATGTAGTCGTTCACGCCGTCGTTGTTGTTGTAGACCGAAGAGGAAATGCCTTGCCTATCCATCACAAGACTCGAGCAAATGTGAGTAGGAAATGAGATAAACAATACCAAGCTACCTTTTCCCAAAGTTGAGGATGTATCTTGTATCACTCGATGTGAAATGAAAGAATAGTGGAATTGGTACCGGACTTGTTCACTCACAGCTACAAGTAAAGGCTTATGGTAGAGCTCGGTGAGGATAGTGGCACAAAAATTTGATGCAAAATGTTAGCAAGAGTCAATAATGTTGGAAAAGATTCAAAAATTCGCAAGTGAAACAAGTAGACCAATAGCAAATGAGGTACACGGAAACACACACACGGATAGATAAATGGGGTCGTGCAACCAAGGAATGAGCACAAAATGTGGAGTCCACGGAAAACGCTCGTGTTGCACAACTCAAGAGAGACACTAGCACAATTGCTCAATAGGTGGATACGACACTTGTGCACAACCTATAAGATGCAAAATGGATAAACTTCTATTCCAAGTATGCTAGGTATGTATGGTTCCCAGTGTTTCTCTCAAGATGATCCAAGATGATCGGATATGACAATCTTATATGCAATGGGGTATGATCCTATGGCACTTGCTCACGAGCTCTTTGCTCTCTTTTTGCTTAAAAGCTTTTTCTCTTTTTTTTTCAATGGCCACTTTTGCACAATGCACAAACCAAGATAGCAATTGTATATATGCGGGAACAAACTTGTGACACAATGGATGATATGATACCAATATGATATGGTATGTATGCAATGGAATGGTGGATCACTAATGTGCACAAGTAACGTTGCCGGCAATACTCAAATGGTTAGTCTCGATAGGCAAGTAACGCAAAATGGGCTAGGGGTTAACAATACAATTGCAAGGGGAATATACAATGGTGTCGTCGAGGTTACCGTCCTTTGCAATGATGAGTAGCAGTGTTCTTGATGTAGATACCAAGATGATGTAGACCCGTCCCTAAGTAGCCGAAACACCTTAGAAAACGGTAAAAAAACCGCAAACTCAAAATCTCAAATGACAAATGTCAAATGGTGGAAGTGGAAATGGCAATGTGGAAGTAGTGGTGGTTTGTGAAGAAGAAAATGTCCCTAAGTAGCCGAAACACCTTAGGAGACTCACGTCGCCACTCAAACAACCATAAATGCTAAATGGAGTAAAATGGGTTAGGTTGCGGAAGGCTACGGTGGTTTTGCGGATGATATGGTGGAAGGCCTAGGCAAAGATGCCAAAATGTCAAAATTTTGATGGAGTCAAATGGTGTGGGAACCTATCTAGGTGGATGGTGGATGTCAATAGCTACGCAACGGGCTAAAGAACGCGAAAATCGGACTCCGGATGTGGAAGTTATGGACAAAATGGTGAACTGCACGCGGCTGCTGTAGGGGGGGGGCGTGCGCACGGGTTCTAGGGGCCGTGGGCACGGGGTCCCGTGCGCACGGTACACGTACTGAGGGCACGGGGTCACTTGGAACTCGCGGGTTTGGCTGATTTCTTGGCGATTTGGGCTCCAAATGGATGGATCTCGTGGATGGGGAGTAGGGGAAGATGGTAGAGGGGTGGATCTACTTGCTAAACACCAAATTCATGGATCAAATCCAACAAAATCACACTAAACCAACAAATCACAAAAAAAAATTGGGGCTATTTTTGGTGGGGATTTTCGGATTTAGGACGAAATCAAACAAAACTAGGCTAGAAAACAAAGAGGAGGGCTCCAATTTCGTGAGAAACCATGGCTCATGATACCATATGATGTAGGGTGGAACCCTATAGAGAAGATCTTTCACGAATTGGAGGTGGAATCCCCAAGAACAAGATGAACAAAGGAGGGAAAACAAGAGGAGCACTCAAGAATAAGTCAAATCACACATCCACTAGACAATCAAACACATAAGATCCACAAGGTACATGAACAACAAAGGGAAATAAGATACATGGTAGAGTTCATCCCAAATCTTATGAAGGAGATGAGGGCTTGATGATCCTATGATTGGGATCCTTACCCAAGAAGGAGGTCTTGATCTAGGTCACTCCAAGAGGAGGTCTTGATCTCCTAGTGGAGTGGATCCATGGAGCAAAGCTCTCATATGTCTAACATATCCTTTGCTAACCCTAACAAATGGTCTAGGTACGGAATATATAGTCTTGGGCACGAAGTGGAGGAAGAGGGGCTCGGAGTGGAGATCATGGCCGTCCATCCTGGTGAGCCCGTGCGCACGGGGTAAGTTGGGCCCGTGCGCACGGGGGTCCCATGGGCACGGTACAGGCCCGTGCGCACGGGGTGCTCCAGCGCCAGCTCCCTGAGTGGTCCGTGCGCACGGGGTCTCGGGGCCCCGTGCGCACGGGGTCGTCTGGGACCTCCTGTCCAGCTCCTGTTGTGCTCCATCTTCTTCCTTGTGGCCTTGTGGTTCTTCTCCAACTCCTCTGGGGTGTCCCTCACCAGCTTGTGGGCGTCGGTCTTCGTACCTAAGGACACATAGAGCACTTTGGTGAGGTAGCAAGCAAGTCCAATGGATATTCATGATGTTCTCGAAGAAGAGCGGGTTCACCTTAGTTCCGGTAGGTCCACTTGGGGCTTGATGTGCTATGAAGGTGTACATGGAGATGAACGTGGGATGCTCCGTATCAAAAGTACTTCATTTTCTCGTGCGCTTTTTGCCTGACTGCCCAAAACTTTCTTGTCCTCTATAGTGGAGATATCGTTTCCACATATATATTGACCGATGCCAGGAATGCCCTTTAGTTCTTGGCTTTCACATGCATGAGTTACAGCATACCATCCGGCGAAAACAAGGAGAATAAGGCATATAGCCGCTGGATTTTCTTCAATTTACGGCCAAATGAGATTGCCCGGATCATAGAGCATCTGCAGAAAGGTACGTTTGTACCTACCGGGGGCTAATGTCTATAAGCAACATAAACTCTCGAATTTCCTTCAAAAGGAGGTGCCAATGGGTTCAGAAACTTGTCTGAAAAACAGCGACGAATGATGTTCTTTGACTTTCAGGGCTAAACAGTCCTGCCTAAGGCTGAATTTGAGGGTACTCTGGGCCTCCAAGCGCAAGCAGGGAGTATTTATTTGGATTTTCACACTCGCCGCGAGCAGTTTGAGTACTTACGGGTCCGACACGGACTCCTAATGACAAAATTATGACCGTCTTAGTGAGCATCTGTCCATTCTATGGCAGTCCTTGAAAGTACTTCATTTTCTCGTGCGCTTTTTTTGCCTGACTGCCCCAAAATTTCTTTTCCTCTATAGTGGAGATATCGTTTCCACATATATATTAACCGATCACAGGAATGCCCTTTAGTTCTTGGCTTTCACATGCATGAGTTACATCATGCCATCCGGCGAAAAGAAGGAGAATAAGGCATATAGCCGCTGGATTTTCTTCAATTTACGGCCAAATGAGATTGCCCGGATCATAGAGCATCTGCAGAAAGGTACGTTTGTCCCTACCAAGGGGGATAATGTCTATAAGCAACATAACCTCTCGAATTTCCTTCAAAAGGAAGTGCCAATGGGTTCAGAAACTTGTCTGAAAAACAGTGACTAATGATGTCCTTTGACTTTCAGGGCCAAAAAGTCCTGCTTAAGGCTGAATTTCAGGGTACTCTGGACCTCCAGGCGCAAGCAGGGAGTATTTTTTTGGATTCGCGCGCTCGCTGCGAGCAGTTTGAGTACTTATGGGTCCGACACGGACTCCTAAGGACAAAATTATGACCGTCTTAGTGAGCATCTGTCCATTCTATGGCAGTCCTTGAAAGTACTTCATTTTCTCGTGCGCTTTTTCCTTGCCCCAAAATTTCTTATCCTCTGTAGTGGAGATATCGATTCCACATATATATTGACCGATGCCAGGAATGCCCTTTAGTTCTTGGCTTTCACGTGTATGAGTTACATCATGCCATCCGGCGAAACAGGGAGAATAAGGCATATATCCGCTGGATTTTCTTCAATTTACTGCCAAATGAAATTGCCCGGATCATAGAGCATCTATAGAAAGGTACGTTTGTCCCTACCAGGGGGGCTAATGTCTATAAGAAACATAATCTCTCCAATTTCCTTCAAAAGGAAGTGCCAATGAGTTCAGAAACTTGTGTGAAAAACAACGATGAATGATGTTCTTTGACTTTCAGGGCCAAAAAGTCCTGCTTAAGCCTGAATTTGAGGGTACTCCGGGCATCCAGGCCCAAGCAGGGAGTATTTTTTTGGATCCGCGCGCTCGCCGCGAGCAGTTTGAGTACTTATGTGTCCGACATGGACTCCTAATGACAAAATTATGACCGTCTTAGTGAGCATCTGTCCATTCTATGGCAGTCCTTGAAAGTACTTCATTTTCTCGTGCGCTTTTTGCCTGACTGCCCCAAAATTTCTTTTCCTCTATAGTGGAGATATTGCTTCCACATATATGTTGACCGATGACATGAATGCCCTTTAGTTCTTGGCTTTCACATGCATGAGTTACATCATGCCATTCGGCGAAAACAAGGAGAATAAGGCATATAGCCGCTGGATTTTCTTCAATTTATGACCAAATGAGATTGCCCGGATCATAGAGCATCTGCAGAAAGGTACGTTTGTCCCTACCAGGGGGGCTAATGTCTATAAGCAACATAAACTATCGAATTTCCTTCAAAAGGAGGTGCCAATGGGTTTAGAAACTTGTCTGAAAAACAGCAACGAATGATGTCCTTTGACTTTCAGGGCCAACAAGTCCTGCTTAAGGCTGAATTTGAGGGTACTCCGGGCCTCCAGGCGCAAGCAGGGAGTATTTTTTTGGATTCGCGCGCTCGCTGCGAGCAGTTTGAGTACTTATGGGTCCGACACGGACTCCTAATGACAAAATTAAGACCGTCTTAGTGAGCATCTGTCCATTCTATGGCAGTCCTTGAAAGTACTTCATTTTCTCATGCGCTTTTTGCCTGCCCCAAAATTTCTTGTCCTCTATAGTGGAGATATCGATTCCACATATATATGGACCGATGCCAGGAATGCCCTTTAGTTCTTGGCTTTCACGTGCATGAGTTACAGCATGCCATCCGGCGAAAACAGGGAGAATAAGGCATATAGCCGCTGGATTTTCTTCAATTTACGGCCAAATGAAATTGCCCGGATCATAGAGCATCTGCAGAAAGGTACGTTTGTCCCTACAAGGGGGGGCTAATGTCTATAACCAACATAATATCTCCAATTTCCTTCAAAAGGAAGTGCCAATGAGTTCAGAAACTTGTCTGAAAAACAGGGATGAATGATGTTCTTTGACTTTCAGGGCCAAAAAGTCCTGCTTAAGATTGAATTTGAGGATACTCTGGGCCTCCAGGCGCAAGCAGGGAGTATTTTTTTGGATTCGCGCTCGCCGCGAGCAGTTTGAGTACTTATGTGTCCGACACGGACTCCTAATGACAAAATTATGACCGTCTTAGTGAGCATCTGTCCATTCTATGGTAGTCCTTGAAAGTACTTCATTTTCTCGTGTGCTTTTTGCCTGACTGCTCCAAAATTTCTTGTCCTCTATAGTGGAGACATTATTTCCACATATATATTCACCGATGCCAGGAATGTTCTTTAGTTCTTGGCTTTCACGCGCATGAGTTACAGCATGCCATCCGGCGAAAACAAGGAGAATAAGGCATATAGACGCTGGATTTTCTTCAATTTACGGCCAAATGAGATTGCCCGGATCATAGAGCATCTGCAGAAAGGTACGTTTGTCCCTACCAGGGGGGATAATATCTATAAGCAACATAATCTCTTGAATTTCCTTCAAAAAGAAGTGCCAATGGGTTCAGAAACTTGTCTGAAAAATAGCGATGAATGATGTTCTTTGACTTTCAGGGCCAAAATGTCCTGCTTAAGGCTGAACTTGAGGGTACTCCGGGCATCCAGGCGCAAGCGGGGAGTATTTTTTTGGATCCGCGCGCTCGCCGCGAGCAGTTTGAGTACTTATGGGTCCAATACGGACTCCTAATGACAAAATTATGACCGTCTTAGTGAGCATCTGTCCATTCTATGGCAGTCCCTGAAAGAACTTCAATTTCTCGTGCGCTTTTTGCCTGACTGCCCCAAAATTTCTTGTCCTCTATAGTGGAGATATCGTTTCCACATATATGTTGACCGATGCCAGGAATGCCCTTTAGTTCTTGGCTTTCACATGCATAAGTTACAGCATGCCATCCGGCAAAAACAAGGAGAATAAGGCACATAGCCGCTGAGTTTTCTTCAATTTACGGCCAAATGAAATTGCCCGGATCATAGAGCATCTGCAGAAAGGTACGTTTGTCCCTACCAGGGGGCCTAATGTCTATAAGCAACATAATCTCTCGAATTTCCTTCAAAAGGAAGTGCCAATGGGTTCAGAAACTTGTCTCAAAAACAGCGACGAATGATGTTCTTTGACTTTCAGGGCAAAAAAGTCCTGCTTAAGGCTTAATTTGAGGGTAGTCCGGGCCTCCTAGCGCAAGCGGTGAGTTTTTTTTGGATTTGCGCGCTCGCCGCGAGCAGTTTGACTAGTTACGGGTCCGACACGGACTCCTAATGACAATATTATGACCATCTTAGTGAGCATCTGTCCATTCTATGGCAGGCCTTGAAAGTACTTCATTTTCTCGTGCACTTTTTCCCTGGCTGCCCCAAAATTTCTTGTCCTCTATAGTGGAGATATCGTTTCCACATATATATTGACCGATGCCAGGAATGCCCTTTAGTTCTTGGCTTTCACGTGCATGAGTTACAGCATGCCATCCGGCGAAAACAAGGAGAATAAGGCATATAGCCCCTGGATTTTCTTCAATTTACGGCCAAATGAGATTGCCCGGATCATAGAGCATCTACAGAAAGGTACGTTTGTCCCTACCAGGGGGGCTAATGTCTATAAGCAACATAATCTCTTGAATTTCCTTCAAAAGGAAGTGCCAATGGGTTAAGAAACTTGTCTGAAAAATAGCGATGAATGATGTTCTTTGACTTTTAGGGCCCAAAAGTCCTACTTAAGGCTGAATTTGAGGGTACTCCGAGCCTCCTCGCGGAAGCGGGGAGTATTTTTTTGGATACGCGCGCTCGCCGCGAGCAGTTTGAGTACTTATGGGTCCGACACGGACGCCTAATGACAAAATTATGACCGTCTTAGTGAGCATCTGTCCATTCTATGGCAGTCCTTGAAAGTACTTCATTTTCTCGTGCGCTTTTTGCCTAACTACCCCAAAATTTCTTGTCCTCTATAGTGGATATATCATTTCCACATATGTATTGACCGATGCTAGGAATGCCCTTTAGTTCTTGGCTTTCACATGCATGAGTTACAGCATGGCATCCAGTGAAAACAAGGAGAATAAAGCATATAGCCACTGGATTTTCTTCAATTTACGGCCAAATGAGATTGCCCGGATCATAGAGCATCTGCAGAAAGGTACGTTTGTCCCTACCTAGGGGGCTAATGTCTATAAGCAACATAATCTCTCAAATTTCCTTCAAAAGGAAGTGCCAATGGGTTCATAAACTTGTGTGAAAAATAGCAACGAATGATGTTCTTTGACTTTCAGGGCCAAAAAGTCCTGCTTAAGGCTGAATTTGAGGGTACTTCAGGCCACCTGGCGCAAGCGGGGATTAATTTTTTTATTCGCATGCTCGCCGCGAGAAGTTTGAGTACTTACGGGTCCGACACGGACTCCTAATGACAAAATTATGACCATCTTAGTGAGCATCTGTCCATTCTATGGCAGTCCTTGAAAGTACTTCATTTTCTCGTGCGCTTTTTGCCTGACTGCCCCAAAATTTCTTGTCCTTTATGGTGGAGATATCGTTTCCACATATATATTGACTGATGCCAGGAATGCCCTTTAGTTCTTGCCTTTCACGTGCATGAGTTACAGCATGCCATCCGACGAAAACAAGGAGAATAAGGCATATAGCCGCTGGATTTTTTTCAATTTACGGCCAAATGAGATTGCCCGGATCATAGAGCATCTGCGGAAAGGTACGTTTGTACCTACCAGGGGGGCTAATGTCTATAAGCAACATAATCTGTCGAATTTCCTTCAAAAGGAAGTGCCAATGGGTCCAGAAACTTGTCTGAAAAATAGCGACGAATGATGTTCTTTGACTTTCAGGGCCAAAAAGTCCTGCTTAAGGCTGAATTTGAGCGTACTCCGGGCCTCCAGGCGCAAGCAGGGAGTACTTATTTGGATTCGCGCGCTCGCCGCGAGCAGTTTGAGTACTTATGGGTCCGACACGGACTCCTAATGACAAAATTATGACCGTCTTAGTGAGCATCTGTCCATTCTATGGCAGTCCTTGAAAGTACATCATTTTCTCGTGCGCTTTTTGCCTGAATGCCCGAAAATTTCTTGTCCTCTATAGTGGAGATATCGTTTCCACATATATATTGACTGATGCCAGGAATGCCCTTTAGTTCTTGGCTTTCACGTGCATGAGTTACAGCATGCCATCCGGTCAAAACAAGGAGAATAAGGCATATAGCCGCTGGATTTTCTTCACTTTACGGCCAAATGAGATTGCCCGGATCATAGAGCATCTGCAGAAAGGTACTTTTTGTCCCTACCAGGGGGGCTAATGTTTATAAGCAACATAATCTCTCAAATTTCCTTCAAAAGGAAGGCCAATGAGTTCAGAAACTTGTGTGAAAAATAGCGACGAATGATGTTCTTTGACTTTCAGGGCCAAAAAGTCCTGCTTAAGGCTGAATTTGAGGGTACTCCAGGCCACCTGGCGCAAGCGGGGATTATTTTTTTGATTCGTGCGCTCGCCGCGAGCAGTTTGAGTACTTATGGGTCTGACACGGACTCCTAATGACAAAATTATGACCATCTTAGTGAGCATCTGTCCATTCTATGGCAGTCCTTGAAAGTACTTCATTTTCTCGTGCGCGTTTTGCCTGACTGCCCCAAAATTTCTTGTCCTCTATAGTGGAGATATCGTTTCCACATATATATTGACCGATTCTAGGAATGCCTTTTAGTTCTTGGCTTTCACATGCATGAGTTACAACATACCATCCGGCGAAAACAAGGAGAATAAGGCATATAGCCGCTGGATTTTCTTCAATTTACGGCCAAATGAGATTTCCCGGATCATAGAGCATCTGCAGAAAGGTACGTTTGTCCCTACCAGGGGGGCTAATGTCTATAAGCAACATAAACTATCGAATTTCCTTCAAAAGGAGGTGCCAATGGGTTCAGAAACTTGTCTGAAAAACAGCAACGAATGATGTCCTTTGACTTTAAGGGCCAACAAGTCCTGCTTAAGGCTGAATTTGAGGGTACTCCGGGCCTCCAGGCGCAAGCAGGGAGTATTTTTTTGGATTCGCGCGCTCGCTGCGAGCAGTTTGAGTACTTATGGGTCCGACACGGACTCCTAATGACAAAATTAAGACCGTCTTAGTGAGCATCTGTCCATTCTATGGCAGTCCTTGAAAGTACTTCATTTTCTCATGCGCTTTTTGCCTGCCCCAAAATTTCTTGTCCTCTATAGTGGAGATATCGATTCCACATATATATGGACCGATGCCAGGAATGCCCTTTAGTTCTTGGCTTTCACGTGCATGAGTTACAACATGCCATCCGGCGAAAACAGGGAGAATAAGGCATATAGCCGCTGGATTTTCTTCAATTTACGGCCAAATGAAATTGCCCGAATCATAGAGCATCTGCAGAAAGGTACGTTTGTCCCTACAAGGGGGGGCTAATGTCTATAACCAACATAATATCTCCAATTTCCTTCAAAAGGAAGTGCCAATGAGTTCAGAAACTTGTCTGAAAAACAGGGATGAATGATGTTCTTTGACTTTCAGGGCCAAAAAGTCCTGCTTAAGATTCAATTTGAGGATACTCTGGGCCTCCAGGCGCAAGCAGGGAGTATTTTTTTGGATTCGCGCTCGCCGCGAGCAGTTTGAGTACTTATGTGTCCGACACGGACTCCTAATGACAAAATTATGACCGTCTTAGTGAGCATCTGTCCATTCTATGGTAGTCCTTGAAAGTACTTCATTTTCTCGTGTGCTTTTTGCCTGACTGCTCCAAAATTTCTTGTCCTCTATAGTGGAGACATCATTTCCACATATATATTGACCGATGCCAGGAATGTTCTTTAGTTCTTGGCTTTCACGCGCATGAGTTACAGCATGCCATCCGGCGAAAACAAGGAGAATAAGGCATATAGACGCTGGATTTTCTTCAATTTACGGCCAAATGAGATTGCCCGGATCATAGAGCATCTGCAGAAAGGTACGTTTGTCCCTACCAGGGGGGCTAATATCTATAAGCAACATAATCTCTTGAATTTCCTTCAAAAAGAAGTGCCAATGGGTTCAGAAACTTGTCTGAAAAATAGCGATGAATGATGTTCTTTGACTTTCAGGGCCAAAAAGTCCTGCTTAAGGCTGAACTTGAGGGTACTCCGGGCATCTAGGTGCAAGCGGGGAGTATTTTTTTGGATCCGCGCGCTCGCTGCGAGCAGTTTGAGTACTTATGGGTCCAACACGGACTCCTAATGACAAAATTATGACCGTCTTAGTGAGCATCTGTCCATTCTATGGCAGTCCTTGAAAGAACTTCAATTTCTCGTGCGCTTTTTGCCTGACTGCCCCAAAATTTCTTGTCCTCTATAGTGGAGATATCGTTTCCACATATATGTTGACCGATGCCAGGAATGCCCTTTAGTTCTTGGCTTTCACATGCATAAGTTACAGCATGCCATCCGGCAAAAACAAGGAGAATAAGGCATATAGCCGCTGAGTTTTCTTCAATTTACGGCCAAATGAAATTGCCCGGATCATAGAGCATCTGCAGAAAGGTACGTTTGTCCCTACCAGGGGGCCTAATGTCTATAAGCAACATAATCTCTCGAATTTCCTTCAAAAGGAAGTGCCAATGGGTTCAGAAACTTGTCTCAAAAACAGCGACGAATGATGTTCTTTGACTTTCAGGGCAAAAAAGTCCTGCTTAAGGCTTAATTTGAGGGTAGTCCGGGCCTCCTAGCGCAAGCGGTGAATTTTTTTGGATTTGCGCGCTCGCCGCGAGCAGTTTGAGTACTTACGGGTCCGACACGGACTCCTAATGACAATATTATGACCATCTTAGTGAGCATCTGTCCATTCTATGGTAGGCCTTGAAAGTACTTCATTTTCTTGTGCGCTTTTTCCCTGACTGCCCCAAAATTTCTTGTCCTCTATAGTGGAGATATCGTTTCCACATATATATTGACCGATGCCAGGAATGCCCTTTAGTTCTTGGCTTTCACGTGCATGAGTTACAGCATGCCATCCGGCGAAAACAAGGAGAATAAGGCATATAGCCGCTGGATTTTCTTCAATTTACGGCCAAATGAGATTGCCCGGATCATAGAGCATCTGCAGAAAGGTACGTTTGTCCCTACCAGGGGGGCTAATGTCTATAAGCAACATAATCTCTTGAATTTCCTTCAAAAGGAAGTGCCAATGGGTTAAGAAACTTGTCTGAAAAATAGCGATGAATGATGTTCTTTGACTTTTAGGGCCCAAAAGTCCTACTTAAGGCTGAATTTGAGGGTACTCCGAGCCTCCTCGCGCAAGCGGGGAGTATTTTTTTGGATACGCGCGCTCGCCGCGAGCAGTTTGAGTACTTATGGGTCCGACACGGACTCCTAATGACAAAATTATGACCGTCTTAGTGAGCATCTGTCCATTCTATGGCAGTCCTTGAAAGTACTTCATTTTCTCGTGCGCTTTTTGCCTAACTGCCCCAAAATTTCTTGTCCTCTATAGTGGATATATTGTTTCCACATATGTATTGACCGATGCTAGGAATGCCCTTTAGTTCTTGGCTTTCACATGCATGAGTTACAGCACGGCATCCAGTGAAAACAAGGAGAATAAAGCATATAGCCGCTGGATTTTCTTCAATTTACGGCCAAATGAGATTGCCCGGATCATAGAGCATCTGCAGAAAGGTACGTTTGTCCCTACCTAGGGGGCTAATGTCTATAAGCAACATAATCTCTCAAATTTCCTTCAAAAGGAAGTGCCAATGGGTTCATAAACTTGTGTGAAAAATAGCAACGAATGATGTTCTTTGACTTTCAGGGCCAAAAAGTCCTGCTTAAGGCTGAATTTGAGGGTACTTCAGGCCACCTGGCGCAAGCGGGGATTATTTTTTTTATTCGCGTGCTCGCCGCGAGCAGTTTGAGTACTTACGGGTCCGACATGGACTCCTAATGACAAAATTATGACCATCTTAGTGAGCATCTGTCCATTCTATGGCAGTCCTTGAAAGTACTTCATTTTCTCGTGCGCTTTTTGCCTGACTGCCCCAAAATTTCTTGTCCTCTATAGTGGAGATATCGTTTCCACATATATATTGACTGATGCCAGGAATGCCCTTTAGTTCTTGGCTTTCACGTGCATGAGTTACAGCATGCCATCCGGCGAAAACAAGGAGAATAAGGCATATAGCCGCTGGATTTTCTTCAATTTACGGCCAAATGAGATTGCCCGGATCATAGAGCATCTGCAGAAAGGTACGTTTGTACCTACCAGGGGGGCTAATGTCTATAAGCAACATAATCTCTCGAATTTCCTTCAAAAGGAAGTGCCAATGGGTCCAGAAACTTGTGTGAAAAATAGCGACGAATGATGTTCTTTGACTTTCAGGGCCAAAAAGTCCTGCTTAAGGCTGAATTTGAGGGTACTCCAGGCCACCTGGCGCAAGCGGGGATTATTTTTTTGATTCGTGCGCACGCCGCGAGCAGTTTGAGTACTTATGGGTCCGACACGGACTCCTAATGACAAACTTATGACCATCTTAGTGAGCATCTGTCCATTCTATGGCAGTCCTTGAAAGTACTTCATTTTCTCGTGCGCTTTTTGCCTGACTGCCCCAAAATTTCTTGTCCTCTATAGTGGAGATATCGTTTCCACATATATATTGACCGATGCTAGGAATGCCTTTTAGTTCTTGGCTTTCACATGCATGAGTTAGAGCATACCATCCGGCGAAAACAAGGAGAATAAGGCATATAGCCGCTGGATTTTCTTCAATTTACGGCCAAATGAGATTTCCCGGATCATAGAGCATCTGCAGAAAGGTTTGTCCCTACCACGGGGGCTAATGTCTATAAGCAACATAATCTCTCGAATTTCCTTCAAAAGGAAGTGCCAATGGGTCCAGAAACTTGTTTGAAAAATAGCGACGACTGATGTTCTTTGACTTTGAAGGCCCAAATGTCCTGCTTAAGTCTGAATTTGAGGGTACTCCGAGCCTCCTGGCGCAAGCGGGGAGTATTTTTTTGGATCCGCATGCTCGCCGCGAGCAGTTTCAGTACTTATGGGTCCGACACAGACTCCTAATGACAAAATTATCACCGTCTTAGTGAGCATCTGTCCATTCTATGGCAGTCCTTGAAAGTACATCATCTTCTCGTGCGCTTTTTGCCTGACTGCCCCAAAATTTCTTGTCCTCTATAGTGGAGATATCGTTTCCACATATATTGACCGATGCCAGGAATGCCCTTTAGTTCTTGGCTTTCACACGTATGAGTTACAGCATGCCATCCGGTGAAAACAAGGAGAATAAGGCATATAGCCGCTGGATTTTCTTCAATTTACGGCCAAATGAGATTGCCCGGATCACAGAGCATCTGCAGAAAGGTACGTTTGTCCCTACCACGGGGGCCAATGTCTATAAGCAACATAATCTCTCGAATTTCCTTCAAAAGGAAGTGCCAATGGGTTCAGAAACTTGTCTGAAAAACAGCATCGAATGATGTTCTTTGACTTTCAGGGCCAAAAAGTCCTGCTTAAGGCTGAATTTGAGCGTGCTCCGGGCCTCTAGGCGCAAGCAGGGAGTACTTATTTGGATTCGCGCGCTCACCGCGAGCAGTTTGAGTACTTATGGGTCCGACAGGGAATCCTAATGACAAAATTATGACCGTCTTAGTGAGCATATGTCCATTCTATGGGAGTCCTTGAAAGTACATCATTTTCTTGTGCGCTTTTTGCCTGACTGCCCCAAAATTTGTTGTCCTCTATAGTGGAGATATCGTTTCCACATATATATTGACCGATGCCTGGAATGCCCTTTAGTTCTTGGCTTTCACGTGCATGAGTTACAGCATGCCATCCGGCGAAAACAAGGAGAATAAGGCATATAGCCGCTGGATTTTCTTCAATTTACGGCCAAATGAGATTGCCCGGATCATAGAGCATCTGCAGAAAGGTACGTTTGTCCCTACCAGGGGGGCCAATGTCTATAAGCAACATAATCTCTCAAATTTCCTTCAAAAGGAAGTGCCAATGGGTTCAGAAACTTGTCTGAAAAACAGCAACGAATGATTTCCTTTGACTTTCACGACCAAAAAGTCCTGCTTAAGGCTGAATTTGAGGGTACTGCGGGCCTCCAGGCGCAAGCAGGGAGTATTTATTTGGATTCGCGCGATCGCCGCGAGCAGTTTGAGTATTTATGTGTCCGACACGGACTCCTAATGACAACATTATGACCGTCTTAGTGAGCATCTGTCCGTTCTATGGCAGTCCTTGAAAGGACTTCATTTTCTCGTGTGCTTTTTACCTGACTGCCCCAAAAATTCTTGTCCTCTATAGTGGATATATTGTTTCCACATATATATTGATCGATGCCAGTAATGCCCTTTAGTTCTTGGCTTTCACGTGCACGAGTTATAGCATGCCATCCGGCGAAAACAAGGAGAATAAGGCATATATCCGCTAGATTTCTTCAATTTACGGCCAAATGAGATTGCCCGGATCATAGAGCATCTGCAGAAATGTATGTTTGTCCCTACGAAGCGGGGCTAATGTCTATAAGCAACATAATCTCTCTAATTTCCTTCAAAAGGAAGTGCCAATGGGTTCAGAAACTTGTCTGCAAAATAGCGACGAATGATGTTCTTTGACTTTCAGGGCCAAAAAGTCCTACTTAAGGCTGAATTTGAGGCTACTCCGGGCCTCCTGGCGCAAGCGGGGAGTATTTTTTGGATCCGCGCGCTCGCCGCGAGCAGTTTGAGTACTTATGGGTCCGACACGGACTCCTAATGGTAAAATTATGACCGTCTTAGTGAGCATCTGTCCATTCTATGGCAGTCCTTGAAAGTACTTCATTTTCTCATGTGCTTTTTGCCTGACTGCCCCAAAATTTCTTGTCCTCTATAGTGGAGATATCGTTTCCACATATATATTGGCCGATGCCAGGAATGCCCTTTAGTTCTTGGCTTTCGCATGCATGAGTTACAGCATGCCATCCGGTGAAAACAAGGAGAATAAGGCATATAGCCGCTGGATTTTCTTCAATTTACGGCCAAATGAGATTGCCCGGATCATAGAGCATCTGCAGAAAGGTACGTTTGTCCCCACCAGGGGGGCTAATGTCTATAAGCAACATAATCTCTCGAATTTCCTTCAAAAGGAAGTGCCAATGGGTTCAGAAACTTGTGAGAAAAACAGCGACGAATGATGTTCTTTGACTTTCAGAGCCAAAAAGTCCTACTTAAGGCTGAATTTGAGGGTACTCCGAGCCTCCAGGCGCAAGCAGGGAGTATTTATTTGGATTCGCGCGCTCGCCGCGAGCAGTTTGAGTACTTATGGGTCCGACACGGACTCCTAATGACCAAATTATGACCGTCTTAGTGAGCATCTGTCCATTCTATGGCAGTCCTTGAAAGTACTTCATTTTCTCATGCGCTTTTTGCCTGACTGCCCCAAAATTTCTTGTCCTCTATAGTGGAGATATCGTTTCCACATATATATTGACCGATGCCAGGAATGCCTTTTAGTTCTTGGCTTTCACGCGCAAGAGTTACAGCATGCCATCCGGCGAAAACAAGGAGAATAAGGCATATAGCCGCTAGATTTTCTTCAATTTACGGCCAAATGAGATTGCCCAAATCATAGAGCATCTGTAGAAAGGTACGTTTGTCCCTACCATGGGGGCTAATGTCTATAAGCAACATAATCTCTCGAATTTCCTTCAAAAGGAAGTGCCAATGGGTTAAGAAACTTGTCTGAAAAATAGCGATGAATGATGTTCTTTGACTTTCAGGGCCAAAAAGTCCTGCTTAAGGCTGAATTTGAGGGTACTCCGGGCCTCCTGGCGCAAGCGGGGAGTATTTTTTGGGATCCGCGCGCTCGCCGCGAGCAGTTTGAGTACTTACGGGTCCGACAAGGACTCCTAATGACAAAATTATGACCGTCTTAGTGAGCATCTGTCCATTCTATGGCAGTCCTTGAAAGTACTTCATTTTCTCGTGCGCTTTTTGCCTGACTGCCCCAAAATTTCTTGTCCTCTATAGTGGAGATATCGTTTCCACATATATATTGACCGATGCCAGGAATGCCCTTTAGTTCTTGGCTTTCACATGCATGAGTTACAGCATGCCATCCGGCGAAAACAAGGAGAATAAGGCATATAGCCGCTGGATTTTCTTCAATTTACTGCCAAATGAGATTGCCCGGATCATAGAGCATCTGCAGAAAGGTACGTTTGTCCCTACCAGGGGGTTAATGTCTATAAGCAACATAATCTCTCGAATTTCCTTCAGAAGGAAGTGCCAATGGGTTGAGAAATTTGTCTAAAAAATAGCGACGAATGATGTTCTTTGACTTTCAGGGCCAAAAAGTCCTGCTTAAGGCTGAATTTGAGGGTACTCCGGGCCTCCTGGCGCAAGCGGGGAGTATTTTTTTGGATTCGCGCGCTCGCCGCGAGCAGTTTGAGTACTTATGGGTCCGACACGGACTCCTAATGACAAAATTATGACCGTCTTAGTGAGCATCTGTCCATTCTATGGCAGTCCTTGAAAGTACTTCATTTTCTCGTGCGCTTTTTGCCTGACTGCCCCAAAATTTCTTGTCCTCTATAGTGGAGATATCGTTTCCACATATATATTGACCGATGCCAGGAATGCCCTTTAGTTCTTGGCTTTGGCATGCATGAGTTACAGCATGCCATCCGGGGAAAACAAGGAGAATAAGGCATATAGCCGCTGGATTTTCTTCAATTTACGGCCAAATGAGATTGCCCGGATCATAGAGCATCTGCAGAAAGGTACGTTTTCCCTACCAGGGGGGCTAATGTCTATAAGCAACATAATCTCTCGAATTTCCTTCAAAAGGAAGTGCCAATGGGTTCAGAAACTTGTTTGAAAAATAGCGATGAATGGTGTTCTTTGACTTTCAGGGCCAAAAAGTCCTGCTTAAGGCTGAATTTGAGGGTACTCCGGGCCTCCTGGCGCAAGCAGGGAGTATTTTTTTGGATCCGCGCGCTCGCCGCGAGCAGTTTGAGTACTTATGGGTCCGACACGGACTCCTAATGACAAAATTATGACCGGCTTAGTAAGCATCTGTCCATTCTATGGCAGTCCTTGAAAGTACTTCATTTTCTCGTGCGCTTTTTGCCTGACTACCCCAAAATTTCTTGTCCTCTATAGTGGAGATATCGTTTCCACATATATATTGACCGATGCCAGGAATTCCCTTTAGTTCTTGGCTTTCACATGCATGAGTTACAGCATGCCATCCGGCGAAAACGAGGAGAATAAGGCATATAGCCGCTGGATTTTCTTCAATCTACGGCCAAATGAGATTGCCCGGATCATAGAGAATCTGCATAAAGGTACGTTTGTCCCTACCATGGGGGCTAATGTCTATAAGCAACATAATCTCTTGAATTTCCTTCAAAAGGAAGTGCCAATGGGTTCAATCACTTGTCTGAAAAACAGCGACGAATGATGTTCCTTGACTTTCAGAGCCAAAAAGTCCTGCTTAAAGCTAAATTTGAGGGTACTCCGAGCCTCCAGGCGCAAGCAGGGAGTATTTATTTGGATTCGCGCGCTCGCCGCGAGCAGTTTGAGTACTTATGGGTCCGACGCGTACTCCTAATTACCAAATTATGACCGTCTTTGTGAGCATCTGTCCATTCTTTGGCAGTCCTTGAAAGTACTTCATTTTCTCATGCGCTTTTTGCCTGACTGCCCCACCTCTATAGTGAAGATATTGTTTCCACATATATATTGACCGATGCCAGGAATGCCCTTTAGTTCTTGGCTTTCACGCACATGAGTTACAGCATGCCATCCGGCGAAAACAAGGAGAATAAGTGATGAGGACATGACTACCTTGGATACGACCTAAAATATTGCATACATGCATATTTGTCAGATGATTTCGAGTGCAAATTATTCAATAATCTATTTATGTTATCCAGAACAAAAATACTTCACACACTTTTGTGTTTTGTCTAATTACAGGTGTATGGGATATTTGTACAATTCACATATGAAGGTAAGGGAGAAAGAGATGTTTAAGTGTTGTTCAAAAAGTTCTCTCACGTCACTTTTGGGTCAAGAGAAGATAGAGTCCAAGTCTCTCATGTTCTGGATTCAGATTCGGACTGCACAAACATACCTGACTCAAAACGCCAACAACTTTTTCATACGGACTCCGAATTGGGTGATTCTTTTTTTTGTTGGATTCTAGATTTTGTGCTCTTTCCAGCACAATTGGATTCACCTTCAAATTCGTCTGGAGAGTTGAGATATCGACGAAACAATCAGACGCTGAAGCAGAATCCGAGTCAAACAACAAGTCCAAAGCTGTTGCATCACCTCCACTTGGGCCCATTGGCCTTGTACGACGTAGGGTTAGTTTTAGGCTGCCTTGGGACGTCCTCCCACCTCCTAGGCCGCCACCCCTTGCTCCTATATAAGTAGATCCATCTAGTAGCTTTTCCCTTGGGATTTGTTTAGTAAAAAGTTAGCCATTGCAACTTTGTGTACTTCGTTTGTGTCCAACGACCAGACCAAGACCGCTTACTGATCCCCACCTTTATCAATACTTCATACATATTCGCAATATTCAGATTGCTTTTATCATATTCTTGCTCGTTCTTCGATTGCTTGCAGGAATAGACCTTCGTGGTCAGGTTGATCGTGCTCCGGCGTGGTCAATAACCTGAGGAGATTGATTTAACGATTGCTAAGGCGCAACGTCATGCACGTTTGTAGTCGGATCGTCAAAGGCGACTTTCACCAAAGCGAAATCCAACATCTCATCGAAAGACGGGACACCTTTGCCTCTATCAAGTGGTATCAGTTTTCAGGTTGCTCGGTGAGAATTTCCAGTCATCACTAGATTAGATTTATTTTCTTACCTATTGTCCAAGAAAAAACCACAAAAAAAAGTTAGATCTATTCATCCTTTGTCCTAGCCAGTCTGAGCCTTTGCAATTTTCGTTTCATTGTTTTCATTATTGAATTATCGGTTACATCGTCGTGTCGAGTTGCTGGTCTTAGTGTCTTGTTCCTTTAGAGTTTCGAGTTCTGTTCACATTAGTCACGTCGCCGCTGCATCATTATCCCTTCCGCTGTCCATCATCTCATCCATCAATTTCCACCACGTGCTACGCACTGTTCATTGTCATAATCATAGTTGAGGTCATTCACATCTTCGCCTGATCCAATCTGCATCTTATCTAGTTTGTCTTGGAAAGAGGGAGAAAAAAAAGATAGAGAAAAAAAGAGAGAAAAAAAAGAAAAAAAGATAGAAAAAAAGTGTGAGGAAAAAAAGAGAAGAAAAAAAACAAAGTTCAGATCTATCTAGACTCAATCTCGTAGCTGAATTCGATTGGAATCTGTTTTGTGCACTGCTAAGTAAAACTGGCACAACTTCCTCATACGAAGTCCGTTTTGGCTCGACGAGTACTCAAATTAAAGCTAGAGACGAGACGCGTCAAATTAAAGCTAATTCAATATTTTGCACCTCAAAATCGGCTTCTAAATAGGTCTTTTTGCCCTCCGAAGTTCGCGAACACAGCTTATTCCAGTTTTTCAAGCCAGTTTTAGAATTCTTTGACTCCTCATATCAATTCGGAATTGAATGATTCTTTTTGCATTGGAAAGCTTGAGTTAGTACTAAACTTTTCAAGAGGAAAGTTGAAGAGAGAGTTGTTATATATCCTGCTTGGCAGTTGTTATTCATCATTATCTTTACTGCCGTTGTGATCTTCACTTATATCTTGCTGTCCAGAGCTACTTATCCTTCATTGATGCTAGTTGTGCTATGCCGTGACCTCATTAGTGTTCTAGGCTCGCGTCTCTATTCCGGTCTAGCCTAGGACCAGCACAGTACCGTCGTTGAGTGTTTATTCAACATTGCATCTTTGAATTGATTATTGCTAATATTTTGCTACCATATATAGCCAACCCAGCTCCACATATTTCTACACCGTGTATATGTACGTTCCCCTGGCAATCGCTTTACACAATCTTCGGAGTTATTTGACACTGCTGGTTGCGTGTCAGCACCTGTCGCATGGTAAGAACTTGTAAGATATTGATATTTGCTTTACTGTGAGCACGTTACAACCATATCCTAGTAGTTCATAGGAACATTATTCTCGAATTTTGTTTCTTGTTTCTACTAATCATGACAGGTTCCGGAGAAAGAAGTTCTTGGACGACGAACACATCTTCACCATCATGAGAGTTGGGACAACACACACAAGCACATGGCCAGGTTATCTCTTTACCATCATTTGAGGGTAGATTTAATCCTGCTATTTATCTAGCTTGGGAGCTTGAAGTAGAACAAGTTTTTAGTTACCATGACTTTTCTGAACTTGAGCGAGTACGAGCTGCCACTAGAGCATTTACTGGTTTTGCTTCTGTTTGGTGGAGTGTGCATTGTAAGAAAAGCATTGATAACCAACCCACAACATGGAAAGATTTGAAACATGTAATGAGACAACAATTTTTCCCTCCTTACGATCGTCATGAATTGCTTCACAAATTTGAACAATTTAAACAAGGCAATAACACTGTTCATGCTTACTACCAAGAGTTCAAATCTTATATGCATCATTGTGACATAGAAGAATCTGAGGATGATACAATGAATAGATTTTTTGGTGGTTTGAACCACGATATTCAGGCAAGATTTAGGTATATTCCTTGTTGCATTACTGGTATGTATGTTCGTTCTTGTACATTTGAGAGAAAGTTACAGGAGGATGCATTGAGTGACTACAACAACTACTATTCCAATTCATGCTCACTACCATCGGTTGATTCCTCCACCGTTGGACCTACTAGAGCAGCCACACCTTAGATTGTGAGTGCGACATCATCTCAAGTGTATGGTACATTGTCATTGTCTATACCGACATCAGCTACGTCTTTGCGACAAGGTAACAGTAAAGGTATTGATGATATAACTTCACATGAGAATGATACATCCCTAATTAACTTAAATACATCATGTGTTGAGTTACCTATTGATTTGAGCACGCCACCTATTTTAGAGAATCATGTTACTATCATGAATGCATCATGTGATCAAACAACTGAAATACCAACAATTTTGAGTGAACCCATTGAATTAACTATTGATGCAAAAGAACCAATGTTTAATCATTTTGATATGACCTCTAATCTTGGTGATGATTCTGTGTCCAATGACTTACTGCATGTTTGCTTATTTAAGCATGTTGTAGCATCTAAATTTGATGCAAGTAAGGTTTATTCACCAATGTTGGGATGGTTTAATGATGAATATTGTCAATCTTTGGATAGGAATAAGAGCTTCACTTATATGTGCAAACTGAATCACAATATTTTCATGCCTTCTACTTAAGATAATATTTTGGCTTTATATTTTATGATCTATGAAAGTTACTCATGTATACATGTGTCATATGTGCAAAAATCAAGGGAAGTAAAAATGGATGACATATACATATACAACATGTATACCTTGTCTCTTTTGTTAGCCACATTTCAGATTAAGCAATGCCGAGGACGGCTTTATTTTCAAAAAGAGGAGGATGATGAGGACATGACTACCTTGGATACGACCAAAAATATTGCATACATGCATATTTGTCAGGTGATTTCTAGTGCAAACTATTCAGTAATCTATTTATGTTATCCAGAACAAAAATACTTCACACACTTTTGTGTTTTGTCTAAATATAGGTGTATGGGATATTTGTACAATTCACATATGAAGATAAGGGAGAAATAGATGTTTAAGTGTTGTTCAAAAAGTTCTCTCACGTCACTTTTGGGCCAATAGAAGATAGAGTCCAAGTCTCTCACGTTCTGGATTCAGATTCGGACTGCACAGACATACCTGAATCAAAACGCCAACAACTTTTTCATACGGACTCCGAATTGGGTGATTCGTTTTTTGTTGGATTCTAGATTTCGTGCTCTTTCCAGCACAATTTGATTCACCTTCAAATTCATCCGGAGCGTAGAGATATCAACGAAACAATCAGACGCTGCAGCAGAATCCGAGTCAAACAACAAGTCCAAAGGTGTTGCATCACCTCCACTTGGGCCCATTGGCCTTGTACGACCTAGGGTTAGTATTAGGCTGCCTTGGGATGTCCTCCCACCTCCTAGGCCAACACCCCTTGCTCCTATATAAGTAGATCCATCTAGTAGCTTTTCCCTTGGGATTTGTTTAGTAAAAAGTTAGCCATTGCAACTTCGTGTACTTCGTTTGTGTCCAACGACCAGACCAAGACCGCTTACGGATCCCCACCTTTATCAATACTTCATACATATTCGCAATATTGAGATTGCTTTTATCATATTCTTGCTCGTTCTTCGATTGCTTGCAGGAATAGACCTTCATGGTCAGGTTGATCGTGCTCCGGCGTGGTCAATAACCTCAAGAGATTGGTTTAGCGATTGCTAAGGCACAACGTCGTGCACGTTTGTAGTCGAATCGTCAAAGGCGACTTCCACCAAAGCAAAATCCAACATCTCATCGAAAGACGGGAAACCTTTTCCTCTATCAATAAGGCATATAGCCGCTGGATTTTCTTCAATTTACGGCCAAATGAGATTGCCCGGATCATAGAGGATCTGCAGAAAGGTACGTTTGTCCCTACCAGGGGGGCTAATGTCTATAAGCAACATAATCTCTCGAGGTTCCTTCACAAGGAAGTGCCAATGGGTTGAGAAACTTGTCTGAAAAATAGCGACGAATGATGTTCTTTGACTTTCAGGGCCAAAAAGTCCTGCTTAAGGCTGAATTTGAGGGTACTCCGGGCCTCCTGGCGCAAGCGGGGAGTATTGTTTTGGATCCGCGCGCTCGCCGCGAGCAGTTTGAGTACTTATGGGTCCGACACGGACTCCTAATGACAAAATTATGACCGTCTTAGTGAGCATCTGTCCATTCTATGGCAGTCCTTGAAAGTACTTCATTTTCTCGTGCGCTTTTTGCCTGACTGCCCCAAAATTTCTTGTCCTCTATAGTGGAGATATCGTTTCCACATATATATTGACCGATGCCAGGAATGCCCTTTAGTTCTTGGCTTTCGCATGCATGAGTTACAGCATGCCATCCGGCGAAAACAAGGAGAATAAGGCATATAGCCGCTGGATTTTCTTCATTTTACGACCAAATGAGATTGCCCGGATCATAGAACATCAGCAGAAAGGTACGTTTGTCCCCACCAGGGGGGCTAATGTCTATAAGCAACATAATCTCTCGAATTTCCTTCAAAAGGAAGTGCCAATGGGTTCAGAAACTTGTCTGGAAAATAGCGACGAATGAGGTCCTTTGAATTTCAGAGCCAAAAAGTCCTGCTTAAGGCTGAATTTGAGGGTACTCCGAGCCTCCAGGCGCAAGCATGGATCATTTATTTGGATTCGCGCGCTTGCCGCGAGCAGTTTGAGTACTTATCGGTCCGACACGTACTCCTAGTGACCAAATTATGACCGTCTTAGTGAACATCTATCCATTCTATGGCAGTCCTTGAAAGTACTTCATTTTCTCGTGCGCTTTTTGCCTGACTGCCCCAAACTTTCTTGTCCTCTATAGTGGAGATATCGTTTCCACATATATAGTGACCGATGCCAGGAATGCCCTTTGGTTCTTGGCTTTCACACGCATGAGTTACAGCATGCCATCCGGCGAAAACAAGGAGAATAAGGCATATAGCCGCTGGATTTTCTTCAATTTACGGCCAAATGAGATTGCCCGGATCATAGAGCATCTGCAGAAAGGTACGTTTGTCCCCACCAGGGGGGCTAATGTCTATAAGAAACATAATCTCTCGAATTTCCTTCAAAAGGAAGTGCCAATGGGTTCAGAAACTTGTCTGAAAAACAACGACGAATGATGTTCTTTGACTTTCAGAGCCAAAAAGTCATGCTTAAGGCTGAATTTGAGGGTACTCCGAGCCTCCAGGAGCAAGCAGGGAGTATTTATTTGGATTCATGCGCTCGCCGCGAGCAGTTTGAGTACTTATGGGTCCGACACGGACTCCTAATGTCCAAATTATGACCCTCTTAGTGAGCATCTGTCCATTCAATGGCAGTCCTTAAAAGTACTTCATTTTCTCGTGCGCTTTTTGCGTGACTGCCCCAACATTTTTTGTCCTCTATAGTGGAGATATCGTTTCCACATATATATTGACCGATGCAAGGAATGCCCTTTAGTTCTTGGCTTTCACGCGCATGAGTTACAGCATGCCATCCGGGGAAAACAAGGAGAATAAGGCATATAGCCGCTGGATTTTCTTAAATTTACAGCCAAATGAGATTGCCCGGATCATAGAGCATCTGCAGAAAGGTACGTTTGTCCCTACCAGGGGGGCTAATGTCTATAAGTAACATAATCTCTCGAATTTCCTTCAAAAGGAAGTGCCAATGGCTTCAGAAACTTGTCTGAAAAATAGCGACGAATGATGTTCTTTGACTTTGAGGGCCAAAAAGTCCTGCTTAAGGCTGAATTTGAGGGTACTCCGGGCCTAGTGCGCAAGCGGGGAGTATTTTTTTGGATCCGCGTGCTCGCCGCGAGCAGTTTGAGTACTTATGGGTCCGACACGGACTCCTAATGATAAAATTATGACTGTCTTAGTGAGCATCTGTCCATTCTATGGCAGTCCTTGAAAGTACTTCATTTTCTCGTGCGCTTTTTGCCTGACTACCCCAAAATTTCTTGTCCTCTATAGTGGAGATATAGTTTCCACATATATATTGACTGACGCCAAGAATGCCCTTTAGTTCTTGGCTTTCGCATGCATGAGTTACAGCATGCCATCCGGCGAAAACAAGGAGAATAAGGCATATAGCCGGTGGATTTTCTTCAATTTACGGCCAAATGAGATTGTCCGGATCATACCGCATCTGTAGAAAGGTACGTTTGTCCCCACCAGTGGGGCTAATGTCTATAAGCAACATAATCTCTTGAATTTCCTTCAAAAGGAAGTGCCAATGGGGTCAGAAACTTGTCTGAAAAACAGCGACGAATGATGTTCTTTGAGTTTCAGAGCCAAAAAGTCCTGCTTAAGGCTGAATTTGAGGGTACTCCGAGCCTCCAGGCGCAAGCAAGGAGTATTTATTTGGATTCGCACGCTCGCCGCGAGCAGTTTGAGTAGTTATGGGTCCGACACGGACTCCTAATGACCAAATTATGACCGTCTTAGTGAGCATCTGTCCATTCTATGGCAGTCCTTGAAAGTACTTCATTTTCTCGTGCGCTTTTTGCCTGACTGCCCCAAAATTTCTTGTCCTCTATAATGGAGATATCGTTTCCACATATATATTGACCGATGCCAGGAATGCCCTTTAGTTCTTGGCTTTCACGCGCAAGAGTTACAGCATGCCATCTGGTGAAAACAAGGAGAATAATGCATATAGCCGCTGGATTTTCTTCAATTTACGGCCAAATGAGATTGCCCGGATCATAGAGCATCTGCAGAAAGGTACCTTTGTCCCTACTAGGGGGGCTAATGTCTATAAGCAACATAATCTCTCGAATTTCCTTCACAAGGAAGTGCCAATGGGTTGAGAAACTTGTCTGAAAAATAGCGACGAATGATGTTCTTTGACTTTCAGGGCCAAAAAGTCCTGCTTAAGGCTGAATTTTAGGGTACTCCGGGCCTCCTGGCGCAAGCGGGGAGTATTTTTTGGATCCGCGCGCTCTCCGCGAGCAGATTGAGTACTTATGGGTCCGACACGGACTCCTAATGACAAAATTATGACCGTCTTAGTGAGCATCTGTCCATTCTATGGCAGTCCTTGAAAGTACTTCATTTTCTCGTGTGCTTTTTGCCTAACTGCCCCAAAATTTCTTGTCCTCTATAGTGGAGATATCGTTTCCACATATATATTGACCGATGCCAGGAATGCCCTTTAGTTCTTGGCTTTCACGCGCATGAGTTATAGCATGCCATCCGGGGAAAACAAGGAGAATAAGGCATATAGCCGCTGGATTTTCTTCAATTTACCGCCAAATGAGATTGCCCGGATCATAGAGCATCTGCAGAAAGGTACGTTTGTCCCTACCAGGGGGGCTAATGTCTATAAGCAACATAATATCTCGAATTTCCTTCAAAAGGAAGTGCCAATGGGTTCAGAAACTTGTCTGAAAAACAGCGATGAATGATGTTCTGTGAATTTCAGAGCCAAAAAGTCCTGCTTAAGGCTGAATTTGAGGGTACTCCGAGCCTCCAGGCACAAGCAGGGAGTATTTATTTGGATCCGCGCGCTCGCCGCGAGCAGTTTGAGTACTTATGGGTCCGACACGGACTCCTAATGACCAAATTATGACCGTCTTAGTGAGCATCTGTCCATTCTATGGCAGTCCTTGAAAGTACTTCATTTTCTCGTGCGCTTTTTGCCTGACTACACCAAAATTTCTTGTCCTCTATAGTGGAGATATCATTTCCACAAATATATTGACCGATGCTAGGAATGCCCTTTAGTTCTTGGCTTTCTCATGCATGAGTTACAGCATGCCATCCGGCGAAAACAAGGA
The DNA here is from genome assembly GCF_018294505.1 of Triticum aestivum. NCBI lineage: Eukaryota > Viridiplantae > Streptophyta > Magnoliopsida > Poales > Poaceae > Triticum > Triticum aestivum. The sequence goes on from NC_057795.1 coordinate 251,612,975, forward strand.
GAATAAGGCATATAGCCGCTGGATTTTCTTCAATTTATGGCCAAATGAGATTGCCCAGATCATAGAGCATCTGTAGAAAGGTACGTTTGTCCCCACCAGTGGGGCTAATGTCTATAAGCAAAATAATCTCTTGAATTTCCTTCAAAAGGAAGTGCCAATGGGTTCAGAAACTTGTCTGAAAAACAGCGACGAATGATGTTCTTTGACTTTCAGAGCCAAAAAGTCCTGCTTAAGGCTGAATTTGAGGGTACTACGAGCCTCCAGGCACAAGCAGGGAGTATTTATTTGGATTCGTGTGCTCGTCGCGAGCAGTTTGAGTACTTATGTGTCCGACACGGACTCCTATGAGCAAATTATGACCGTCTTAGTGAGCATCTGTCCATTCTATGGCAGTCCTTGAAAGTACTTCATTTTCTCGTGCGCTTTTTGCCTGACTGCCCCAAAATTTCTTGTCCTCTATAATGGAGATATCGTTTCCACATATATATTGACCGATGCCAGGAATGCCCTTTAGTTCTTGGCTTTCACGCGCAAGAGTTACAGCATACCATCCGGCAAAAACAAGGAGAATAAGGCATATAGCCGCTGGATTTTCTTCAATTTACGGCCAAATGAGATTGCCCGGATCATAGAGCATCTGCAGAAAGGTACGTTTGTCCCTACCAGGGGGGCTAATGTCTATAAGCAACATAATCTCTCGAATTTCCTTCACAAGGAAGTGCCAATGGGTTGAGAAACTTGTCTGAAAAATAGCGACGAATAATGTTCTTTGACTTTTAGGGCCAAAAAGTCCTGCTTAAGGCTGAATTTGAGGGTACTCCGGGCCTCCTGGCACAAGCTGGGAGTATTTTTTTGGATCCGCGTGCTCGCCGCGAGCAGTTTGAGTACTTATGGGTCCGACACGGACTCCTAATGACCAAATTATGACCGTCTTAGTGAGCATCTGTCCATTCTATGGTAGTCCTTGAAAGTACTTCATTTTTTCGTTCACTTTTTGCCTGACTGCCCCAAAATTTCTTGTCCTCTATAGTGGAGATATCGTTTCCACATATATATTGACCGATGCCAGGAATGCCCTTTAGTTCTTGGCTTTCACGCGCATGAGTTACAGCATGCCATCCGGGGAAAACAAGGAGAATAAGGCATATAGCCGCTGGATTTTCTTCAATTTACGGCCAAATGAGATTGCCCGGATCATAGAGCATCTGCAGAAAGGTACGCTTGTCCCTACAAGGGGGGCTAATGTCTATAAGTAACATAATCTCTCGAATTTCCTTCAAAAGGAAGTGCCAATGGGTTCAGAAACTTGTCTGAAAAATGGCGACGAATGATGTTCTTTGACTTTGAGGGCCAAAAAGTCCTGCTTAAGGCTGAATTTGAGGGTACTCCGGGCCTAGTGCGCAAGCGGGGAGTATTTTGTTGGATCCGCGTGCTCGCCGCGAGCAGTTTGAGTACTTATGGGTCCGACACGGACTCCTAATGATAAAATTATGACTGTCTTAGTGAGCATCTGTCCATTCTATGGCAGTCCTTGAAAGTACTTCATTTTCTCGTGCACTTTTTGCCTGACTGCCCCAAAATTTCTTGTCCTCTATAGTGGAGATATAGTTTCCACATATATATTGACTGACGCCAAGAATGCCCTTTAGTTCTTGGCTTTCACATATATGAGTTACAGCATGCCATCCGGCGAAAACAAGGAGAATAAGGCATATAGCCGCTGGATTTTCTTCAATTTACGGCCAAATGAGATTGCCCGGATCATACAGCATCTGCAAAAAGGTACGTTTGTCCCCACCAGTGGGGATAATGTCTATAAGCAACGTAATCTCTTGAATTTCCTTCAAAAGGAAGTGCCAATGGGGTCAGAAACTTGTCTGAAAAACAGCGACGAATGATGTTCTTTGACTTTCAGAGCCAAAAAGTCCTGCTTAAGGCTGAATTTGAGGGTACTCCGAGCCTTCAGGCGCAAGCAGGGAGTATTTATTTCGATTCGCACGCTCGCTGCGAGCAATTTGAGTACTTATGGGTCCGACACGGAGTCCTAATGACCAAATTATGACCGTCTTAGTGAGCATCTGTCCATTCTATGGCAGTCCTTGAAAGTACTTCATTTTCTCGTGCGCTTTTTGCCTGACTGCCCCAAAATTTCTTGTCCTCTATAATGGAGATATCGTTTCCACATATATATTGACCGATGCCAGGAATGCCCTTTAGTTCTTGGCTTTCACGCGCAAGAGTTATAGCATGCCATCTGGCGAAAACAAGGAGAATAAGGCATATAGCCGCAGGATTTTCTTCAATTTACGGCCAAATGAGATTGCCCGGATCATAGAGCATCTGCAGAAAGGTATGTTTGTCCCTACCAGGGGGGCTAATGTCTATAAGCAACATAATCTCTCGAATTTCCTTCACAAGGAAGTGCCAATGGGTTGAGAAACTTGTCTGACAAATAGCGACGAATGATGTTCTTTGACTTTCAGGGCCAAAAAGTCCTGCTTAAGGCTGAATTTTAGGGTACTCCGGGCGTCCTGGCGCAAGCGGGGAGTATTTTTTGGATCCGCGCGCTCTCCGCGAGCAGTTTGAGTACTTATGGGTCCGACACGGACTCCTAATGACAAAATTATGACCGTCTTAGTGAGCATCTGTCCATTCTATGGCAGTCCTTGAAAGTACTTCATTTTCTCGTGCGCTTTTTGCCTAACTGCCCCAAAATTTCTTGTCCTCTATAGTGGAGATATCGTTTCCACATATATATTGACCGATGCCAGGAATGCCCTTTAGTTCTTGGCTTTCACGCGCATGAGTTATAGCATGCCATCCGGGGGAAACAAGGAGAATAAGGCATATAGCTGCTGGATTTTCTTCAATTTACCGCCAAATGAGATTGCCCGGATCATAGAGCATCTGCAGAAAGGTACGTTTGTCCCTACCAGGGGGGCTAATGTCTATAAGCAACATAATCTCTCGAATTTCCTTCACAAGGAAGTGCCAATGGGTTGAGATACTTGTCTGAAAAATAGCGACGAATAATGTTCTTTGACTTTTAGGGCCAGAAAGTCCTGCTTAAGGCTGAATTTGAGGGTACTCTGGGCCTCCTGGCACAAGCTGGGAGTATTTTTTTGGATCCGCGTGCTCGCCGCGAGCAGTTTGAGTACTTATGGGTCCGACACGGACTCCTAATGACCAAATTATGACCGTCTTAGTGAGCATCTGTCCATTCTATGGTAGTCCTTGAAAGTACTTCATTTTCTCGTTCGCTTTTTGCCTGACTGCCCCAAAATTTCTTGTCCTCTATAGTGGAGATATCGTTTCCACATATATATTGACCGATGCCAGGAATGCCCTTTAGTTCTTGGCTTTCTCATGCATGAGTTACAGCATGCCATCCGGCGAAAACAAGGAGAATAAGGCATATAGCCGCTGGATTTTCTTCAATTTAGGGCCAAATGAGATTGCCCGGATCATAGAGCATCTGTAGAAAGGTACGTTTGTCCCCACAAGTGGGGCTAATGTCTATAAGCAACATAATCTCTTGAATTTCCTTCAAGAGGAAGTGCCAATGGGTTCAGAAACTTGTCTGAAAAACAGCGACGAATGATGTTCTTTGACTTTCAGAGCCAAAAAGTCCTGCTTAAGGCTGAATTTGAGGGTTGTCGTGGTTCTAAGCCTAACAGTAGAGTGGGGGGTAGGTATGGAGAGGCAAGGTCCTAGCTATGGAGAGGTTGTAAGCACAAAGGATGTACGAGTTCAGGCCCTTCTCGGAAGAAGTAACAGCCCTACGTCTCGGAGCCCGGAGGCGGTCGAGTGGATTATGAATGTACGGATTACAAGGTGCCGAACCCTTCTGCCTGTGGAGGGGGGTTGCTTATATAGAGTGCGCCAGGACCCCAGCCAGCCCACGTAGGAGAGGGTTTAAGGTGAGTTAAGTCTGGGGCGTTACTGGTAACGCCCCACATAAAGTGCCTTTTCTATCATAAAGTCTACTTAATTACAGGCCGTTGCGGTGCAGAGTGCCTCTTGACCTCCTGGTGGTCGAGTGAGTCTTCGTGGTCGAGTCCTTCAGGCCAGTCGAGTGAATCCTCGTTGGTCGACTGGAAGGCGACCTCTTCTAGGGATGTCTTAGGGTAAGTTACTTGGAACAGGTCCATGACCCTACCCTAGGTACATAACCCCATCATTAGCCCCCGAATGGATTGAGGCTTCGAGTGAAGAAGGAGTTGATGTCGTTTCCGATTAACCTTTGCGCTCTAGTTGTGCGCTGTTCTGGATCAAAGAATCTCTTCGTTGACAGGGAGCAATTTGTCTTCGGTCGACTCGATCCATTCTATTTTTGCGTCGAGTGATCTTTCGAGCTTCGACGATCTCCGAGCGACGGATCGCCGGAAACACCGCGTCTGACAGACTGATTTGTTGCTCGCGGATTCCGCGGGGTGCGAAATTTGGGGGCGCGCGCGAAGCGGGGCAGACCGCGGCGTTCGGATGGGACGGGGCATAGACGCCTCGATCTCCGCGCCGCCTTTTTCGCCACGTATCCAGTCCTCATAACTGCTCCCAGATATGATTAGATCGACCGGGCCCACATGTCAGCCACTCGGAAGGGACCTTATAAATGTGCCCGGCGAGGATTTCTGTGCTGCGCCTCAGCATTCTCCCTCTCTCCCTCTGCTTCCTTCCTCCCTGCTCAGCGTGCTCGCTCTCGCCCCCGCACTACTTCCCTTCGTGCATCTCACCGGCGACCATGGCCAAGGAGAAGACGGCGGCGCTGGAGCGTGCCAAGAAGGCGTCGGCATCGGAGAAGGCGAAGGGGAGATCCACCAGCCGCAGAGGGTCCTCGTCCAGATCCCGCCTGCCGAAAGGCTGGGTCCAAGGAGACTGGATCCAGTCGACCATCACGGAGAAGGACCTCCTTGACATGGCCAACGAGGGCTTGATCCCTCACGGAGCTGCGAGGTTGCCGGGGAAGGAGTGGCAGCCACAGCCAGAAGAGGGTGAGTGTGTGCTTCTGGCCACTCATGTTGATCGTGGGTTTTCCTTGCCGCCAAGCATTTTCTTCCGTGGCTTCTTGAATTTCTTTGGAGCGCAGCTCCACCACTTTACCCCAAACTCCATTGCCTATCTTGCTGCATTCGTGTCCATGTGTGAGGGTTTCTTGGGCTGTCGACCGCACTGGGGTTTGTTCAAACGTATCTTCACGTGTCGCTCTCAGACCGTGAAGAAGGCGAGCCCAGGTGATGAGAAGACCCGAGTCGTCCAAATGTGTGGGGGCCTGGGGATTCAGGTGAGGAATAATAGCACATTCCCGCCCATGTCCTTTCCCGAGTCCGTCAGAGGCTGGCAGTCGACTTGGTTCTACTGTCAGGTCCAGTCGACGCCAGGGCAGTCGAGTGGACTCCCTCCGTTTACCATGGACCGAGTGAACAAGCCCTCCCCTCTGAAGCTGATTCCGGAGGAGAAAGCCGACGTGAAGATGTTGATGGAGCGCGTGGTGCAGTTGGTTCGGGAGGGGGTGACGGGCATGGATCTTCTGGAGGTCTTCCTCAGGCGTCGCATCCAACCCCTTCAATTCCGGAGCCACTGCATGTGGTTGTACTGTGGGCCCGAAGACGAGACTAGAGTCCATCCAGAAGAAGTCGACGATGCCACTCCGGAAAGATGGATGGTAGCCGTTACCGGAAACAGGGACAACCCGCGCGGAGCCAGAAGGATTCCTCCACTCGACCACAACAGCGACCCAAACAAGGTACACTTGCTCTGCTTTCCATTGTGTCCTTGTCGTATTCATTTCTGCTAACCCTGTCGACTGGTCGACTGATCCTTGTTTGGGCATCTGCTAGGCCTTCACCGAGCTGTACTCGATGCCCAATGGGGCACAAGCTTCGACTGAGGAAGGCGAGGCGAGCGGGGGCGAGGCGAGCGGGGGCGAGAGCCAGGAAGAGGAGGAATGGGACTCGGATGCTGCAGGGGATGATGACGACGATGACGATGATGAAGGTGATGAAGATGACATCGAGGACGAGGAAGAAGAGGAGGAGGAGGTCGTTCCACCGCGCTCAGAAAGGCGGTCGAAGCTTGTCCACGACCCTTCGACCGAACGTGGTAAGGGGGTTGCGACCGCCACTCAGTCGACCAAGCGCCCTCGGACCACCTCTCCGGCGCCGACTGAAAAGGCGCCGAAGCAGCCCAGGGCGGCCTCATCGAAGCCGACCAAGCTCCTGCCGAAGATGAAGGTGTCCATCCCCACCATATCAGGGTAATTGTGTTGCTCATATTTTCTTATTCTGTGCGAACTTTATCTCTGGTCGACGCTGAGGTTAGTCGGCTGATCCTTTGGAGTTGCAGTGCTGCTACTTCTGAGACCTCGGCCCGGGCCGATGACCACGAGATGGAGGATGCAGCAACTTCGAATCCAGGTACTGTGTTCTTAATACCATTCTTAGTCGACTGACTCGCGATCTCTGATCCTGATCCTTCTCCGCAGCTCCACCCAACACTGTTATCGATCTTCCTGATGATGAGGAGGATGAAGAGCCGCTGAAGCACAGGAGGAGTCGGAAAGCGTCCGCCAGTAAGGTGCCTCAGGATGTGCCGGCGCCTGAAATTCTGACTGTGGAGGAAGGGAACACCACTCGACACACGGTGACCTTCGCGAATCCACTGACGAGTGCTCAGCAGCCTTCCCTCTTCATGACGCACCACGTCCCAGAGGACCAAGCTGGCGCAGCGAAGGAGGCGATACGCCAGGCGGGACTCATGATGGAGCAGCTGAAGACCATCCGGGACGCGAGCCAGGCAGCCTATGACGCCAGTTCTGCCCTCCAAAGCAATGTCCAGGTCAGTCGACCGCTGTTTGTTCTGTTGGATATGCTACCAAAAACTTTTCTTTTCCGGAATTTATATTAGTCACCCACTGGGTGTGTCGAATAAACTCCGTGTTAGCGGGGGCACGCTGAGTGCACCCGCTGGGTGTAGTCCCCAAGGCTAAGGTCGACTGCTGGCAGTCGGCCTTAGGCTTTATGATGTCAATCTTTCTGTCAGTCGACTGGTCGACTGGATTTCGCAAACCGGTGGGGGCACGCTGAGTGCACCCACTGGGTGTAGTCCCCAAGGCTAAGGTCGACTGCTGGCAGTCGGCCTTAGGCTTTATGATGTCAATCTTTCTGTCAGTTGACTGGTCGACTGGATTTCGCAAACCGGTGGGGGCACGCTGAGTGCACCCACTGGGTGTAGTCCCCGAGACTGTGGTCGACTGCTTGCAGTTGATCACAGTCTTAGAGAATGCGTCTCGCACACTGTTTTTTTTTTTGAGGTCGACTGGTCGACTTTGTCTTCAACAGGATTAGTGGGGGCACGCTGAGTGCACCCACTGGGTGTAGTCCCCGAGACTACGGTCGAATGCTTGTATTCGGCTGTAGTCTTAGAAACGTGTGTTTTTCCCTTTTTTCACTCGGAAGTGAGTTACATTTGACGTTTAGTCGATTGGTTCTTCGCAGAACTCCTGTGATCTTGTGGCTCGCTACTCAGAGCTGGAACAAAAACATACTCAAGTCGAGCTGAGCTTGAAGCTGGTTCAGGAGAAGCTGACAAAGGCAAAGGAGGAGACCGAAGGTATGTTTGGTGAGACCCTGACGACTGCTTTTCCCCTTGCTTGTTTCAGCATCTGATCTCGCTGTAACTTGCAGGTAAGGTAAGGGAGGCCCAGCAGAAGAAAGACCTTGAGCTAGCTGAGAAGATCAAGCTTGCTGACGAGAAGTTAGCTTCATTCACCAAGCTCGAACAAGACAATACCAATCTGAAAACTGCTCTTGGGATTGCCAACAAGGAAGTCAGTCGACTGAGAACTGACAAAGCTGCCTTGACCGACCAAGTCAGCAAATTGACTGAGAAGAAAACTGAACTGGAGGCCTTCCTGAGTGGCCTTGCCAAGAAGCTGTTTCTTATGCTTGAAGGTAAACCTCCATGTTTGGCAAATATTTCCAACTGTGGCTTCTTCCATTCGACTATCCCCTTGACTTAGTGATCACCCTTGCAGAATTTTGTCAAAACTTTGAAGAGGAAACTAGCCGACTGGAGCCAAACCTTGACCCCGTCAATTCTCCGGTGAACGACGAAGTTGCCATGGATGTTTTCCGACTGGAGTCTCGTGTCGCAGCTGTCGTGGACTATCTCGCAAGGCTGAAGGCCGCCACATCTCGCATCGACTCGACGCTCTGGCCTGAGGAGACACTTCAGAATGACCTTGAGTCGCTGATGGCCCGCTTGAACACGATCCCTGGTCGAGTGCAGGAGTGGAAGAAGTCCTCGGCTCGGTGTGGTGCAGATGTCGCTCTGTGTCTGGCCCGAGTCCACTGCAAAGATGCACGAGAGGAGAAGCTGGCGGCCCTTCGGGTGGCCAATACCAAGAAGCACGACTTCAGGTCCTTTATGGAGACTTTCCTTGCAGCTGCCACTCGGATCGCCGACGGAATTGACCTTGATGAATTTGTTGCACCTTCCAGCCCTCCACAGGAGGGGTAAAAAACTTCTTCTGACTCGACACTTTAAATTTGCCTCGGTATGCCGAGTGGAATTGTAACCGACAAACCTTAACAGGCTTGACGCCCGAGCACTTTCGGTTCCTTTAGATATCGATTCAAATTTGAATTTGGCGCTTGAATATGATTGCCTTCGGCTCGGAATGTCTTTTGCAGGTTCGACTTATTCTTTAACCCACTTAGGCGAGCACTGGGCTGCAGCTAAGCCTCCGAGTGAGAGGGTCGCTCTTCACTCGGTAGGATTTTTGTAACTTAGGCGAGCGCAGGGCTGCAGCTAAGCCCCCGAGTGAGAGGGTTGCTCTCCACTCGGTAAGATTTTTATAACTTAGGCGAGCACGACGCTGCAGCTAAGCCTCCGAGTGGAAGGCTGGCTTACCACTCGGTAGGATTTTGATAACTTAGGCGAGCACGAGGCTGCAGCTAAGCCCCCGAGTGAGAGGATCGCTCTTCACTCGGTAGGATTTTCACAACTTAGGCGAGTGCTTGGACTGCAGCTAAGCCCCCGAGTGAGAGGGTTGCTCTTCACTCGGTAGGATTTTTATAACTTAGGCGAGCACGAGGCTGCAGCTAAGCCTCCGAGTGAGAGGGTTGCTCTTCACTCGGTAGGATTTTTATAACTTAGGCGAGCCCTTGGACTGCAGCTAAGCCCCCGAGTGGAAGGCTGGCTTACCACTCGGTAGGATTTTGATAAACTTAGGCGAGTGCTTGGACTGCAGCTAAGCCCCCGAGTGAAAGGCTGGCTTACCACTCGGTAGGATTTTGACAACTTAGGCGAGTCCTTGGACTGCAGCTAAGCCCCCGAGTGGAAGGCTGGCTTACCACTCGGTAGGATTTTGATAAACTTAGGCGAGTCCTTGGACTGCAGCTAAGCCCCCGAGTGGAAGGCTGGCTTACCACTCGGTAGATTTTGATAAGCTTAGGCGAAACGGATTCGCAGCTAAGCCTCCGAGTGAGAGTCTGGCTCACCACTCGATAGGATTTTTACAAACTTAGGCGAAACGGATTCGCGGCTAAGCCACCCACTGAGGGGGAGTTTTTATGTGGACAAAAATAAAAAGTGATGACACAATTATTTCTAAACCCATGAACTACAGAAGTACTTTATTGCAACTCATCCGAGTGATAAAACTTAAGTGTAAAATGGGCGGAGTAGCTCCGCGTTCCAAGCTCGGGGCTCGTCGATATTATGCTTGACGTTGTAAAGACGGTACGCCCCGTTGTGGAGAACCTTGGTGACGATGAAGGGGCCTTCCCAAGAAGGAGCAAGCTTGTGTGGTTTGTGCTGATCCACTCGGAGAACCAAATCCCCTTCCTGGAAGGCTCGACCTCTCACATTTCGGGCGTGAAAACGGCGCAGATCTTGTTGGTAGATGGTCGACCGGATCAGAGCCATCTCCCTTTCTTCCTCTAAAAGGTCGACTGCGTCCTGCCGCGCTTGTTCAGCTTCTGCTTCGTTGTAGATTTCGACTCGAGGAGCATTGTGGAGAAGATCACTCGGCAAGACTGCTTCGGCTCCATAGACCAAGAAGAATGGATTTCTTCCGGTCGACCGATTGGGCGTGGTCCGCAGTCCCCAGAGTATAGATGGAAGTTCGTCGACCCAAGCTCCAGCCGCATGTTTGAGATCACGCATCAGTCGCGGCTTCAGTCCCTTGAGAATCAGTCCATTAGCTCGCTCTGCTTGTCCATTCGACTGCGGATGGGCGACTGATGCGTAGTCGACCCGTGTGCCCTGGGAGTTGCAGAAGGTTCTGAATTCCTCTGAGTCAAAGTTCGACCCATTATCCGTAATGATGCTGTGCGGGACTCCATATCTGAATATTAGTTCCCTGATGAAGCTAACAGCAGTACCGGTGTCGAGGCTCTTGATTGGTTTAGCCTCGATCCACTTGGTGAACTTGTCGACTGCCACCAGTACATGCGTGAAGCCACTTCGTCCTGTTCTCAAAGGGCCGACCATGTCCAGCCCCCAGACTGCAAAAGGCCAGACGAGTGGGATGGTCTTCAAAGCTGACGCAGGTTTGTGCGACATATTCGAGTAGAACTGACATCCCTCGCACTTATCCACTATCTCCTTTGCCATCTCATTCGCCTTGGGCCAGTAAAATCCGGCTCGGTATGCTTTGGCCACGATGGTCCGGGAGGACGCATTATGACCACAGGTCCCCGAGTGAATATCATTGAGGATGAGTCGACCTTCTTCTGGTGTTATGCACTCCTGACCGACTCCAGTCGTGCTCTCTCTGTATAATTGTCCTTTGATGACGGTAAAGGCCTTAGATCGACGGACGATCTGTCGAGCCTCTTCCTCATCCTCCGGAAGCTCTTTCCTCAAGATATATGCGACATACGGAATCGTCCAATCGGGAATGACTACCAAAACCTCCATGATCAAGTCGACCACCGCTGGGACTTCAACTTCAGTCGGATCTGTGGCACTCTTGGGCTGCGGAGTTTCTTCGGTGAAAGGATCTTCTTTGACTGACGGAGTATGTATATGCTCCAAGAACACACCACTCGGAATGGCTTCTCTCTTGGAACCTATCTTTGCTAGATCATCAGCTGCTTGATTTTTCAGTCGGGGTATATGATGGAGCTCCAACCCCTCGAACTTTTTCTCCAGCTTCCTCACTGCACTGCAGTATCCAGTCATGGCTGGGCTTCTCACGTCCCACTCTTTCATCACCTGATTGACCACTAAATCCGAGTCGCCATAGACCATTAGGCGACGGACGCCGAGTGAAATGGCCATGCGCAACCCATATAGGAGGGCCTCATATTCTGCCTCATTGTTGGAAGAATCAAAGTGAATCTGGAGCACATATCTGAGCTTATCTCCTCTGGGGGAAACCAGGACAACCCCAGCACCGGAACCATTCAACATCTTAGAACCATCGAAAAACATGGTCCAATGCTCCGAGTGAACTTCAGTCGGCTGCTGCTGTTCGATCCACTCGGCGAGGAAATCTGCTATTGCCTGGGACTTAATGGCTTTCTTTGCCTCAAACTTGATATCAAGGGGAAGAAGTTCAATCGCCCATTTGGCCACTCGACCAGTTGCATCTCTGTTGTGCAAAATCTCTGATAGTGGAGCATCGCTGACAACTGTGATTGAATGGTCAGAGAAATAATGAGCAACCTTCTTTGTGGTCATGTATATTCCATACACAAGCTTCTGATAATGAGGATATCTCTGCTTGGATGGAGTTAAGACTTCAGACAAATAATACACTGGGCGCAGAACTTTGAGAGCTTTTCCTTCTTCTTCCCGCTCGACTGTTAGCACAGTACTGACGACTTGTCCTGTGGCTGCGATGTAGAGCAACAGAGGCTCTTTGCTGATTGGAGCAGCAAGCACCGGCTGGGTGGAGAGCAGAGCTTTTAGCTCGGCAAACGCTGCATCAGCTTCTGGAGTCCACTCGAACTTGTCAGCCTTCTTCATCAGTCGGTAAAGAGGCAATGCCTTTTCACCGAGTCGTGAGATGAATCGACTTAATGCGGCCAAGCATCCAGTAAGCTTCTGGACATCGTGCACTCACACAGGGTGTTTCATTCGGAGAATAGTGCCAATCTTTTCTGGGTTGGCGTCGATTCCCCGTTCGGAAACGAGAAAACCGAGTAACTTGCCACCAGGAACTCCAAATGTGCACTTTGATGGATTGAGCTTGATATCATACCTTCTGAGGTTGGCAAATGTTTCGGCGAGGTCAGCGAGCAGGTCGGAACCTTTTCGTGACTTGACAACAATATCATCCATATAAGCTTCCACATTCCGACTGATTTGAGTGAGTAGACACTTCTGAATCATTCGCATAAATGTGGCTCCGGCATTCTTGAGGCCGAATGGCATGGTGATATAGCAGAAGCACCCGAATGGAGTGATGAAAGCTGTTTTTACTTCATCGGGCCCATACAGACGGATCTGGTGGTACCCGGAGTAAGCATCTAAAAAAGACAACCTCTCGCATCCCGCGGTCGAGTCAACAATTTGATCTATGCGAGGGAGAGGAAAGTGATCTTTCGGGCAGGCCCGGTTGATGTGCTTGAAATCAATGCACATTCGGAGCGACTTGTCCTTCTTAGGAACCATGACGACATTAGCGAGCCACTCGGAGTGGAATATCTCTCGGATAAATCCTGCCGCCAACAGTCGAGCCACTTCTTCACCGATGGCCTTTCTCTTCTGGACGGCGGACCGCCGAAGATGTTCTTTGACTGGCTTTGCAGACGAGTCGACTCTTAGGCGATGCTCAGCCAGTCCCCTGGGAACACCTGGCATGTCAGCGGACTTCCATGCAAAAATGTCCCAGTTCTCACGGAGGAACTGGATGAGCGCTTCTTCCTATTTTGGGTCGAGTGTTGTGGAGATGCGGGTCGGAGCTGCTTCGGGGTCGGTCGGGTGAATGTGAACAGGCTTCGTCTCACCGGACGACTGGAATGCAGATTCTGTGGCGGGCTTCTTGGATCGCAGCAAGTCACTCGGATCTGCGTTTTGCTTGTATTCTTCGAACTCGACCGCTGTCACTTGGGAATCGGCAATTTTGGAGCCCTTCTGAAAGCACTCCTCTGCCTTTTTCCTATCACCGGTGACAGTGATCACACCTTTGGGACCGGGCATCTTCAATTTGAGGTACACGTAACATGGTCGAGCCATGAACCGTGCATAGGCTGGTCTCCCCAAAATGGCATGATATGCACTTTGAAAATCCACGACCTCAAACGTCAACTTTTCTTTGCGAAAATGCTTTGAATCGCCAAACACTACGTCCAAAGCTATCTGACCGAGTGACTCGGCCTTCTTCCCTGGTATAACTCCATGGAAGCTCATGTTACTAGTGCTCAGTCGGGACATCGGAATGCCCATACCTTTCAACGTGTCTGCATATAACAGATTCAGCCCACTTCCACCGTCCATCAGCACCTTTGTCAGTCGAGTGCCTTCGACAACTGGATCGACCACCAAAGCTTGCCTCCCAGGGGTGGCAATATGAGTCGGGTGATCAGATTGGTCGAATGTGATGGGTGTTTGAGACCACTTCAGATAATTTGCCTTTGCTGGGGCAACCATGTTAACCTCTCGGTTAATCACTTTCAGTCGACTTCTGCTTTCCACATCTGCGAAGATCATCAGAGTGGAGTTGATATGCGGATATCCTTCCTCACTGTCCTCTTTGTCTTCGGCCTTGTCCGGCTCCTTCTCCTTGTCCTTAGACTGTTTTCCCTGAAACTGCTGAATCAGGAGTCGACATTGGCGAGTGGTGTGCTTTGGGTAAATGATATTCCCCTCTTCATCTTTCTTCGTGTGAATATGACACGGCATATCCATCACGTCGTTCCCTTCTTTATCCTTTACCTTCTTGGGGTTCCAGGATCCTTTTGGTTTCCCCTTAAACTTTCCTTGAGTCACGGCCAGAGCCTCTCCAGGAGCTGCCGGTTCAGCCTTCCGCTTCTGTTTCCGACTGGTGTTTCCTTTTTCCGACTGACTCGACTTGTGCTTGCCGCTTCGGAGTCGGTCTTCTTCTTCGCCGTTGGCGTACTTGGTAGCAATCTCCATCATCCGACTCAAGGTCATGTCACCGGTTCGACCAAATTTCAAACTCAGTTCTCTGTTCTTGACACCATCTTTGAAGGCGCATACTGCCTGATGGTCAGAGACATTTTCCACAGTGTGGTGCAAAGTGATCCACCTCTGAATATACTCTCTGAGAGTCTCATTGGTTTTCTGCACGCAGACTTGCAACTCTGTCAATCCCGCTGGTCGCTTGCAAGTCCCTTCGAACGTTCTGACGAACACTCGGGACAGATCTTCCCAAGTGTAAATGCTGCTAGGAGGCAATTGAGTCAACCATGCCCTGGCAGAACCTTCCAACATGAGGGGCAAATGCTTCATGGCCACCTCGTCGTTCCCACCACCGATCTGAACTGCCACTCGGTAGTCTTCAAGCCAAGTTTCAGGCTTAGACTCACCAGTGAACTTGCTGACTCCTGTTGCCAACCTGAAATTGGGGGGGATAACTGCGGCTCTGATAGCTCTGCTGAAACATTCAGGACCAGAAACATGTACTCGACTGCTCGTGGGCACATCTCTGTCGAGTGCGCCTTGATGGGCTCTGTTCCGGTCGACCAACCCTTGCACGATAATGGATCGCGCGTCGAAGCCTGGCTCTCTGGGGTCAACTGGAACCCTACGCCCTGTACTGTACTGACGCCTATCATCTGGCTGCCGAGGAGCGTAAGACCCACCCCTCGGAGGGGAATAGGGCACTCGACGCCTATCATCTCGGTCGAGTCTGTCGCCATATTGATCTCGCCGATTCTCACGCCCTTCGCGCCGCGGAGGCGATCTGGGGCTGTGAGCCGACTGAACCGTATTCACAGTGACAGATCGACTGTGAATTCTGTTGCGCGACTGAGACACGGCTGAATTCTGATCTCCTGCTGCCCGGAGCAGACCCCTGATCTGCAGCAAACCTCTGCCAGCCTCTGACTGCGAAGGCTGAATGGACTCTGCTATACGGGTCGCAGCTGCTAAATTCTGAATTGGGGTTCGATATACCTGAGTCGGCGGGAAGAGTTGACGTCGACTGGTGTCGGGAACTCGTTGCCGTGCGCGCTCGTCGAGTGCTCGCTGAAGGTTCTCCAGTCGAGTGCGCTCGGCCAAATTGGCCAGACGCGCCTCCTCCAAGGCACGAGCCTCAGGGGTTTCTCCTGCGATGGGAATACGCAGGGGATCCTCATTCCTGCGGCGAAGCTCTTCTCTTTGCAGAGAGTCGAGTGGCTCGGGCTGGTACTCTTCGTAGCCTCGTGCAGGGTCGCCGCCGTCGCCTGCTCCACCACCACGGGCGAAGCCAGGAGGACTGTGGGGCCCGTCGACCATCAAGATTTCCGCCGCTGGATCACTGCTTCCGCACTCGGATGCAGTCTCTCCGGAGCCAGTCGACTGATCGAACAAGCCGTAGAGAGATTCGTTGGGCTCGATTGCCGCAACTTGTGTAGTGGCCGACTGGCGAGCCACCGCGTGACTCACCCATCGCTGAAGCCTCGACCGGCCTGAGCGCTTGCGCTGGCGGGAGACCGGGAGGGTGGAAGATGGAGGAGCCGACCGATACTGGGTCGATGGTTGCCGCAGCAGAACGCCGCGGACACATGCGCGAAAATGCGTCGCACCGCGGACGGGGAGCGCATCTACGTCGAGTGGAGCCTCCTGGAGCCATGCGGAGTCGTCGGCGATGAAGGCGAGAGCGCCGAGACGGATCTCTTGACCCTCGACCAAAATTCCAGCAGACACCATGATGAAAGAACTCGGAAGAATCGCAACTTCTCCACAAAATCGCTAAAACACCTGCCCCACGGTGGGCGCCAACTGTCGTGGTTCTAAGCCTGACAGTAGAGTGGGGGGTAGGTATGGAGAGGCAAGGTCCTAGCTATGGAGAGGTTGTAAGCACAAAGGATGTACGAGTTCAGGCCCTTCTCGGAAGAAGTAACAGCCCTACGTCTCGGAGCCCGGAGGCGGTCGAGTGGATTATGAATGTACGGATTACAAGGTGCCGAACCCTTCTGCCTGTGGAGGGGGGTGGCTTATATAGAGTGCGCCAGGACCCCAGCCAGCCCACGTAGGAGAGGGTTTAAGGTGAGTTAAGTCTGGGGCGTTACTGGTAACGCCCCACATAAAGTGCCTTTACTATCATAAAGTCTACTTAATTACAGGCCGTTGCGGTGCAGAGTGCCTCTTGACCTCCTGGTGGTCGAGTGAGTCTTCGTGGTCGAGTCCTTCAGGCCAGTCGATTGAATCCTCGTTGGTCGACTGGAAGGCGACCTCTTCTAGGGATGTCTTAGGGTAAGTTACTTGGAACAGGTCCATGACCCTACCCTAGGTACATAACCCCATCAAGGGTACTTCGAGCCTCCAGGCGCAAGCAGGGAGTATTTATTTGGAATCGCGCGCTTGCCGCGAGCAGTTTGAGTACTTATGTGTCCGACACGGACTCCTAATGAGCAAATTATAACCGTCTTAGTGAGCATCTGTCCATTCTATGGCAGTCCTTGAAAGTACTTCATTTTCTCGTGCGCTTTTTGCCTGACTGCCCCAAAATTTCTTGTCCTCTATAATGGAGATATCATTTCCACATATATATTGACCGATGCCAGGAATGCCCTTTAGTTCTTGGCTTTCACACGCAAGAGTTATAGCATACCATCCGGCGAAAACAAGGAGAATAAGGCATATAGCCGCAGGATTTTCTTCAATTTACGGCCAAATGAGATTGCCCGGATCATAGAGCATCTGCAGAAAGGTACGTTTGTCCCTACCAGGGGGGCTAATGTCTATAAGCAACATAATCTCTCGAATTTCCTTCACAAGGAAGTGCCAATGGGTTGAGAAACTTGTCTGAAAAATAGCGACGAATGATGTTCTTTGACTTTCAGGGCCAAAAAGTACTGCTTAAGGCTGAATTTTAGGGTACTCCGGGCCTCCTGGCGCAAGCGGGGAGTATTTTTTGGATTCGCGCGCTCGCCGCGAGCAGTTTGAGTACTTATGGGTCCGACACGGACTCCTAATGACAAAATTATGACCGTCTTAGTGAGCATCTGTCCATTCTATGGCAGTTCTTGAAAGTACTTCATTTTCTCGTGCGCTTTTTGCCTGACTGCCCCAAAATTTCTTGTCCTCTATAGTGGAGATATCGTTTCCACATATATATTGACCGATGCCAGGAATGCCCTTTAGTTCTTGGCTTTCGCATGCATGAGTTACAGCATGCCATCCAGCGAAAACAAGGAGAACAAATCAGCAACATTAACAGCATCATCGCTTTTATGACATGGTATAAAGTGTGCCATTTTTGAGAATCTATCCATGACAACAAATATGCTATCCCTCCCCTTCTTTGTTTGAGGTAAACCTAAAACAAAGTCCATAGATATATCCTCCCAAGGAACACTAGGTACAGGCAAAGGCATATATAAACCATGAGGATTGAGTCGTGACTTAGCTTTTTGACATGTAGTGTAGCGAGCAATAAAACGCTCAACATCCCGTCTCATCTTTGGCCAAAAGAAATGTGTAGCAAGTACGTCCTCCGTCTTCTTCACGCCAAAGTGTCCCATTAATCCTCCTCCATGCGCCTCCTCCAACAATAAAAGACGAACAGAGCTAGCTGCAATGCATAGCTTGTTAGCACGAAACACAAATCCATCGTTAATGACAAACTTGTTCCACATTCTTCCTTCTTTACAATTCTGCATTACATCTTTAAAATCAGCATCATGCACGTATTGATCTTTGATGGTCTCCAAACCAAATATTTTGAAGTCAAGTTGTGAAAGCATAGTATAGCGACGAGACAATGCATCAGCAATAACATTTTATTTTCCCCTCCTGTGTTTAATGACATAAGGGAAAGTCTCAATGAATTCAACCCATTTAGCATGTCCACGATTCGGTTTAGCTTGACTTTTAATATGTTTCAAAGATTCATGATCAGAATGTATAACAAATTCTTTGGGCCATAAATAATGTTGCCATGTTTCTAAAGTCCGAACAAGAGCATATAATTCTTTATCATAAGTAGAATAATTCAGACTAGGCCCACTCAATTTTTCAGAAAAGTATGCAACAGGTTTGCCATCTTGTAATAACACACCTCCTAATCCAATTCCACTAGCATCACATTCAAGCTCAAAAGTCTTATTAAAATCAGGAAGTTGGAGTAAAGGAGCATGTGTCAACTTATCTTTCAATACCGTGAAGGCTTCTGCTTGTGCGGTACCCCAAACAAAAGGCACATCCTTCTTTGTAAGCTCATTGAGAGGTGCAGCAATGGTGCTGAAATCTCTCACAAAACGCCTATAGAATCCAGCGAGGCCAAGAAAACTCCTCACTTGTGTGACAGTTTTGGGCTGCGGCCAACTCTCAAATGCTTCAATCTTGGCTTTATCAACTTCAATTCCCTGTGGAGTAACAATATAGCCAAGAAAAGACACTCGGTCGGTGCAAAAGGTGCACTTCCCAAAGTTACAAAATAAACGTGCATCACGTAGAGCAATAAAAACAGCACGTAAATGTTCCAAATGTTCCTCCAAAGTTCTGCTATAAATCAATATGTCATCAAAGTAAACTACCACAAATCGTCCAATGATAGCACGTAAAACTTCATTCATTAATCTCCTGAAAGTACTAGGTGCATTAGTTAACCCAAAAGGCGTGACTAACCACTCATATAATCCAAACTTAGTTTTAAATGCTGTTTTCCATTCATCCCCCAGTTTCATATGAATTTGATGGTATCCACTAACCAAATCAACTTTGGAGAATATTGTAGAGCCACTCAATTCATCAAGCATATCATCTAGCCTAGGAATAGGATGACGATAACGAATAGTAATATTATTAATGCCTCTACAATCAACACACATACGCGATGTACCATCCTTTTTCGGCACTAAAGTAATAGGAACGGCACAAGGACTAAGGGATTCGCGTATATAACCTTTGTCGAGAAGCTCTTGTACTTGACGCATAATCTCCTTCGTCTCCTCTGGATTGGTACGGTATGGTGCACGGTTAGGTAGCGATGCACCGGGAATTAAGTCAATTTGATGTTCAATCCCTCGAATAGGTGGTAATCCCGGTGGCACGTCTTGTGGAAAAACGTCATAGAACTCCTGCAAAATGTTAGTGACAGCAGGAGGCAAAGAGGAAGGCACGTCCTCGAATGAAAATAATGCCTCTTTGCACACAAAAGCATAGCAAACAGATTTGCTGAAATCTAGCTCATCAATATCAGATTTGGTAGCAAATAAACATGTACTTTTCAATTTAATTTCAGAAGCAACACTAGATGGTTTATTATTAGGCTTCATTTGTTGCTCAAATTCTTTTGCCACAATCTGATTTTCACTCTTATTCTTCTCCTGTTTTGCTTTATTAGCTCTATTAATATCATCTTTCAAAACTGAATCAGGAGTCATAGGAAGCAAAGTAATATTTTTATCCTTATGAACAAGAGTATAATGATTGTTTCTACCATGGTGTACAGAATTTTTATCAAATTGCCATGGTCTACCAAGTAATAAGGAACATGCTTGCATAGGTACCACATCACAATCAACATAATCAGCATATGTAGAGATACTAAAATGCACACGAACAGTATGTGTTACCTTAACCTTGCCGCTGTTGTTGAACCATTGGATGTAGTAAGGATGTGGATGTGGTCGTGTGGTGAGAGAAAGCTTCTCCACTATCTCCATGCTAGCCAAGTTGTTGCAGCTCCCTCCGTCAATGATGACGCGCACAGAACGTTCCTTCACAACTCCCTTGGTATGGAACAAATTGTGCCTCTGATTTTGCTCAGCTTGTGTGACCTGCACACTCAAAACACGTTGAGCAACTAAACATTCATACCTGTCAGCGTCTTCAGGAGCCATGTATTGCGTCTCATGATCAGAATCATCTCCACCATGTTCTTCATGTGTAATAAGAGCCAAAGTCTCCTCATCATAGTCACTAGCGGACTCATACCCACCATCCTCGGTAGCAATCATCACACGCTGAGATTTACATTCTCTCGCATAATGACCTCTTCCCTTACGACGACGACAAATAATATCACTTGTGTGCCCTGTTGATGCCATGGAAGAAGTAGAACTCTATGCAGGCCCGACAGGTGCACTCTTGGCAGATAATAGTGGTTGTGCCTGTTTTCTTGTATCACGGCTGGAGGTGGCACCTGATGGAGGTGCTGGTGCAATTGAAGTAGAAGATGCACGCGGTGTCCATGATGAAGGTCGGCCTGCATAAAAGTTAGTTCGCCCCAATGCTTGTCGATCCTGCACTTCACGTTCAGCTTTACAAGCAAGATGGAATAAACGAGTGATATTAGTATACTCCTTATAGTCTAGAATGGTTTGAGTCTCTCTATTTAATCCACCCAGAAAACATGCAAGCATAGCTTCATTCTCCTCAACAATACCACATCTAATCATGCCAGTTTGTAATTCCTGATAATATTCTTCTACAGAATTTTTTCCTTGTCTTAAACGCTGCAATTTTTGAAGCAATTCACATTGATAATATGGTGGAACCCAACGCGTACGCATAGCAGTTTTCAAAGCAGCCCAAGTAGCTGGAATAGGATATAATCTACAATGTTCAGACCACCATACACATGCAAAACTAGTGAAAGCACAAACAGCATCAGCAACCCGTCTCTCCTCGGGATATTGTAAACACGTAAAACGTTGTTCAGTTTCTAACTCCCAAGTAAGATATATATCAGGAACATATCTACCCTCAAATGGTGGAATATTCAATTTCAGTTTAGGAATATGGACATCATCTCGTACCTGAGGTGGTGGTGCAGGCCTACCATTATGAATATATACCTGAGGTCGACCTGCCGGTGGTGGTGCTGGTGGCTGCACGTAGTTCGGATTTTGATCAACCTCATCCTCATAATCGCCCGCATACTCATCATCCTCCTGGGTACCAGCAGCAGCAGTAGCACGAGCCAAAGAAGCATCAACAACAGGAATAGCAGCACCAGAAGTTTGGCCATCCTCAATAGGAACACGCTTCGTTCGTCCATACTGATTCGGAAGGAGGCGTTGTGTTGTTGTTGCAGAGGTGCGATAGGTGCAGCTGGCGGTGGTGGTGGAAAATGTGCGAGCAATTCATTAAACTTGCTATCAAGCTTTGTTTCGAACGTCTTCTCAATGCCATCTATCTTCTCCATGGCCTCGTCAAATCTGTTGAATACATCTTGCACCTGTCCACTCATCATTTGCTGAAATTTATCATGTAGCTGTTTGTTCGTCAGGTTCTCCCAATCAGTCTCATCGACTTGTGATCCTACCATGGTTAGCAGCAAATAGAAATGCACAAGAATATGATCCTACAGACTACTAAGAAGTGGTGGTGGTGTCTCACAAACCCGTCAAGCAAATCTCAAATTCTTACCAGTTCTTACCCAGCAGCAGGTGGTGATCGGCAACCGTTGTAGTCAAAACTCTCAAAGCTTGGATAGAGCGATTACCAGGGAGAGTCAAACGCACGATGTAGATGTATGTGGAGCTGGGAAGGCTTATAATATGGTAGCAAAAAAGGATCAGCAATAATCAATTCAGAGATGCAAAGTTGAATAAACGCTCAACAACGGTACTGCGCTGGTCCTAGGCTAGATTGTACTAGAGACGCGAGCCAAGAACACTAACAAAATCACGGCGCTGCATGTAAACAAAGGAAAGCATACTCTGGATTTTTTTTCGCTCTTTTTTTTGCGCTGTTTTTTTTTTGCGAAAAATCACTATAATGGCGAGTGTCTCAAAACTCTTCCCAGGTCAAACTGACAGGATGGGCACGCAATTTTTTTGACCAATTTTTTTTTCGACTGCCCGGACCCAAAAACTGGAAACGGGTCAAAAAAACTTTCTATAACGGCGACTGTCTCAATACGCTTAGAAACACCTAAAAATAGGATAGCCAGAAATTTTTTCGACAAGTGCGTTTTCGGAAAATTTTGGGCCTAAACGGAGGGTGGTTTCCGGACTCTTTTCTTTTTCCGAAACCTACTCCGGCAAGGAAACACGAATCGGTATCTAGATGGATCTCGAAAACAAACCTAATATGACAAGAACTCGGATTGGTGGTGGATATATGGTGGTAGATGGCAGCGGTGGTGGTATATGACAGCGGTGGTGGTATATGGATACGGATTCGAAGCGGTGGCGGATAAGCGGTGGTGGTAGATGGCAGGGGCGATGATGATGGTGCGGTGGCGGTGTGACAACTTATGGCTAGAACTCGAAACTCTAAAAGACTAGACTCTAAGACCAGCAACTAGACACGACGATGCAACCGCAAATTCAACAAAGCAAAACCCTAAAAAGATTATGCGATGGCTCAGACTGGTTCGGATATGATGAACTAACCCTAAATTTTTTTGTGGCTTTTTCGTGGACTATAGGTATGAAGAAAAGACTCGATCTAAACTACGAAAAACTATAAAATCTCACCGAGCAACCTGGAAATCTGATACCACTTTATAGAGGCAAAGGTGTCCCGTCTTTCGATGAGATGATGGATATCGCTTTGGTGGAAGTCGACTTTGACGATCCGACTACGAACGTGCGAGGACGTCGCGCCTTAGCAATCGCTAAACCAACTCCGAGAGGTTATTGACCACACCGGAGCACGATCAACCTGACCACGAGGGTCTATTTCCTGCGAGCAAACGAAGAACAAGCAAGAAACTGAGATTGCAATCTGGATATTGCGAATATAAGATGAAAGCTTTATTGATCAAGGTGGGGTTCTGTGACGCCTTTGTCTGGTCGTTGAACACAAGCAAAGTACGCGAAGTTGCAGCTATGGTGAACTTTAATCTAAACAAAACCCAAAGTCTAAACGGTGCCCTAAGGCCTGTATATATGGAGGAAGAGGGGGGAATTTCGTGGCCCTTGGTGGAGGGGTCCGAAATCAACCCTATCTCTTGTTTCCCCACACACACGGACTCTAAAAATAGCCTATACTTACGTATTTCGAAATTACAAGGGCCTGGCCCAATAATAAGGTGACGCAACACCTAGAATAGCCTCGGGACGAAATTTATGAAGTGGCATCTTGTATATTTCGTCGAAGGCTTCATGCATCCTTTATGGTGGCTTCAAAGTCCTGAAATCATCACTTGTAACTCCGTTCTTGTTCCCCTTGCGCATGGCATCATCTCCATGCTTGTTCTTGCTCCAATGTTCATCCTTCTCCAAGCTAGGCCCTTCATTTGTAAGCAAAACAAATGTATCCAATTTAGGCAGCATCATATTCTCATGAACATTAGAATCATTACCAAGAAACGAAAGCACCTGATAATTTAATTGGCGTGCGCGAGCTCTAGTAATTGGTCCCGTATATGTAGCTGTAGGGGCTGTGGGTGTAACAATGGTATTGATGTCCTCATCACCTTTAGTTCTTGGCTTTCACATGCATGAGTTACAGCATGCCATCCGACGAAAACAAGGAGAATAAGGCATATAGCCGCTGGATTTTCTTCAATCTACGGCCAAATGAGATTGCCCGGATCATAGAGAATCTGCAGAAAGGTACGTTTGTCCCTACCATGGGGGCTAATGTCTATAAGCAACATAATCTCTCGAATTTTCTTCAAAAGGAAGTGCCAATGGGTTCAGAAACTTGTCTGAAAAACAGTGACGAATGATGTTCTTTGACTTTCAGGGCGAAAAAGTCCTGCTTAAGTGATGTAGGATGGAACCCTACGTGGACGATCTTTCACGTTTGGAGTGGATCCTACGGGGAATCACGAAGAACACATGGAAGCACAAAGGGGAAACACGGGGAAAACGAGAGAGAGAATCACTAAACCGACAGAGAATCAATCACACGAGTGCTAGATCACCGACAACATAGAGTAACATATGATCCACAATCAACAAAGGTAAGGATACAAAGGAACAGTTCTTCTCCGTACGGAGGTCTTGATGGTCTTCCCTAGAAAGGGGTCTTGAATCCGCCTGGGGGATCTTCTCCGAAGAGGTTCTGAGCTTCGAGGAGAAGTAACCAAGTGGATGAGCAAGGCTCTCACACAAGATATGAGCTAAGCCTATGCTAACCCTAGCTAGGAGGTGAGAGAGGCCTATTTATAGTCTTAGTGAAAAAGGGGGCGAAGTGGAGGGGTGCATGGGCTTCGGCCCGAAACTGTGCGCAGACAGGTACTGGACGTCCGCTGGGGACCGGTCATTCGGTCGCTCACGGTGTCTCGGACGTCCGGTGTCGTCGGACGTCTGCTAGGTGCATTCTGTGAAGGAGGCGTCGGTCGTCCGGTATCTTCATACTTCCGTTAATATCCATTCTATTAGAGGGGGCCCGGACGTCCGGTGACTTCGGTCGTCCGTCGCTGGAGAGTGTCCTGGTCGTCCGGTGCGGGCCGGGCGTCCGCTCGCTGGGGCCTGCATTGGCTGGGACTTGGCAGTTGGGGCTTCAGGTGCCGGACGTCTGGTCCTGACCGGTCGTCCGGTGGCTGGAGTTTTCTCCGGTAGATCTTCTTCTTGACCTTCGCGGTTGGTAGCCTTGCCGTCTTGTCCGATAGATGTAGATGTACCATGCCTCGTCTCCAAGTACCTGATTACACATAGAGTTTCCAAATGAGGTAGTAGCCATGTCTTGTGATCAGGAGGATGGAGTTCGGAGAGGAGCGAGTTCACCTTATCTTCAATAGCCTTAGCTCGAGCTCGTGTCATGGGTCCTCTTGGTGCTTGGTGAGGCGACGGAAGGTCCATGGGGATGACCAAAGGATGCTCCGCATCATCTCCCCCCCCCCTTGTGAAAGATCCGACCTCGGATCAAAATCCTCATCACCATGGTACGGGGAGAGATCGGAGACGTTGAAGATGTCGCTCACGTTATACTTGTCGCGTGGGAGATCGATCTTGTAAGCATTGTTGTTTTAGCGTGCTAGCACCTTGAAAGGTCCGTCGGCTCGAGGGAGGAGCTTGGACTTGCGCTCGTTGGGGAAGCGGTCCTTGCGAAGGTGTAGCCACACTAGGTCTCCAATGTTGAATATCATGGGGTGCTTGTTGACGTTGAGCTTGGACGCGAGGCGTTGTACTTGGCGCTCGATGGTGTGCCTTGTATCTTCATGCATCTTCTTGATGTAGCTTGCACGAGCACTTGCGTCGAGGTTGGTGCGCTCTTGTAGAGGAAGAGGTAGAATGTCCAATGGGGACAATGGGTTGAAGCCGTAGACGACCTCAAAGGGGGACTTGCCGGTCGTGGAATGTCTTGCATGGTTGTAGGCGTACTCGGCGATGGGTAGACACGCCTCCCACTCCTTGATGTTCTTCTTGATCAACACGTGAAGTAGAGTGGAGAGTGTACGGTTTGTCACCTCCGTTTGGTCGTCGGTTTGAGGATGGTATGCCGAAGAAAACAATAGCTTGATTCCGAGCTTGGCCATAGGGTCTTCCAAAAGTAACTCAAGAACTTGACGTCGCGGTCGGAGACGATTGTCTTTGGGACTCCATGAAGACGCAAGATTTCCCTACAAAAAAGATTTGCAACGTGTGAAGCATCGTCTATCTTGTTGCAAGGAATGAAATGTGCCATCTTAGAAAATCGGTCCACAACAACAAAGACGGAATCCTTGCCATTTTGAGTTCTAGGCAAAGCAAGTACAAAATCCATGCTAATGTATTCCCACGGTTGATAAGGAATAGGAAGGGGCATGTAAAGACCATGGGATTGAGCTTTAGACTTAGCTTTGCGACATGTAGATCACCGGTTATTGAAGCGTGAGACGTCACGGAACATCTTGGGCCAAAAGTAGTTCTTGGAGAGCGTGGCGAATGTCTTGTCGCGTCCAAAGTGTCCCATGAGTCTGCCTCCATGAGCCTCTTGCAAAAGGAGTAAACAAAGAGAAGACTCGGGAATGCAAAGTTTGTTAGCTCTCATAAGATAGTCATCCTTTATATAGTATCGTTCCCAAGACGTGTGCGTCAAACACTTAGCATAAGGAGTAGCAAAAGAAGGATCATGCTCATACAAGTCTTTTATATGGTCAAAACCGATGACATTCAACTCAAGTTTAGTGACAAGCATGCATATGCGTGAAAGTGCATCCGCAACAACATTTCCTTTACCCTTAATGTACTTGATCACATATGGGAAAGATTCAATAAATTCACTCCATTTGGCATGACGCTTGTTCAACTTAGTTTGGCCTTTTAAGTACTTAAGCGTTTCATGATCGGTATGGATGAAAAATTCATGAGGTCTAAGGTAATGTTCCCAAATATGTAGCACACGCACTAAAGCATACAATTCTTTGTCATAGATGGGATAATTAAGTTGAGCACCTGATAGAGGCAAAGGTGTCCCGTCTTTCGATGAGATGGTGGATTTCGCTTTGGTGGAAGTCGACTTTGACGATCCGACTACGAACGTGCGAGGACGTCGCGCCTTAGCAATCGCTAAACCAACTCCGAGAGGTTATTGACCACGCCGGAGCACGATCAACCTGACCACGAGGGTCTGTTTCCTGCGAGCAAACGAAGAACAAGCAAGAAACTAAGATTGCAATCTGGATATTGCGAATATAAGATGAAAGCTTTATTGATCAAGGTGGGGTTCTGTGACGCCTTTGTCTGGTCGTTGAACACAAACGAAGTACGCGAAGTTGCAGCTATGGCGAACTTTTAATCTAAACAAAACCCAAAGTCTAAACGATGCCCTAAGGGCTGTATATATGGAGGAAGAGGGGGGGGAATTTCGTGGCCCTTGGTGGAGGAGTCCGAAATCAACCCTATCTCTTGTTTCCCCACACATACGGACTCTAAAAATAGCCTATACTTATGTATTTCGAAATTACATGGGCCTGGCCCAATAATAAGGTGACGCAGCACCTAAAATAGCCTCGGGACGAAATTTATGAAGTGGCATCTTGTATATTTCGTCCAAGGCTTCATGCACCCATTATGGTGGCTTCAAAGTCCTGAAATCATCACTTGTAACTCCGTTCTTGTTCCCCTTGTGCATGCCATCATCTCCATGCTTGTTCTTGCTCCAATGTTCATCCTTCTCCAAGCTAGACCCTTCATTTGTAAGCAAAACAAATGTATCCAATTTAGGCAGCATCATATTCTCATGAACATTAGAATCATTACCAAGAAACGAAAGTACCTGGTAATTTAGTTGGCGTGCACGAGCTCTAGTAATTGGTCCAGTATGTCTAGCAGCAGGGGCTGTGGGTGTAACAATTGTATTGATGTCCTCATCATCCTCCCCTTCTTGAAATGAAGTCGTCCTCGACGAAAGTTCATCTTCCTCACCCAAATAAGGCTTCAAATCTGCAATGTTAAAAGTGGGACTAACCCCAAAATCTGCAGGCAGCTCAAGTTTATATGCATTATCATTTATTTTCTCTAACACCTTAAAGGGACCATCAGCACGTGGCATTAGCTTTGATTTGCGCAAATCAGGAAATCTATCCTTACGCAAATGTAACCAAACAAGATCTCCAGGTGCAAACACAACATGTTTTCTACCCTTATCTCCAGCAAGTTTATATTTAGCATTCATCCGCTCAATGTTTTCCTTAGTTAACTCATGCATTTTTAAAATCAATTCAGCACGTTGTTTAGCATCAAAATTAACCTTCTCCGAAGATGGAAGAGGCAACAAATCAATAGGTGCACGAGGTAGGAAACCATACACAACTTCAAAAGGACACATCTTAGTAGTAGAATGCAATGAACGATTATAAGCAAATTCAATATGAGGCAAGCATTCCTCCCACATTTTCTTATTATTCTTCAAAACAGCCCTAAGCATAGTAGACAACGTTCTATTGACTACTTCAGTTTGTCCATCAGTTTGGGGGTGACAAGTAGTACTAAAAAGCAGTTTAGTCCCCAACTTAGCCCATAAACATCTCCAAAAGTGGCTAAGAAATTTAGTATCACGATCTGAAACAATAGTATTTGGCACACCATGCAAGCGAATAATTTCACGAAAGAACAAATCAACAACATTAACAGCATCATCACTTTTATGACATGGTATAAAGTGTGCCATTTTCGAGAATCTATCCACGACAACAAATATGCTATCCCTCCCCTTCTTTGTTCGAGGTAAACCTAAAACAAAGTCCATAGATATATCCTCCCAAGGAACAGTAGGTACAGGCAAAGGCATATATAAACCATGAGGATTGAGTCGTGACTTAGCTTTTTGACATGTAGTGCAGCGAGCAATAAAACGCTCAACATCCCGTCTCATCTTTGGCCAAAAGAAATGTGTAGCAAGTACGTCCTCCGTCTTCTTCACGCCAAAGTGTCCCATTAATCCTCCTCCATGCGCCTCCTGCAACAACAAAAGACGAACGGAGCTAGCTGGAATGCATAGCTTGTTAGCACGAAACACAAATCCATCGTTAACAACAAACTTGTTCCACATTCTTCCTTCTTTACAATTCTGCATTACATCTTTAAAATCAGCATCATGCACATATTGATCTTTGATGGTCTACAAACCAAATATTTTGAAGTCAAGTTGTGAAAGCATAGTATAGCGACGAGACAATGCATCAGCAATAACATTTTCTTTTCCCTTCTTGTGTTTAATGACATAAGGGAAAGTCTCAATGAATTCAACCCATTTAGCATGTCTACGATTCAGTTTAGCTTGACTTTTAATATGTTTCAAAGATTCATGATCAGAATGTATAACAAATTCTTTGGGCCATAAATAATGTTGCCATGTTTCTAAAGTCCGAACAAGAGCATATAATTCTTTATCATAAGTAGAATAATTCATACTAGGCCCACTCAATTTTTCAGAAAAATATGCAACAGGTTTGCCATCTTGTAATAACACACCTCCTAATCCAATTCCACTAGCATCACATTCAAGCTCAAAAGTCTTATTAAAATCAGGAAGTTGGAGTAAAGGAGCATGTGTCAACTTATCTTTCAATACCGTGAAGGCTTCTTCCTGTGCGGTACCCCAAACAAAAGGCACATCCTTCTTTGTAAGCTCGTTGAGAGGTGCAGCAATGGTGCTGAAATCTCTCACAAAATGCCTATAGAATCCAGCGAGGCCAAGAAAACTACTCACTTGTGTGACCGTTTTGGGCTGCGGCCAACTCTCAATAGCTTCAATCTTGGCTTTATCAACTTCAATTCCCTGTGGAGTAACAACATAGCCAAGAAAAGATACTCGGTCGGTGCAAAAGGTGCACTTCCCAAGGTTACCAAACAAACGTGCATCACGTAGAGCAATAAAAACAGCACGTAAATGTTCCAAATGTTCCTCCAAAGATCTGCTATAAATCAATATGTCATCAAAGTAAACTACCACAAATCGTCCAATGAAAGCACGTAAAACTTCGTTCATTAATCTCATGAAAGTACTAGGTGCATTAGTTAACCCAAAAGGCATGACTAACCACTCATATAATCCAAACTTAGTTTTAAATGCTGTTTTCCATTCATCTCCCACTTTCATACGAATTTGATGGTAGCCACTACGCAAATCAACTTTGGAGAATATTGTAGAGCCACTCAATTCATCAAGCATATCATCTAGCCTAGGAATAGGATGACGATAACGAATAGTAATATTATTAATGCCTCTACAATCAACACACATACGTGATGTACCATCCTTTTTCGGCACTAGAATAATAGGAACAGCACAAGGACTAAGGGATTCGCGTATATAACCTTTGTCGAGAAGCTCTTGTACTTGACGCATAATCTCCTTCGTCTCCTCTGGATTGGTACGGTATGGTGCACGGTTTGGCAGTGAAGCACCGGGAATTAAGTCAATCTGATGCTCAATCCCTCGAATAGGCGGTAATCCCGGTGGCACATCTTGTGGAAAAACGTCAGCGAACTCCTGCAAAATGTTAGTGACAGCAGGAGGCAAAACTTGGCTCTGATACCACTTGATAGAGGCGAGGGTGTCCCGATCTTTCGATGAGATGATAACTATCGATTTGGTGGAGACGACTTTGACGATCCGACTACAAACGTGCACGACGTTGCGCCTTAGCAATCGCTAAACCAATCTCCTGAGGTTACTGACGATGCCGGAAGCACGGTCAGCCTGACCACGAAGGTCTATTCCTGCAAGCAATCGAAGAACGAGCAAGAATATGATAAAGCAATCTGAATATTGCAAATATATATGAGGTATTGATAATGGTGGGGATCCGGAAGCGGTCTTGGTCTGGTCGTTGGACACAAACGAAGTACACGAAGTTGCAATAGCTAACTTTTAACTAAACAAATCCCTCAAATAGGCGGTAATCCCGGTGGCACATCTTGTGGAAAAACGTCAGCGAACTCCTGCAAAATGTTAGTGACAGCAGGAGGCAAAGAGGAAGGCACGTCCTCGAATGAAAATAATGCCTCTTTGCACACAAAAGCATAGCAAACAGATTTGCTGAAATCTAGCTCATCAATATCAGATTTGGTGGCAAATAAACATGCACTTTTCAATTTAATTTCAGAAGCAACACTAGATGGTTTATTATTAGGCTTCATTTGTTGCTCAAATTCTTTTGCCACAATCTGATTTTCACTCTTATTCTTCTCCTGTTGTGCTTTATTAGCTCTATTAATATCATCTTTCAAAATGGAATCAGGAGTCATAGGAAGCAAAGTAATATTTTTATCCTTATGAACAAGAGTATAGTGATTGTTTCTACCATGGTGTACAGAATTTTTATCAAATTGCCATGGTCTACCAAGTAATAAGGAACATGCTTGGATAGGTACCACATCACAATCAACATAATCAGCATATGTAGAGATACTAAAATGCACACGAACAGTACGTGTTACCTTAACCTTGCCGCTGTTGTTGAACCATTGGATGTAGTAAGGATGTGGATGTGGTCTTGTGGTGAGAGAAAGCTTCTCCACCATCTCCATGCTAGCCAGGTTGTTGCAGCTCCCTCCGTCTATGATGACACGCACAGAACGTTCCTTCACAACTCCCTTGGTATGGAACAAATTGTGCCTCTGATTTTGCTCAGCTTGTGTAACCTGCACACTCAAAACACGTTGAGCAACTAAACATTCATACCTGTCAGCGTCTTCAGGAGCCATGTATTGCGTCTCATGATCAGAATCATCTCCACCATGTTCTTCACGTGTAATAAGAGCCAAAGTCTCCTCATCATAGTCACTAGCAGACTCATATCCACCATCCGCGGTAGCAATCATCACACGCGGAGATTTGCATTCTCTCGCATAATGACCTCCTCCCTTACAACGACGACAAATAATATCACTTGTGTGCCCTGTTGATGCCATGGAAGAAGAAGAACGCTGTGCAGGCCCCGCAGGTGCGCTCTTGGCAGATAATGGTGGTTGTGCCTGTTTTCTTGTATCACGGCTGGAGGTGGCACCGGATGGAGGTGCTGGTGCAGTTGAAGTAGAAGATGCACGTGGTGTCCATGATGAAGGTCGGCCTGCAGAAAAGTTAGTTCGCACCAATGCTTGTCGATCCTGCACTTCACGTTCAGCTTTACAAGCAAGATGGAATAAACGAGTGATATTAGTATACTCCTTATAGTCTAGAATGGTCTGAATCTCTCTATTTAATCCACCCAGAAAACGTGCAAGCATAGCTTCATTCTCCTCAACAATACCACATCTAATCATGCCAGTTTGTAATTCCTGATAATATTCTTCTACAGAATTTTTCCCTTGTCTTAAACGCTGCAATTTTTGAAGCAATTCACGTTGATAATATGGTGGAACCCAACGCGTACGCATAGCAGTTTTCAAAGCAGCCCAAGTAGTTGGAATAGGATATAATCTACAATGTTCAGACCACCATACACATGCAAAACTAGTGAAAGCACAAACAGCAGCAGCAACTCGTCTCTCCTCAGGATATTGTAAACATGTAAATCGTTGTTCAGTTTCTAACTCCCAAGTAAGATATATATCTGGAACATATCTACCCTCAAATGGTGGAATATTCAATTTCAGTTTAGGAATATGGACATGATCGCGTACCTGAGGTGGTGGTGCAGGCCTACCATTACGAATATATACCTGAGGTCGACCTACTGGTGGCGGTACAGGTGGCTGCACGTAGTGTTGATTTTGATCAACCTCATCCTCATAATCTCCCACATAATCATCCTCCTCCGCATCAGCAGCAGGAGCCACAGAAGTATCAACAGCAGCACCAACAGTTTGGCCAAACGCAAGAGGAACACGGCTTGCTCGGCGGAGGTCTGCTTCGCGACGTGGAGGTAGTCGTTGTTGTTGTCGTTGGAGAGGTGCGTTAGCTGCAGCGGGTGGTGGTGGTGGAAGACGCGCGAGCAATTCATTAAACTTGTTATCGAGCTTTGTTTCGAACGTCTTCTCAAAGCCAGTGATCTTCTCCATGGCCTCTTCAAAATTGTTCAGCACATCTTGCACCTGTTCAGTCATCATTTGCTGAAACTTATCATGAAGCTCCTTGTTCGATAAATTCTCCCAGTCAATGTCGTCGGCTTGTGATCCTGGCATGGTTAGCAGCAATAGAAACACACAAGAATATGATCCTACAGACTACGAACAAGTGATGGTGGTGGGTGTCACAAATCCGTCAAGCAAATCTCAAATTCTTACCAGTTCTTACCCAGCAGCAGGCGGTGATCGGCAACCGTTGTAGTCAAAAACTCTCAAAGCTTGGATAGAGCGATTACCAGGGAGAGTCGAACGCACGACGTAGATGTATGTGGAGCTGGGAAGGCTTATAATATGGTAGCAAAAAGGGTCAGCAATAATCAATTCAGAGATGCAAAGTTGAATAAACGCTCAACGACGGTACTGTGCTGGTCCTAGGCTAGACTGTGCTAGAGACGCGAGCCTAGAACACCAACAAAATCACGGCGCGGCACGTAAACAAGGGAAAAGCACACTCTGAATTTTTTTTTTCGCTCTTTTTTTTTTGCGCTCTTTTTTTTTGCGAAAAATCACTATAATGGCGAGTGTCTCAAAACTCTTCCTAGCTCAAACGGACAGGATGGGCACGAAATTTTTTTCGGCCAATTTTTTTTTTTTCGACTGCCCGGACCCAAAAACTGGAAACGGGTCAAAAAAAACTTCCTATAATGGCACCTGTCTCAAAACACTCAGAAACACCTAAAAATAGGATAGCCAGAAATTTTTTCGAAAAATGCGTTTTCGAAAAATTTTGGGCCTAAACGGAGCGTGGCTACCCGACTTTTTTTTTTTCGAAACCTACTCCGGCAAGGAAACACGAATCGGAATCTAGATTGATCCCGAAAACAAACCTAATAAGCAAGGAACTCGGATTGGTGGTGGTATATGGCAGCGGTGGTAGTATTTGGATATGGATCGGTGGTGGTATATGGACACGGATTGGTGGTGGTATATGGATACGGATTCGGAGCGGTGGTGGTAGATGGCAAGGGCGATGATGATGGTGCGGCGGCGGCGTGACAACTTATGACCAGAACTCGAAACTCTAAAAGACTAGACTCTAAGACCAGCAACTAGACACGACGATGCAACCGCAAATTCAACAAAGCAAAACCCTAAAAAGATTATGCAAGGCTCAGATTGGTTCGGATATGATGAACTAACCCTAAATTTTTTTTGTGGCTTTTTCGTGGACTATAGGTATGAAGAACAGACTCGATCTAAACTACGAAAAACTGTAAAATCTCACCGAGCAACCTGGAAATCTGATACCACTTGATAGAGGCAAAGGTGTCCCGTCTTTCGATGAGATGGTGGATTTCGCTTTGGTGGAAGTCGACTTTGACGATCCGACTACGAACGTGCGAGGACGTCGCGCCTTAGCAATCGCTAAACCAACTCCGAGAGGTTATTGACCACGCCGGAGCACGATCAACCTGACCACGAGGGTCTGTTTCCTGCGAGCAAACGAAGAACAAGCAAGAAACTAAGATTGCAATCTGGATATTGCGAATATAAGATGAAAGCTTTATTGATCAAGGTGGGGTTCTGTGACGCCTTTGTCTGGTCGTTGAACACAAACGGAGTACGCGAAGTTGCAGCTATGGCGAACTTTTAATCTAAACAAAACCCAACGTCTAAACGATGCCCTAAGGGCTGTATATATGGAGGAAGAGGGGGGAATTTCGTGGCCCTTGGTGGAGGGGTCCGAAATCAACCCTATCTCTTGTTTCCCCACACATACGGACTCTAAAAATAGCCTATACTTATGTATTTCGAAATTACATGGGCCTGGCCCAATAATAAGGTGACGCAGCACCTAAAATAGCCTCGGGACGAAATTTATGAAGTGGCATCTTGTATATTTCGTCCAAGGCTTCATGCACCCATTATGGTGGCTTCAAAGTCCTGAAATCATCACTTGTAACTCCGTTCTTGTTCCCCTTGCGCATGCCATCATCTCCATGCTTGTTCTTGCTCCAATGTTCATCCTTCTCCAAGCTAGGCCCTTCATTTGTAAGCAAAACAAATGTATCCAATTTAGGCAGTATCATATTCTCATGAACATTAGAATCATTACCAAGAAACGAAAGTACCTGGTAATTTAGTTGGCGTGCACGAGCTCTAGTAACTGGTCCAGTATGTATAGCAGCAGGGGCTGTGGGTGTAACAATTGTATTGATGTCCTCATCAGGTGGTGGTGGGTGTCACAAATCCGTCAAGCAAATCTCAAATTCTTACCAGTTCTTACCCAGCAGCAGGCGGTGATCGGCAACCGTTGTAGTCAAAAACTCTCAAAGCTTGGATAGAGCGATTACCAGGGAGAGTCAAACGCACGACGTAGATGTATGTGGAGCTGGGAAGGCTTATAATATGGTAGCAAAAAGGGTCAGCAATAATCAATTCAGAGATGCAAAGTTGAATAAACGCTCAACGACGGTACTGTGCTGGTCCTAGGCTAGACTGTGCTAGAGACGCGAGCCTAGAACACTAACAAAATCACGGCGCGGCACGTAAACAAGGGAAAAGCACACTCTGGATTTTTTTTTTCGCTCTTTTTTTTTGCGCTCTTTTTTTTTGCGCTTTTTTTTTTGCGAAAAATCACTATAATGGCGAGTGTCTCAAAACTCTTCTTAGCTCAAACTGACAGGATGGGCACGAAATTTTTTCGACCAATTTTTTTTTTTTGACTGCCCGGACCCAAAAACTGGAAACGGGTCAAAAAAAACTTCCTATAATGGCACCTGTCTCAAAACACTCAGAAACACCTAAAAATAGGATAGCCAGAAAATTTTTCGAAAAATGCGTTTTCGAAAAATTTTGGGCCTAAACGGAGCGTGGCTACCCGACTCTTTTTTTTTCCGAAACCTACTCCGGCAAGGAAACACGAATCGGAATCTAGATGGATCTCGAAAACAAACCTAATATGACAAGAACTCGGATTGGTGGTGGATATATGGTGGTGGTATATGGCAGCGGTGGTAGTAGCGGTGGTAGTATATGGATATGAATTCGGAGCGGTGGTGGTAGATGGCAGGGGCGATGATGATGGTGCGGCGGCGGCGTGACAACTTATGACCAGAACTCGAAACTCTAAAAGACTAGACTCTAAGACCAGCAACTAGACACGACGATGCAACCGCAAATTCAACAAAGCAAAACCCTAAAAAGATTATGCAAAGGCTCGGATTGGTTCGGATATGATGAACTAACCCTAATTTTTTTTGTGGCTTTTTCGTGGACTGTAGGTATGAAGAACAGACTCGATCTAAACTACGAAAAACTGTAAAATCTCACCGAGCAACCTGGAAATCTGATACCACTTGATAGAGGCAAAGGTGTCCCGTCTTTCGATGAGATGGTGGATTTCGCTTTGGTGGAAGTCGACTTTGACGATCCGACTACGAACGTGCGAGGACGTCGCGCCTTAGCAATCGCTAAACCAACTCCGAGAGGTTATTGACCACGCCGGAGCACGATCAACCTGACCACGAGGGTCTGTTTCCTGCGAGCAAACGAAGAACAAGCAAGAAACTAAGATTGCAATCTGGATATTGCGAATATAAGATGAAAGCTTTATTGATCAAGGTGGGGTTCTGTGACGCCTTTGTCTGGTCGTTGAACACAAACGAAGTACGCGAAGTTGCAGCTATGGCGAACTTTTAATCTAAACAAAACCCCAAAGTCTAAACGATGCCCTAAGGGCTGTATGTATGGAGGAAGAGGGGGGGAATTTCGTGGCCCTTGGTGGAGGGGTCCGAAATCAACCCTATCTCTTGTTTCCCCACACATACGGACTCTAAAAATAGCCTATACTTATGTATTTCGAAATTACATGGGCCTGGCCCAATAATAAGGTGACGCAGCACCTAAAATAGCCTCGGGACGAAATTTATGAAGTGGCGTCTTGTATATTTCGTCCAAGGCTTCATGCACCCATTATGGTGGCTTCAAAGTCCTGAAATCATCACTTGTAACTCCGTTCTTGTTTCCCTTGCGCATGCCATCATCTCCATGCTTGTTCTTGCTCCAATGTTCATCCTTCTCCAAGCTAGGCCCTTCATTTGTAAGCAAAACAAATGTATCCAATTTAGGCAGCATCATATTCTCATGAACATTAGAATCATTACCAAGAAACGAAAGTACCTGGTAATTTAGTTGGCGTGCACGAGCTCTAGTAATTGGTCCAGTATGTATAGCAGCAGGGGCTGTGGGTGTAACAATTGTATTGATGTCCTCATCACCACGAGGGTCTGTTTCCTGCGAGCAAACGAAGAACAAGCAAGAAACTGAGATTGCAATCTGGATATTGCGAATATAAGATGAAAGCTTTATTGATCAAGGTGGGGTTCTGTGACGCCTTTGTCTGGTCGTTGAACACAAACGAAGTACGCGAAGTTGCAGCTATGGCGAACTTTTAATCTAAACAAAACCCAAAGTCTAAACGATGCCCTAAGGGCTGTATATATGGAGGAAGAGGGGGGAATTTCGTGGCCCTTGGTGGAGGGGTCCGAAATCAACCCTATCTCTTGTTTCCCCACACATACGGACTCTAAAAATAGCCTATACTTATGTATTTCGAAATTACATGGGCCTGGCCCAATAATAAGGTGACGCAGCACCTAAAATAGCCTCGGGACGAAATTTATGAAGTGGCATCTTTTATATTTCGTCCAAGGCTTCATGCACCCATTATGGTGGCTTCAAAGTCCTGAAATCATCACTTGTAACTCCGTTCTTGTTCCCCTTGTGCATGCCATCATCTCCATGCTTGTTCTTGCTCCAATGTTCATCCTTCTCCAAGCTAGACCCTTCATTTGTAAGCAAAACAAATGTATCCAATTTAGGCAGCATCATATTCTCATGAACATTAGAATCATTACCAAGAAACGAAAGTACCTGGTAATTTAGTTGGCGTGCACGAGCTCTAGTAATTGGTCCAGTATGTCTAGCAGCAGGGGCTGTGGGTGTAACAATTGTATTGATGTCCTCATCAGCACCAGAGAGTTTTTCACTAAAATAAGCAATGGCTCGTTTTTCTTGCATCAAAACTCCGCCAATTCCGGAACCACTTGCATCACAATGAACCTCAAAAGTTTTCTCAAAGTTGGGCAAAGCAAGAAACGGAGGATGAGTAAGCAAAGACTTGAGCTCATCAAAAGCGGTGGATTGCAAGGATCCCCAAACAAAAGGAGCATTCTTCTTACTCAAAGCATGTAAAGGAGCGGCAATTGTGCTAAAGTTTTTCACAAAGCGGCGATAAAATCCTGCAAGACCAAGAAAACTACGCACTTGTTGCAAATTGGTGGGTTGGGGCCAAGTTTTAATTGCCTTAATCTTAGTTTCATCAACATGGACACCCTTGGAAGAGACAACAAAACCCAAGAAAACCACTTTGCCAACGCCAAAAGTGCATTTTTTCAAGTTCGCATAAAGGCTTTCCTTGCGGAGGGTTTGCAACACAGATTTAACATGATTAATGTGCTCTTTCATGGTTTTGCTAAACACAAGGATATCATCAAAGTAAATCACAACGAAGACTCCAATGTAAGGTCTAG
Source organism: Triticum aestivum (assembly GCF_018294505.1). Taxonomy (NCBI): domain Eukaryota; kingdom Viridiplantae; phylum Streptophyta; class Magnoliopsida; order Poales; family Poaceae; genus Triticum; species Triticum aestivum. Next base: position 251,651,031 of record NC_057795.1, read on the forward strand.
CACATGATGCATAAGACGCATGAAAGTACCTGGTGCTTCCGACAAACCCATAGGCATCACTAACCACTCATATAAGCCAAATTTGGATTTGAAAGCGGTTTTCCATTCATCACCTTCTTGAATGCGGATTTGATAATAGCCACTTTTAAGATCAATTTTTGAGAAAAAGTTGGCTCCACTAAGTTCATCAAGCATATCATCTAAGCGAGGAATGGGATGCCTATATCGAACGGTAATGGCATTTATGGGTCAACAATCGGAACACAAGCGGAAACTTCCATCGGGCTTAGGCACAAGTATAAAGGGAACAACACATGGGCTTAAGCTTTCACGTACATGACCGTTGTCGATGAGTTGTTGTACTTGCCGTTGAATCTCCTTGGTTTCTTCGGGATTGACTCGGTATGGAGCTTTGTTTGGAAGTGGCGCTCCGGGGATGAGGTCGATTCGATGCTCAATGCCTCGTAGTGGAGGTAGACCTGGAGGTAGCTCATCGGGGAAAACATCTTTGAATTCCTGCAAAAGAGATTGAAACACTAAAGGTAGCTCGTGAGAAGTGTTAGTTGTTGGCTCTCCATCTTTGCACACAAGGACGAAGTGCATCACACTCGATGGGTTCTCACACACTTCTCTCATCTCACTTTTGGTGGCAAATAGGATGAGGCTTTTCTCTCTAGGCGAAGAGGCGCTCAAATTTGGCTTGTGGCTCTCACTCACTTTTGGGTGTGTCACTTTTTCACTCTTCTCTCCATGATTGGTGGCTTGCTTGTCGTCTATCACTTGACTAGGAGACATAGGTCGTAGCACATATTCCTTCCCTTTCATTTTGAAGCTATAGTGATTGGTGCGCCCGTTGTGGATGACACCACGGTCGAATTTCCATGGTCGACCAAGAAGGAGGTGGCAAACGGTCATTGGGACCACATCACACTCCAAAGTGTCCTCGTATGCACCAATTTTGAAGGAGACTTGGACCGTATGCTCGACTCGTATAGTGCCGGAGTCACTTAGCCATTGAACTTTGTAGGGGTGCGGGTGCTTCCTCTTGACCAATTGAAGCTTGGAACATAGTTCTTTACTCGCCAAGTTGTGGCAACTACCTCCATCGATGATGACCTTGACGGACCTTCATTGATGCTGGCCTTAGTGTGGAAGATGTGGCATCGTTGGTCTTCTTCTTGTTGATGTTGAAGTGTCAAGACTTTGGAGACAATGAGAGCGGGGCTCGAATCCTCATCACAAAAGACTTGATCATCTTCATCCTTGTTCATGCGTCGGTGCATGGCCACTTGCTCAAGGGCTTCCATCTCCTCTTCACTCATTGAGTCATATGTGTCGTCGTCGTTGAGGATCATGGTGCGCTTGTTCGTGCATTGGAAGGACTTGTGGCCTCGGCCGCCGCAAGTGAAACACTTGAAGGAGCTTGTTTTGACGGTCTCATCAATTGGAGTAGATGATGAAGCACGCGGCTTGAAGTTGCTTGTAGTAGGAGGAAGACGACTTGAACTTGCCGAAGTTTTCTTGTAACTTGACTTGTCGTCGTTGCTTGGAGAAGGTTTAGTTGATGTAGATGTTGAAGGATTCGTTGAAGCTTGGATGTTGGAGAAGCCGTATGTCTTGGATGAGTACTTGGCGTACTTGAAGTCATCTTGCACTTGATGTTCCGCCTTTGTAGCTTGATGCACGAGCTCAATGAGGTTGGGGTAGGGTTGGAAGTGCGATCTTCTTGATGGGATGATTGAGCCCATTCAAGTAACGTGCCATTGTTTGCTCATCATCTTCCGTGATATTGGCTCGAATCATGGCTATCTCCATTTCCTTGTAGTATTCTTCAACACTCTTTGTTCCTTGCTTGAGGAGTTGTTGCTTCTTGAAGAGATCGCGGTTGTAGTAGGTTGGTAAAAAGCGTGCCCGCATGACATCCTTCATTTGAGTCCAAGTGGTGATTGGTGGTTCACCTCTTGCTTGACGGCGTTCAAGGACTTGTTCCCACCATATGAGCACATAGTCTTAAAACTCAAGTGATGCCATAGCGATCTTCTTCTCTTCCTCATAGTTGTGCAAACGAAAGATTTTGTCGACCTTCAATGCCCATGAGAGATACTCTTCCGGATCATTACTTCCATTGAACTTGGGCATTGTGAACTTGAGCTTGCCATAGCGTTGCTCTTAAATGTGTTGTTGGCGATGGTGATGATTACGTCCTTGACGTGGAGGATAGTCATCCTCATGTTGCTCTTGGCGCGGATGAAGTCTATGATCAACTTGCTCTTGTTGAACTTGAGGTTGAAGTGGAGCTTGACGTTGCACACGCGGTTGGTAGTTCCTCTCTTGGATTTCTTCTCGAAGGGCTTCCTCTTGATTGCGCCGCTCGCGATTGCGGTGGGCAATGGCTCGGCTCGAATCTTGAAGGGCACGTTGCGCCTCAAGAGCTTGCGCTTCACGTTGTTGTTGTTGAAGACGTTGAGCCTTGGCGTCTTGTTCCTCTTGGTGTAGGCGTGCTCGTTCTTCTTCTTGGCGCCTTAGTCGTTGCCGTTCTTGAGCTTGAGCAAAAGCGACTTGGTTTGATTGAGGACGAGGGATTTGCTCATCGACTTGCTCTTGTGAATGCTTGTCATGTAGCGGGTTCCGAGATGCTTGCCGGTCTTGACGCGCAGCTCGACGAAGAGTGTTCGAGGACGGTGTACTTGAGTCGGAGAAGGTGTCGTCGGAGTGTCGACTTGAGCGGCTCCGTCATGAGGATGAAGAAGTGGAAGGACGCCGGTTCCTCATGAAGGCGCAGATCTCATCCATTCTTGCATCATTCTCTTGCTTTTGAGCGTCGAATTTGTTGTCGAAGTAGTCCCTCATTGCTTGTTGCTCTTGGTGCAATGCTTTTTGAGCTCCAAATAGGTGGTTCTTGGTGACGAATGATGACATGTCGTCGTCGTTCTCGATGAGAGGTGGAGTGGTAGAAGAACTTGGCCTATCCATCATTCCAAGCAAAATGTAAGTGGTAGAAGGAAAAGAACGTGTATCAAATGTACCTTGACCGAAGTTGAAGATGAGTCAAGTTCACTCAAATGCGGACAATGAAATACCACTGTTGGTACCAATTCTTGTCGGTTCTCACACCTACACACGTAAAAGCTTATGGTGGAGCTTGGTTAGGATGGTGGCATAAAATTTGATGCAATAGTAAGTGAGCTTCAATAATGTTGGAAAAGATTCACAAATTTGCAAATGCAACAAGTAGACCAAGCAAGTATGGGTACACGGAAACACACACGCAAATAGATAAATGGGATTGTGCAATCCAAAAGTGAACCAAAATGTGGAAACCACGAAAATGCTCTTGTTGCACAATGCTAGAGAGACGCTAGCACGATTGCACAATAGGCGGATACGCAAACTTGTGCACAACCTACTAGGCAAGAATGCAACGATCTCTATCCCAAGTATGCTATATGTATGATATTTCGGTGCTATGATCCAAGATGATCGGATATGACAATCTTAATGTTGTATGATGCTATGGTTCTTGCTTATAAGCTCTTTGCTTATCTTTCCTCTTTGCTTAAAAGCTTGGGTGGCTCTTTCACTTTTGAGCTCTTTTCTCATGCAAAACTCACGAACCAAGGTAGCAATTGTGTATGCGATGACAACTTTGTGACACACAAGCGGATCCCAAGATATGCACCACTATGGTATGATATGTATGCTATGTTGTATGATCACTAATGTGCACAAGTTGCATTGCCTGCAATACTCAACCGCTAGTCTCGATGGGTAAGCTACGCAAAATGAGGCAATGTGGGTTATAAATGCAATTGCATGTTATGACAAAGATGTCGTCGAAGTTACCGTCCTTGGCGATGATGAGACCCTCGAGAAGTTGAGCCGTGGTGTTGATGAAGTCGAACCGTACCTAGATAGCCGAAATACAAAAGGATACGGGAAACCACAACCCAAACTCTCAAAGACCAAAACGTGTCAAAATCGACCTAGGAGGTAGCGGGGAAGATGTTGGTGTATGTGGCTTTGGGAGTTGTGGTGGAAGGTGGGGGTGAGGAGTGATCAAACTGACAAAATTCAGTTTCGTCAGGGTTTCACGGACGTCCGGGCTTTTGCGGTCATCTGGTCATCGGAAGTTCGACCTTTTCCGGTCGTCCGGAGCCTGGGCGAAAATCGGGCTCGGGAAGATGAACTGCGAGAATTCCGGGGAAGAAGAAGATGGTGATGTTGAAATCGAGCAGATTGGCTGATGGAAAAGGGTGGGGAGAGTGGGGAAGCTAGATCCACACGTAGCAACACAAATCCATGGACCAAATCCAACAAAATCTCAACTCACGAACAGATCACAAAAAAAATTTGGGGCTATTTTTGGTGGGGATTTTCGGATTTGGGACAAAAACATCAAAATCAAGCTAGAAAACACGGGGTAGGGGCTCTAAAACATGATCAACGTGGCTCATGATACTAAGATGATGTAGGGTGGAACCCTACATGGACGATCTTTCACATTTGGAGTGGATCCTACGGGGAATCACGAAGAACACACGGAAGCACAACGGGAAACACAGGGAAAACAAGACAGAGAATCACTAAACCGACATAGAATCAATCACACGAGTGCTAGATCACCGACAACATAGAGTAACATATGATCCACAATCAACAAAGGTAAGGATAAAAAGGAACAGTTCTTCTCTGTACGGAGGTCTTGATGGTCTTCCCTAGAAAGGGGTCTTGAATCCGCTTGGGGGATCTTCTCCGAAGAGGTCCTGAGCTCCGAGGAGAAGTAACCAAGTGGATGAGCAAGGCTCTCACACAAAATATGAGCTAAACCTATGCTAACCCTAGCTAGGAGGTGTGATACGGAGCATCCCACATTCATCTCCATGTACACCTTCATATCACATCAAGCCCCAAGTGGACCTACCAGACTTAAGGTGAACCCGCTCCTCTTCAAGATTTACCTGAATATCCATAGGACTTGGCTGCTACCTCACCACGGAACATTGTGCATCTTCAGGTACGAGGACGACCGCCGCCAAGCAGCTAAGGAGCTTCCCGGAGGCCAAGGAGAAGGACCCCAAGGCCACAAGAAGGAAGAAGGAGGGCATCAAGATCGGTTCTGCACCTCCCAGGTGACCCCGTGCCCACGGGCCTCGAAGACCCCGTGCGCACGGGCTACTCAGAGAGTTTGCGCTGGAGCACCCCATGCGCACGGGCCTGTACCGTGCCCACGGGACCCCCTTGCGCACGGGCCCAACTTACCCCATGCGCACGGCCCCTACAGGATGGACGGCTGTGAGCTGCTGTTTGGGCCTCCTCTTCATCCATTTCGTCCCCATGACTATATATTCCGTACCTAGACCATTTGTTAGGGTAAGTAAAGTAGTTGATACACATTTGTGAGCGTTGCTCCATGGATCCACTCCTCTAGGAGATCAAGACCTCCTCTTGGAGTGACCAAACATCAAGACCTCCTTCTTGGGGAAGGATCCCAATCATAGGATCATCAAGCCCTCATCTCCTTCATAGGATTTGGGATGAACTCTACCATGTATCTTATTTCCCTTTTTTGTTCATGTACCTTGTGGATCTTATGTGTTTGATTGTCTAGTGGATGTGTGATTTGACTTGTTCTTGAGTGCTCCTCTTGTTTTCCCTCCTTTGTTCATCTTGTTCTTGGGGATTCCACCTCCAATTCGTGAAAGATCTTCTCTATAGGGTTCCATCCTACACCATATGGTATCAGAGCCAAGTTTCTCACGAAATTGGAGCCCCCCTCTTAGTTTTCTAGCCTAATTTTGCTTGTTATTGCCCAATTTCGAAAATCCCCACAAAAATCTACATTATATGGTATCATGAGCCTTGGTTTCTCACAAAATTGGAGCCCCCCTCTTTGTTTTCTAGCTTGATTTTGTTGTTCTTGTCCTAAATCCGAAAATTCCCCACCAAAAATAGCCCCAATTTTTTTGTGATTTGTTGGTTTGATAAGATTTTGTTGGATTTGGTCCATGGATTTGGTGTTTAGCAAGTAGATCCACCCCTCTACCATCTTCCCCTTCCTTCCACCTTTCGTTTTTGACCTCAAATTGGTTTTTCCCCACGGATCCGGAGCTGTTCATCCGCTCCTCGAGGACTCCGTGCATACGGGCCAGCCAGACCCCGTGCGCACGATCCTTCCAGTGCATCTCTTCCGCGGTGCCTTCCACTTCCCACCCCCCATACCCCCCCCCTACTCCCCATCCACGAGATCCATCAAGTTGGAGCCCAAATCGCCAAGAAATCGGCCAAACCCGCGAGTCCCAGGTGACCCCGTGCCCTCGGTATGTGTACCGTGCGCACGGGACCCTAGACCCCGTGCGCACGGCCCCCCCAGGCCAGCCACGAGCAGTTCACCATTTCGCCCATAACTTCCACATCCGGAGTCCGATTTTCGCGTTCTTTAGCTCGTTGAGTAGCTATTGACATCCACCATCCACCTAGATAGGTTCCCACACCATTTGACTCCATCAAATTTTTGACATTTTGGCATCTTTGCCTAGGCCTTCCACCATATCATCCGCAAAACCACCATAGCCTTCCGCAACCTAACCCATTTTACTCCATTTAACATTTTTGGTTGTTTAAGTGGTGACTTGAGTCTCCTAAGGTGTTTCGGCTACTTAGGGACATTTTCTTCTTCACAAACCACCACTACTTCCACATTGCCATTTCCATTTGACATTTGTCATTTGAGATTTTGAGTTTGCGGTTTTTTACCGTTTCCTAAGGTGTTTCGGCTACTTAGGGACGGGTCTACATCATCTTGGTATCTACATCAAGATCATCGCCACTCATCATCGCAAAGGATGGTAACCTCGACGACACCACTCTATATTCCCCTTGCAATTGCATTGTTAACCCCTAGCCCATTTTGCGTCACTTACCTATCGAGACTAGCCATTTGAGTATTGCCAGCAACGTTACTTGTGCACATTAGTGATCCACCATTCCATTGCATACATACCATATCATATTGGTATCATATCATCCATTGTGTCACAAGTTTGTTCCCGCATATATACAATTGCTATCTTGGTTTGTGCATTGTGCAAAAGTGGCCATTGAAAAAAAAAGAAAAAAAAGAAAAAGCTTTTAAGCAAAAAGAGAGCAAAGAGCTCGTGAGCAAGTGCCATAGCATCATACCCCATTGCACATAAGATTGTCATATCCGATCATCTTGGATCATCTTGAGAGAAACACCGGGAACCATACATACATAGCATACTTGGGATAGAAGTTTATCCATTTTGCATCTTATAGGTTGTGCACAAGTGTCGTATCCGCCTATTGAGCAATCGTGCTAGCGTCTCTCTTGAGTTGTGCAACACGAGCATTTTCCGTGGACTCCACATTTTGTGCTCATTCCTTGGTTGCACGACCCCATTTATCTATCCGTGTGTGTGTTTCCGTGTACCATTTGCTATTGGTCTACTTGTTTCACTTGCGAATTTGTGAATCTTTTCCAACATTATTGACTCTTGCTAACATTTTGCATCAAATTTTTGTGCCACTATCCTCACCGAGATCTACCATAAGCTTTACTTTGTAGGTGTGAGTGAACAAGTCCGGTACCAGTTCCACTATTCTTTCATTTCACATTGAGTGATACAAGATACATCCTCAACTTTGGGAAAAGGTAGCTTGGTATTGTTTATCTCATTTCCTACTCACATTTGCTCGAGTCTTGTGATGGATAGGCAAGGCATTTCCTCTCCGGTCTACAACAACAACGACGGCGTGAACGACTACATCACCAAAAGGTCCATCTTCGGACTACAACAAGAAATGCAAGGAGCACAATCCACCTTGCAAGAGCGCATCGAGAACATCTCCATCGACATTCATCTCTCCGAAGCAAGGAAAAGGGACTACATCAACAACAAGCTTGCCGCACAAAAGAAAGACCAAGATGCGAGGATGGAAGAGATTAGAACCTTGATCAAGTCTTCTTCCCCTTCGTCATCTTCAAGACAGCGACGTTCTAGCCACAAGTCTTCGGAGCGCGAAAACGATGCAAGTGCAAATCGTCCTCGTCCACATCTACATGGCGACCACCATCGCGTTCGTGATCAACATCGTCATGAAGGGCAAATCACCTCCAAGCAACATGTGCACGACGACGACGAATGCCTACGAGCTCAAGCACGACAACGACATCATCATCATGAAGATGCTCCACAAGCGCAAGTGCACAAGTCCCAACAAGCCCTACTTCATGCCAAGTCGAAGCTTCATAAGCACAAGAGAAGACCGCGAGACGAGCACCACAAGACGGCGCTACAGCTACACCAACCACTTTAGCATCTTCGCCAAGTGCTATCGAGGCATCTTCGCCTTTGGACGTACGGCATCTTTGCCTACTTCCAACGAGTATGCCTACAACGACTTCATCAAGTCCAAGGCGACCACCTACGAGCGAGGGCGACACTTCCATCTTGGGAAGCCCCTCAAGGACGATGGCCGAGCATGGGAAACTCCCTTCGGTCATGGAGACGAGCTACGAGGTGCCACATCATATGAACCTCCAACACCAAGACGGCGACAAGACGGTCGATCAAGGGCCATCCCCTTCGACTATGGCGACAAGCGCGAACCTCTTCAACAACATGAAGATGGTGCCCATATTGGACTCATCCTCCGAGTCAAGCTAGAGACCGCGCATGGAGACTTTTGCCACCATATTGAGAGTGAGAGTGACTTCACCACTAGCCCCATATATGATGAGCCGCACCAATTTCCATGTGAGGAGAGCCACCACCACCACCACTTGAGTGATTTGAGCGCCTCCACAATATGCAACATTGAGAGCACATACCTTGAGGGAGTGAGTGAGCCACCGCCACATAGAGAGAGTGAGATAGTTGATGAGGCATATGAGGCCATATCGGTTTCTAACAACTTAACCTCTACCTCTGTTGTGTCTTCTCATTTGGTGCTAGGTCCCATATATGATGGCGCGCTGATTCGCGATGACTACGTCCTCCCTTTGGACACGACGATGGCCATGGTGGAACATGATGCACCCCCCACATGGTTCCATCAAGATGAAGATGACCACCATTTGGTCTTTCCCACCTCACCTACACCACTTGAGTGGAATGACAAAGGTAACAAATGTGACGGTGATGCTCTAGTCCCACTAGTGGACATTCTTGAGATTGATTGCTTGCATGATGTTGACCCACCTAGTACCATGCTTCATGCTAGTGAAACTTCTTCATGCCTTGACTTACCTATTTACGATGAATATGATGATGAGCATGTTGAGTTGCCTAGTTGTGATGCTATGCTCCATAGGATATCATGTGAAAATTCTATTGGTCACGTCATGTTTGACAATCCATTCAACTTGTCATATGCTATGAGTGAGATCTCCCATATTGCATCATTTCAATCTCAACATAGTAGCTATGCATGCCCCATTAAAATAAATCCCATTCGCACTTATGGCATAGATGACGAAATGATGGTCATTGGCTTTTGCTTCTCTTGTGATGATATTGCCATGATTCTTTTACATGATTTGCGCAATTCATCTACTATATCATGCCATGATCACATTGTTCCAAATATGCATTGTTTTGGATGTTGTCAATATTCTCCATGTGATGTTTCCATTAATGCTCATGATGAGACCCCCATAGTTTCGTCATACATATTCGGAGATCTTGATACATTTCATACTTTGCATGATTCCCATGATTGCGTGCACCATTTGCATAACATGAATAACAATGCTCTCGATATTTCTCATGATGCGTTACATCCTTTGAGTCTCCATTATGCCATACATACTAACAAACCTCTCATGATGGATGACATGTTTCTATATCACGCATCTCATTTATTTGAGCATTGGCTATTTTGTGCTCACCGACACATGCACGTATGCATCACGATGGATGATGTGTACATCTACCACATACACACAATTTTTCCTTTGTCTTTGTTTTGTGTAGGTACTCATGTATATTCGTCAACCTCTCAATCCCAAGAGTTGACGAAACGAGCTCTTGAGAGTAATGATGACTTGGGATTCCATGGACTATCCTCACCACCGTCCCCTTCGCGCCAGGACTACGTGCAACTCCTCTACTTGGCTCTCACATGGCTATGGGCCATTTACCACTTCTCACATTATGCTCATTTACCGTGTTCACTTTGCGTGCTATGCTTGCTTCTATGCCTTTGCCATGCAATTGTGACCCTTGCTTGCGTCTACCCATGTTTCATCATTATGCTACCTCTATGTGTATTTGCATGCTTGGTGGAGATCCTTGTTGCTATTGCCATGTTTATCATGTGCCCCATGCTATTGATACTATTTTGCTCATATCTTGCCTTTATGCTTGTGATATGTCATGTGCATTATTCATGCCCACTATTTGCACACATGACATGATTGCCATGATTCCTTCTAGTATGTTGCATATTCGCACTACTAGCATGCTTGACTTGATTGCTATGATTGCTTGCTATGTTGCATCACCCATGTTCCACTATCACTTGCTTTCTTGGGTTGATGACATATATGCATACACTTGTTCTCGCATCATATGCCTACATACTATGAAATGCTCCCTTGTCCTTTCTTATGATGAGCATGATGCATACACTTGTTGGGTATCTCGCCCCTCGAATGATAGGTCTTGCTTTTGCACTAACCTCATTTGTTTTTCCAAGTGTTTCTCTTGTGATAGAGGCAAAGGTGCCCGTCTTTCGATGAGATGATGGATATCGCTTTGGTGGAAGTCGACTTTGATGATCCGACTACGAACGTGCGAGGACGTCGCGCCTTAGCAATCGCTAAACCAACTCCGAGAGGTTATTGACCATGCCGGAGCACGATCAACCTGACCACGAGGGTCTGTTTCCTGCGAGCAAACGAAGAACAAGCAAGAAACTAAGATTGCAATCTAGATATTGCGAATATAAGATGAAAGCTTTATTGATCAAGGTGGGGTTCTGTGACGCCTTTGTCTGGTCGTTGAACACAAACGAAGTACGCGAAGTTGCAGCTATGGCGAACTTTTAATCTAAACAAAACCCAAGGAAAAGCTACTAGATGGATCTAATTATATAGGAGCAAGGGGTGGCGGCCAAGGAGGTGGGAGGACGTCCCAAGGCAGCCTAAAACTACATCTAGGTCGTACAAGGACAATGGGCCCAAGTGGAGGTGCTGTAACACCTTTGGACTTGTAGTTTGACTCGGATTCTGCTGCAGCATCAGATTGTTTCGTCCACAACTCAACGCTCCGGACGAAATTGAAGGTGATTCCAATTGGGTTGGAAAGTGCACGAAATCTAGTTTCCAACAAAAAAAGAATCACCCAATTCGGAGTCCGTATGAAAAACTTGTGTGCGTTTTGAGTCAGGTGTGTCTGTGCAGTCCGAATCTGAATCCAGAACGTGAAAGACTTGGACTCTATCTTCTCTTGGGCCAAAAGTGACGTGAGAGAACTGACAGCAAATAAACATCTCTTTCTTCCTTATCTTCATATGTGGATTGTACAAATGTCCCATACACCTGCAATTAGACAAAACACAAAAGTGTGTGAAGTATTTTTGTTCTGGATAACATAAATAGATTATTGAATAGTTTGCACTAGAAATCACCTGACAAATATGCATATATGCAATATTTTTGGTCATATCCAAGGTAGTCATGTCCTCATCATCCTCCCCTTCTTGAAAATAAAGCCGTCCTCGGCGTTGCTTAATCTGAAATGTGGCTAACAAAAGAGACAAGGTGTACATGTTGTATATGTATATGTCATCCATTTTTACTTTCCTTAATTTTTGCATATATGACACATGAATAGATGAGTAACTTGCATAGTTCATAAAATCTAAAGCCAAAAAATTAGCACAAGAAGTAGAAGGCATGAAAATATTGCAACTCAGTTTGCACATATAAGTGAAGCTCTTATTCATTTCAAAAGATTGACAATGTTCATCATTAAACCATCCCAACATTGGTGAATAAACCTTACTTGCATCAAATTTACATGCTACAACATGCTTAAATAAGCAAACATGCAATAAGTCATTCAACACAGAATCATCACCAAGATTAGAGGTCATATCAAAATGATTAAACATTGGTTCTTTTGCATCAATAGTTAATTCAATGGGTGCACTCAAAATTGTTGGTATTTCAGTTGTTTGATCACATGGCAAAGTCAAATTATCAACGTAGTCCTCTAAAATAGGTGGTGTGATCAAAGTAGTGGGTAGCTCATCAGATGGTGCATTCAAATTGACAAGGCATTCATCATTCTCATGTAGAGATGGAAGATCAGTACCTTTGTCATTACCTCTTATGATCAACTCAGATGATGTAGCCACTCTCGGGGGCGATGGGTCACATGGTGGAGGAGATGTAGTCCTGACAACAACGGATGTGGTTGTGATAGAGGCGGGGTGTCCCGATCTTTCGATGAGATGATAACTATCGATTTGGTGGAGACGACTTTGACGATCCGACTACAAACATGCACGACGTTGCGCCTTAGCAATCGCTAAACCAATCTCCTGAGGTTACTGATGATGCCGGAAGCACGGTCAGCCTGACCACGAAGGTCTATTCCTGCAAGCAATCGAAGAACGAGCAAGAATATGATAAAGCAATCTGAATATTGCAAATATATATGAGGTATTGATAATGGTGGGGATCCGTAAGCGGTCTTGGTCTGGTCGTTGGACACAAACGAAGTACACGAAGTTGCAATGGCTAACTTTTAACTAAACAAATCCCAAGGAAAAGCTATTAGATGAATCTACTTATATAGGAGCAGGGGGTGGAGACCAAGGAGGTGGGAGGACGTCCCAAGGCAGCCTAAAACTAAATCTAGGTCGTACAAGGCCAATGGGCCCAAGTGGAGGTGATGTAACACCTTTGGACTTGTAGTTTGACTCGGATTCTGCTGCAGCATCAGATTGTTTCGTCCACAACTCAACGCTCCGGACGAATTTGAAGGTGATTCCAATTGGGTTGGAAAGTGCCCGAAATCTAGTTTCCAACAAAAAAAGAATCACCCAATTCGGAGTCTGTATGAAAAACTTGTGTGCGTTTTGAGTCAGGTGTGTCTGTGCAGTCCGAATCTGAATCCAGAACGTGAGAGACTTGGACTCTATCTTCTCTTGGGCCAAAAGTGACGTGAGAGAACTTTTTGGACAGCAAATAAACATCTCTTTCTTCCTTATCTTCATATGTGGATTGTACAAATGTCCCATACACCTGCAATTAGACAAAACACAAAAGTGTGTGAAGTATTTTTGTTCTGGATAACATAAATAGATTATTGAATAGTTTGCACTAGAAATCACCTGACAAATATGCATATATGCAATATTTTTGGTCATATCCAAGGTAGTCATGTCCTCATCATCCTCCCCTTCTTGAAAATAAAGCCGTCCTCGGCGTTGCTTAATTTGAAATGTGGCTAACAAAAGAGACAAGGTGTACATGTTGTATATGTATATGTCATCCATTTTTACTTCCCTTGATTTTTGCATATATGACACATGAATAGATGAGTAACTTGCATAGTTCATAAAATCTAAAGCCAAAAAATTAGCACAAGAAGTAGAAGGCATGAAAATATTGCAACTCAGTTTGCACATATAAGTGAAGCTCTTATTCATTTCAAAAGATTGACAATGTTCATCATTAAACCATCCCAACATTGGTGAATAAACCTTACTTGCATCAAATTTACATGCTACAACATGCTTAAATAAGCAAACATGCAATAAGTCATTCAACACAGAATCATCACCAAGATTAGAGGTCATATCAAAATGATTAAACATTGGTTCTTTTGCATCAATAGTTAATTCAATGGGTGCACTCAACATTGTTGGTATTTCAGTTGTTTGATCACATGGCAAAGTCAAATTATCAACGTAGTCCTCTAAAATAGGTGGTGTGATCAAAGTAGTGGGTAGCTCATCAGATGGTGCATTCAAATTGACAAGGCATTCATCATTCTCATGTAGAGATGGAAGATCAGTACCTTTGTCATTACCTCTTATGATCAACTCAGATGATGTAGCCACTCTCGGGGGCGATGTGTCACATGGTGGAGGTGATGTAGTCCTGACAACAACGGATGTGGTTGTCATAGTATGACTAGTAGTTGAAGGAACAATCATATCAACTCTTGGAATGTGCACCGTGCGCTTGTTCTCCTCGTGGCCAACACGTCGTTTTATTTCCTGTTCAGCTTTGCAAGCAAGATGAAACAAATGGTCCATAGGATAACACTCTTCATGAATTAGTATCTCTTGAATATCACGGTTTAATCCTCCCCAAAATCTATCCATAAAATCATCTTCACTTTCTTCTAAAGAGGAATGCAACAAGGTAGTTTGTAAATCATCATAATATTTTGTTACAGTTTCACTACCTTGTTTTAAGTGTTGCAACTTCTTAATCATGTCACGAGTATAATAAGCAGGGACGAAAGTATGTCGCATGGCAAGTTTCAAATCATCCCAAGTAGTAGGTATATAATCAGGGTGTAACCGACAATATTCACTCCACCAAACCAAAGCATAACCAGTGAAAGAACCAACCGCAACCTTAACCTTTTTATGTTCATCGAAATTATGGGAAGCAAATATATTTTTTATGTCGAACTCCCATTCAATATATAAAGCAGGTTTAAAACGTCCATTAAATGGTGGTATAGATACATTAACCTGATCATGTGCATTTGGATGTTTGTGCACCTCTCGTGACGGTTGTGGTATTTGCAAAGGTGGTGGCACGTCTCCCGCGATCGACAAAGCCCATGAATTGACTCTGGATCCTGTCATGATTAGTAGAACAAGAAACAAAACCCAAAAATAATGTTCCTATAACTATTAGGATGTGGTGGTAAAACGCTCACAGTAAAGCAAATATCAATGTCTTACAAGTTCTTACCATGCAGCAGGCGGTGATCGGCAACCAGCGGTGTCAAGTAACTCCGAATATTGAGTAAAGCGATTGCCAGGGGAGCGTACGTATACACGGTGTAGAAATATGTGGAGCTGGGTTGGCTATATATGGTAGCAAAAGATTAGCAATAATCAATTCAAAGATGCAATGTTGAATAAACGCTCAACGACGGTACTGTGCTAGTCCTAGGCTAGACCGGACTAGAGACGCGAGCCTAGAACACTAATGAGTTCACGGAGTAGTACAACTAGCATCAATGAAGGATACTAAGTAGCTCTTGACAGCAAGATATAAGTGAAGATCACAACGGCAGTGAAGATAATGATGAAAAACAACTGCCAAGCAGGATATACAACAACTCTCTCTCCAACTTTCCTCTTGAAAAGTTTGAGACAATTTTCTGATAAATTCTTTCAAAGAATGCTACTAACTCAAGATTTCCAATGCAAAAAGAATCACTCAATTCCGAGTTGATATGAGGAGTCAAAGAATTCTAAAACTGGCCTGAAAAATTGGAACAAGCTGTGTTCACGAACTTCGGAGGGCAAAAAGACCTATTTAGAAGCCGATTTTGAGGTGTCAAATATTGAAATAGCTTCTGCAACTATTTAGATGCGGCTCGTCGCTATCTTCAATTTGAGTACTCACGAAGCCAAAACGGACTTCATATGAGGAAGATACACCTGTTTTACGGAACAGTGCGTAAAACAGATTCCAATCCGAATTCAGGTACGAGATTGATTCTAGATAGATCCAATTTTTTTTTCTTCTCTCTTTTTTTCGCACGCTTTTTTTTCTTTTTCTTCTCCCTCTTTTTCTTTTTTTTCTTTCCTTTTTTCTCTCTTTTTTTTCTTTATATTCTTTTTCTCTCTCTTTCCAAGACAAACTAGATAAGATGCAGATTCGATCAGGCGAAGATGTGAGTGACCTCAACTATGATTATGACAATAAACAGTGCGTAGCACGTGGTGGAAATTGGTGTATGGGATGGTGGACAGCGGATGGGATAATGATGCAGCGGCTGCGTGACTAATGTGAACAGAACTCGAAACTCTAAAGGAACTAGACACTAAGACCAGCAACTCGACACGGCGATGCAACCGATAATTCAATAATGCAAACAATGAAAAGAAAATTGCAAAGGCTCAGTCTGGCTAGGACAAAGGATGAATAGATCTAACTTTTGTTTTGTGGCTTTTTCTTGGACAATAGATAAGAAAATAAATCTAATCTAGGAAAAAACTGGAAATTCTCACCGAGCAACCTGGCTCTGATACCACTTGATAGAGGCAAAGGTGTCCCGTCTTTCGATGAGATGATGGATATCGCTTTGGTGGAAGTCGACTTTGATGATCCGACTACGAATGTGCGAGGACATCGCGCCTTAGCAATCGCTAAACCAACTCCGAGAGGTTATTGACCACGCCGGAGCACGATCAACCTGACCACGAGGGTCTGTTTCCTGCGAGCAAACGAAGAACAAGCAAGAAACTAAGATTGCAATCTAGATATTGCGAATATAAGATGAAAGTTTTATTGATCAAGGTGGGGTTCTGTGACGCCTTTGTCTGGTCGTTGAACACAAACGAAGTACGCGAAGTTGTAGCTATGGCGAACTTTTAATCTAAACAAAACCCAAGGAAAAGCTACTAGATGGATCTACTTATATAGGAGCAAGGGGTGGCGGCCAAGGAGGTGGGAGGACGTCCCAAGGCAGCCTAAAACTAAATCTAGGTCGTACAAGGCCAATGGGCCCAAGTGGAGGTGATGTAACACCTTTGGACTTGTAGTTTGACTCGGATTCTACTGCAGCATCAGATTGTTTCGTCCACAACTCAACGCTCCGGACGAATTTGAAGGTGATTCCAATTGGGTTGGAAAGTGCACGAAATATAGTTTCCAACAAAAAAAGAATCACCCAATTCGGAGTCCGTATGAAAAACTTGTGTGCGTTTTGAGTCAGATGTGTCTGTGCAGTCCGAATCTGAATCCAGAACGTGAGAGACTTGGACTCTATCTTCTCTTAGGCCAAAAGTGACGTGAGAGAACTTTTTGGACAGCAAATAAACATCTCTTTCTTCCTTATCTTCATATGTGGATTGTACAAATGTCCCATACACCTGCAATTAGACAAAACACAAAAGTGTGTGAAGTATTTTTGTTCTGGATAACATAAATAGATTATTGAATAGTTTGCACTAGAAATCACCTGACAAATATGCATATATGCAATATTTTTGGTCATATCCAAGGTAGTCATGTCCTCATCATCATGTTCTTTCATTTTGAAGGATTCACAAGGCATCGATATTGACCAATGGTACATCCATGCCTATCGTGTACATGGCGATAGGGTTTACGATCCGAGGTCGGATCTTTCCAAAGGGGGAGGAGATGATACGGAGCATCCCACGTTCATCTCCATGTACACCTTCATAGCACATCAAGCCCCAAGTGGACCTACCGGACTTAAGGTGAACCCGCTCCTCTTCAAGATTTACATGAATATCCATAGGACTTGGCTGCTACCTCACCACGGAACGTTGTGCATCTTCAGGTACGAGGACGACCGCCGCCAAGCAGCTAAGGAGCTTCCCGGAGGCCAAGGAGAAGGACCCCAAGGCCACAAGAAGGAAGAAGGAGGGCATCAAGATCGGTTCTGCACCTCCCAGGAGACCCCGTGCCCACGGGCCTCGAAGACCCCGTGCGCACGGGCTACTTAGAGAGTTTGCGCTAGAGCACCCCGTGCGCACAGGCCTGTACCGTGCCTACAGGACCCCCGTGCGCACGGGCCCAACTTACCCCGTGCGCACGGGCCCTACAGGATGGACGGCTGTGAGCTGCTGTTTGGGCCTCCTCTTCATCCATTTCGTCCCCATGACTATATATTCCGTACCTAGACCATTTGTTAGGGTAAGCAAAGTAGTTGATACACATTTGTGAGCTTTGCTCCATGGATCCACTCCACTAGGAGATCAAGACCTCCTCTTGGAGTGACCAAACATCAAGACCTCCTTCTTGGGGAAGGACCCAATCATAGGATCATCAAGCCCTCATCTCCTTCATAGGATTTGGGATGAACTCTACCATGTATCTTATTTCCCTTTGTTATTCATGTACCTTGTGGATCTTATGTGTTTGATTGTCTAGTGGATGTGTGATTTGACTTGTTCTTGAGTGCTTCTCTTGTTTTCCATCCTTTGTTCATCTTGTTCTTGGGGATTCCACCTCCAATTCGTGAAATATCTTCTCTATAGGGTTCCACCCTACATCAAGGTGGGAGAGGCCTATTTATAGTCTTAGTGAAAAAGGGGGCGAAGTGGAGGGGTGCATGGGCTTCGTCCTGAAACTGTGCGCAGACAGGTACCGGACGTCCGCTGGGGACCGGTCGTCCGGTGGTTCACGGGGTCCCGGACGTCTGGTGTCGTCGGACGTCCGCTAGGTGCGTTTTGTGAAGGAGGCGTCGATCGTCCAGTATCTTCATACTTCCGTTAATATCCATTCTGTTGGAGGGGGCCCAAACGTCCGGTGACTTCGGTCGTCCGCTCGCTGGAGAGTGTCCCGGTCGTCCGGTGCGGGCCGGACGTTCGCTCGCTGGGGCCTGCGTTGGCTGGGACTTGGCAGCTGGGGCTTCAGGTGCCGGACGTCCGGTCTCGACCGGTCATCCGGTGGCTGGAGTTTTCTTCGGTAGATCTTCTTCTTGACCTTCACGGTTGGTAGCCTTGCCGTCTTGTCCGATGGATGTAGATGTACCATGCCTCGTCTCCAAGTACCTAATTACACATAGAGTTTCCGAATGAGGTAGTAGCCATGTCTCGTGATTAGGAGGAGGGAGTTCGGAGAGGAGCGAGTTCACCTTATCTTCAATAGCCTTAGCTCGAGCTCGTGTCATGCGTCCTCTTTGTGCTTGGTGAGGCGACGGAAGGTCCATGGGGATGACCGAAGGATGCTCCGCATCATTAAGGCTGAATTTGAGGGTAGTCCGGGCCTCCTGGCGCAAGCGATGAGAATTTTTTTGGATTGCGCGCTCGCCGTGAGCAGTTTGAGTACATATGGGTCCGACACGGACTCCTAATGATAAAATTATGACCGTCTTAGTGAGCATCTGTCCATTCTATGGCAGTCCTTGAAAGTACTTCATTTTCTTGTGCGCTTTATGCCTGACTGCCCCAAAATTTCTTGTCGTCTATAGTGGAGATATCGTTTCCACATATATATTGACCGATGCCAGGAATGCCCTTTTGTTCTTGGCTTTCACGTGTATGAGTTACAGCATGCCATCCGGCGAAAACAAGGAGAATAAGGCATATAGCCGCTAGATTTTCTTCAATTTACGGCCAAATGAGATTGCCCGGATCATAGAGCATCTGCAGAAAGGTACGTTTGTCCCTACCAGGGGGGCTAATGTCTATAAGCAACATAATCTCTCGAATTTCCTTCAAAAGGAAGTGCAATTGGGTTCAGAAACTTGTGTAAAAACAGCGACGAATGATGTTCTTTGGCTTTCAAGGCAAAAAAGTACTGCTTAAGGCTGAATTTGAGGGTACTCCGGGCCTCCTGGCGCAAGCGGGGATTATTTTTTTGGATTCGTGCACTCGCCGCGAGCAGTTTGAGTACTTATGGGTCCGACAAGGACTCCTAATGAAAAAATTATCACCATCTTTGTGAGCATTTATCCATTCTATGGCAGTCCTTGACAGTACTTCATTCTCTCGTGCGCTTTTTGCCTGACTGCCCCAAAATTTCTTGTCCTCTATAGTGGAGATATCCTTTCCACATATATATTGACCGATGCCAGGAATGCCCTTTAGTTCTTGGATTTCACATGCATGAGTTACAGCATGCCATCCGGCGAAAACAAGGAGAATAAGGCATATAGCCGCTTGATTTTCTTCAATTTACGGCCAAATGAGATTGCCCGGATCATAGAGCATCTGCAGAAAGGTACGTTTGTCCCTACCAGGGGGGCTAATGTCTATAAGCAACATAATCTCTCGTATTTCCTTCAAAAGGAAGTGCCAATGGGTTCAGAAACTTGTCTGAAAACAGCGACGAATGATCTTCTTTGACTTTCAGGGCCAAAAGGTCGTGCTTAAGGCTGAATTTGAGGGTACTCCAGGCCTCCTGGCGCAAGCGGGGAGTATGATTTTTGGATTCGCGCGCTCGCCGCGAGCAGTTTGAGTACTTATGGGTCTGACACGGACTCCTAATGAAAAAATTATGACCGTCTTAGTGAGCATCTATCCATTCTATGGCAGTCCTTGAAAGTACTTCATTTTCTTGTGCAATTTTTGCCTGACTGCCCCAAAATTTCTTGTCCTCTATAGTGGAGATATCGTTTCCACATATATATTGACCGATGCCAGGAATGCCCTTTTGTTCTTGGCTTTCACATGCATGAGTTACAGCATGCCATCCGGTGAAAACAAGGAGAATAAGGCATATAGCCGCTGGATTTTCTTCAATCTACGACCAAATGAGATTGCCCGAAAAATAGAGCATCTGTAGAAAGGCACGTCTGTCCCTACCAGGGGGGCTAATGTCTACAAGCAACATAATCTCTTGAATTTCCTTCAAAAGAAAGTGCCAATGGGTTCAGAAACTTGTGTAAAAACAGCGACGAATGATGTTCTTTGAGTTTCAAGGCAAAAAAGTACTGCTTAAGGCTGAATTTGAGGGTACTACAGGCCTCTTGGCGCAAACAGGAATTATTATTTTGGATTCGCGCACTCGCCGCGAGATGTTTGAGTACTTATGGGTCCGACAAGGACTCCTAATGAAAAAATTATGACCGTCTTAGTGAGCATCTGTCCATTCTATGGCAGTCCTTGAAAGTACTTCATTTTCTCGTGCGCTTTTTGCCTGACTGCCCCAAAATTTCTTGTCCTCTATAGTGGAGATATCGTTTCCACATCTATATTGACCGATGCCAGGAATGCCCTTTAGTTCTTGGCTTTCACGTGCATGAGTTATAGCATATTATCCGGCGAAAACAAGGAGAATAAGGCATATAGCCGCTAGATTTTCTTCTATTTACGGCCAAATGATACTGCCCGGATCATAGAGCATCTGCAGAAAGGTACGTTTGTCCCTACCAGGGGGGCTAATGTCTATAAGCAACATAATCTCTTGAATTTCCTTCAAAAGGAAGTTCCAATGGGTTCAGAAACTTGTGTAAAAACAACGACGAATGATGTTCTTTGACTTTGAGGGCAAAAAAGTACTGCTTAAGGCTGAATTTGAGGGTACTCCGAGCCTCCTGGCGCAAGCGGGAATATTTTTTTGGATTCTCGCGCTCGCCGCGAGTAGTTTGAGTACTTATGGGTCCGACACGGACTCCTAATGAAAAATTTTGACCGTCTTAGTGAGCATCTGTCCATTCTATGGCAGTCCTTGAAAGTACTTCATTTTCTCGTGCGCTTTTTGCCTGACTGCCCCAAAATTTCTTGTCCTCTATAGTGGAGATATCGTTTCCACATATATATTGACCGATGCCAGGAATGCCCTTTAGTTTTTGGCTTTCACGTGCATGAGTCACAGCATGCCATCCGGCGAAAACAAGGAGAATAAGGCATACAGCCGCTGGATTTTCTTCAATCTACGACCAAATGAGATTGCCCGATCATAAAGCATCTGTAGAAAGGTACGTTTGTCCCTACCAGGGGGGCTAATGTTTATCTCGAATTTCCTTCAAAAGGAAGTGCCAATGGGTTCAGAAACTTGTGTAGAAACAGCAACGAATGATGTTCTTTGACTTTCAGGGCAAAAACGTACTGCTTAAGGCTGACTTTGAGGGTACTTCGGGCATCCTGGCACAAGGGGGGATTATTTTTTTGGATTCACGCGCTCGCCGCGAGCAGTTTGAGTACTTATGGGTCCGACAAGGACTCCTAATGAAAAAATTATGACCGTCTTAGTGAGCATCTGTCCATTCTATGGCAGTCCTTGAAAGTAGTTCATTTTCTCGTGCGCTTTTTGCCTGACTGACCCAAAATTACTTGTCCTCTATAGTGGAGATATCGTGTCCACATCTATATTGACCGATGCCAGGAATGCCCTTTAGTTCTTGGCTTTCACGTGCATGAGTTACAGCATGCCATCCGGCGAAAACAAGGAGAATAAGGCATATAGCCGCTGGATTTTCTTCTATTTACGGCCAAATGAGATTGCCCGGATCATAGAGCATCTGCAGAGAGGCACGTTTGTCCCTACCAGGGGGGCTAATGTCTATAAGCACCATAATCTCTCGAATTTCGTTAAAAAGGAAGTGCCAATGGGTTTAGAAACTTGTGTGAAAAATAGCGATGAATGATGTTCTTTGACTTTCAGGGCCAAAAAGTCCTGCTTAAGGCTGAATTTGAGGGTACTCTGGGCCACCTGGCGCAAGCGGGGAGTATTTTTTGGATTCGCGCGCTCGCCGCGAGCAGTTTGAGTACTTATGGGTCCGACATGGACTCCTAATGACAAAATTATGACTGTCTTAGTGAGCATTTGTCCATTTGTATGACAGTCCTGGAAACTACTTCATTTTCTCGTGCCCTTTTTGCCTGACTGCCCCAAAATTTCTTGTCCTCTATAGTGGAGATATCGTTTCCACATATATATTGACCGATGCCAGGAATGCCCTTTAGTTCTTGGATTTCACATGCATGAGTTACAGCATGCCATCCGGCGAAAACAAGGAGAATAAGGCATATAGCCGCTTGATTTTCTTCAATTTATGGCCAAATGAGATTGCCCGGATCATAGAGCATCTGCAAAAATGTATGCTCGTCCCTACCAGGGGGGCTAATATCTATAAGCAATATAATCTCTTGTATTTCCTTCAAAAGGAAGTGCCAATAGGTTCAGAAACTTGTCTAAAAACAGCTACGAATGATGTTCTTTGACTTTCAGGGCCAAAAAGTCCTGCTTAAGGCTGAATTTGAGGGTACTCTGGGCCTCCTAGCGCAAGCAGGGAGTATGATTTTTGGATTCGCGCGCTCGCCGTGAGCAGTTTGAGTACTTATGGGTCCGACACGGACTCCTAATGAAAAAATTATGACCGTCTTAGTGAGCATCTGTCCATTCTATGGCAGTCCTTGAAAGTACTTCATTTTCTCGTGCGCTTTTTGCCTGACTGCCCCAAAATTTCTTGTCCTCTATAGTGGAGATATCGTTTCCACATCTATATTGACCGATGCCAGGAATGCCCTTTAGTTCTTGGCTTTCACGTGCATGAGTTATAGCATGTTATCCGCCGAAAACAAGGAGAATAAGGCATATAGCCGCTAGATTTTCTTCTATTTACGGCCAAATGGTACTGCCGGGATCATAGAGCATCTGCAGAAAGGTACGTTTGTCCCTACCTGGGGGGCTAATGTCTATAAGCAACATAATCTCTCGAATTTCCTTCAAAAGGAAGTGCCAATGGGTTCAGAAACTTGTGTAAAAACAACGACGAATGATGTTCTTTGACTTTGAGGGCAAAAAAGTACTGCTTAAGGCTGAATTTGTGGGTACTCTGGGCTTCCTGGCGCAAGCGGGGATTATTTTTTTGGATTCGCGCGCTCGCCGCGAGCAGTTTGAGTACTTATGGGTCCAACACGGACTCCTAATGAAAAAAATTATGACCGTCTTAGTGAGCATCTGTCCATTCTATGGCAGTCCTTGAAAGTACTTCATTTTCTCGTGCGCTTTTTGCCTGACTGCCCCAAAATTTCTTGTCCTCTATAGTGGAGATATCGTTTCCACATATATATTGACCGATGCCAGGAATGCCCTTTAGTTCTTGGCTTTCACGTGCATGAGTTACAGCATGCCATCCGGCGAAAACAAGGAGAATAAGGCATATAGCCGCTGGATTTTCTTCAATTTACGGCCAAATGAGATTGCGCGGATCATAGAGCATCTGCAGAAAGGTACATTTGTCCCTACCATGGAGGCTAATGTCTATAAGCAACATAATCTCTCAAATTTCCTTCAAAAGGAAGTGCCAATGGGTTCAGAAACTTGTGTAAAAACAACGACGAATGATGTTCTTTGACTTTCAGGGCAAAAAAGTACTGTTTAAGGCTGAATTTGAGGGTACTCCGGGCCTCCTGTCGCAAGCGGGATTATTTTTTTGGATTCGCGCGCTCGCCGCGAGCAGTTTGAGTACTTATGGGTCTCACAAGGACTCCTAATGAAAAAATTATGACCGTCTTAGTGAGCATCTGTCCATTCTATGGTAGTCCTTGAAAGTACTTCATTTTCTCGTGCGCTTTTTGCCTGACTGCCCAAAAATTTCTTGTCCTCTATAGTGGAGATATCGTTTCCACATCTATATTGACTGATGCCAGGAATGCCCTTTAGTTCTTGGCTTTCACGTGCATGAGTTACAGCATGCCATCCGGCGAAAACAAGGAGAATAAGGCATATAGCCGCTGGATTTTCTTCAATTTACAGCCAAATGAGATTGCCCGGATCATAGAGCATCTGCAGAAAGGTACGTTTGTCCCTACCAGGGGGCTAATGTCTATAAGCAATTTAATCTCTAGAATTTGCTTCAAAAGGAAGTGCCAATGGGTTCAGAAACTTGTGGGAAAAAAGCAACGAATGATGTTCTTTGACTTTCAGGACCAAATAGTCCTGCTTAAGGCTGAATTTGAGGGTACTTCGGGCCACCTGGCGCAAGCGGGGAGTATTTTTTTGGATTCGCGCGCTCGCCGCAAGCAGTTTGAGTACTTATGGGTCCGAGACGGACTCCTAATGAAAAAGTTATGACCGTCTTAGTGAGCATCTGTCCATTCTATGGCAGTCCTAGAAACAACTTCATTTTCTCGTGCGCTTTTTGCCTGACTGCCCCAAAATTTCTTGTCCTCTATAGTGGAGATATCGTTTCCACATATATATTGACCGATGCCAGGAATGCCCTTTAGTTCTTGGCTTTCACGTGCATGAGTTACAGCATGCCATCCGGCAAAAACAAGGAGAATAATGCATATAGCCGCTGGATTTTCTTCAATTTACGGCCAAATGAGAATGCCCGGATCATAAAGCATCTGCAGAAAGGTACCTTTGTCCCTACCACGGGGGCTAATGTCTATAAGCAACATAATCTCTCGAATTTCCTTCAAAAGGAAGTGCCAATGGGTTCAGAAACTTGTCTAAAAAACAGCGACGAATGATGTTCTTTGACTTTCAGGGCCAAAAAGTCCTACTTAAGGCTGAATTTGAGGGTAGTCCGGGCCTCCTGGCGTAAGCGGTGAGTATTTTTTTTTTTGGATTCGCGCGCTCTCCGTGAGCAGTTTGAGTACTTATGGGTCCGACACAGACTCCTAATGAAAAAATTATGACAATCTTAGTGAGCTTCTGTCCATTCTATGGCAGTCCTTGAAAGTACTTCATTTTCTTGTGCGCTTTTTGCCTGACTGCCCCATAATTTCTTGTCCTCTATAGTGGAGATATTGTTTCCACATATATATTGACCGATACCAGGAATGCCCTTTTGTTCTTGGCTTTCACGTGTATGAGTTACAGCATGCCATCCGGCGAAAACAAGGAGAATAAGGCATATAGCCGCTAGATTTTCTTCAATTTACGGCCAAATGAGATTGCCCGGATCATAGAGCATCTGCAGAAAGATACGTTTGTCCCTACCAGGGGGCTAATGTCTATAAGCAATATAATCTCTCGAATTTCCTTCAAAAGGAAGTGCCAATGGGTTCAGAAACTTGTGTAAAATCAGCGACGAATGATGTTCTTTGACTTTCAGAGCCAAAAAGTCCTGCTTAAGGCTGAATTTGTGGGTACTCCGGGCCTCCTAGCGCAAGCGGGGATTATTTTTTTGGATTCGTGCACTAGCCGCGAGTAGTTTGAGTTCTTATGGGTCCGACACAGACTCGTAATGAAAAAATTATGACCGTCTTAGTGAGCATCTGTCCATTCTATGGCAGTCCTTGAAAGTACTTCATTTTCTCGTGCGCTTTTTGCCTGACTGCCCCAAATTTTCTTGTCCTGTATAGTGGAGATATCGTTTCCACATCTATATTGACCGATGCGAGGAATGCCCTTTAGTTCTTGGCTTTCACGTGAATGAGTTACAGCATGCCATCCGGGGAAAACAAGGAGAATAAGGCACATAGCCGCTAGATTTTCTTCAATTTACGGCCAAATAAGATTCCCCGGATCATAGAGCATCTGCAGAAAGGTACGTTTGTCCCTACTAGGGGGGCTAATGTCTATAAGCAATATAATCTCTCGAATTTCCTTCAAAAGGACGTGCCAATGGGTTCAGAAACTTGTGGGAAAAAAGCGACGAATGATGTTCTTTGACTTTCAGGGCCAAATAGTCCTGCTTAAGGCTGATTTTTAGGGTACTCCGGGCCACCCGGCGCAAGCGGGGAGTATTTTTTTGGATTCGCGCGCTCTCCACGAGCAGTTTGAGTACTTATGGGTCCGACACGGACTACTAATGAAAAAATTATGACCGTCTTAGTGAGCATCTGTCCATTCTATGGCAGTCCTGGAAACAACTTCATTTTCTCGTGCAGTTTTTGCTTGACTACCCCAAAATTTCTTGTCCTCCAGAGTGGAGATATCGTTTCCACATATATATTCACCGATGCCAGGAATGCCCTTTAGTTCTTGGCTTTCACGCGCATGAGTTACAGCATGCCATCCGGCGAAAACAAGGAGAATAAGGCATATAGCCACTGGATTTTCTTCAATTTACGACCAAATGAGATTGCCTGGATCATAGAGCATCTGCAGAAAGATACGTTTGTCCCTACCAGGGGGCTAATGTCTATAAGCAACATAATCTCTCGAATTTCCTTCAAAAGGAAGTGCCAATGGGTTCAGAAACTTGTGTAAAATCAGCGACGAATGATGTTCTTTGACTTTCAGAGCCAAAAAGTCCTGCTTAAGGCTGAATTTGTGGGTACTCCGGGCCTCCTAGCGCAAGCGGGGATTATTTTTTTGGATTCGTGCACTAGCCGCGAGTAGTTTGAGTTCTTATGGGTCCGACACAGACTCGTAATGAAAAAATTATGACCGTCTTAGTGAGCATCTGTCCATTCTATGGCAGTCCTTGAAAGTACTTCATTTTCTCGTGCGCTTTTTGCCTGACTGCCCCAAATTTTCTTGTCCTGTATAGTGGAGATATCGTTTCCACATCTATATTGACCGATGCGAGGAATGCCCTTTAGTTCTTGGCTTTCACGTGAATGAGTTACAGCATGCCATCCGGGGAAAACAAGGAGAATAAGGCACATAGCCGCTAGATTTTCTTCAATTTACGGCCAAATGAGATTCCCCGGATCATAGAGCATCTGCAGAAAGGTACGTTTGTCCCTACTAGGGGGGCTAATGTCTATAAGCAATATAATCTCTCGAATTTCCTTCAAAAGGACGTGCCAATGGGTTCAGAAACTTGTGGGAAAAAAGCGATGAATGATGTTCTTTGACTTTCAGGGCCAAATAGTCCTGCTTAAGGCTGATTTTTAGGGTACTCCGGGCCACCCGGCGCAAGCGGGGAGTATTTTCTTGGATTCGCGCGCTCGCCACGAGCAGTTTGAGTACTTATGGGTCCGACACGGACTACTAATGAAAAAATTATGACCGTCTTAGTGAGCATCTGTCCATTCTATGGCAGTCCTGGAAACAACTTCATTTTCTCGTGCAGTTTTTGCTTGACTGCCCCAAAATTTCTTGTCCTCCAGAGTGGAGATATCGTTTCCACATATATATTGACCGATGCCAGGAATGCCCTTTAGTTCTTGGCTTTCACGCGCATGAGTTACAGCATGCCATCCAGCGAAAACAAGGAGAATAAGGCATATAGCCACTGGATTTTCTTCAATTTACGACCAAATGAGATTGCCCGGATCATAGAGCATCTGCAGAAAGGTACCTTTGTCCCTACCATGGGGGCTAATGTCTATAAGCAACATAATCTCTCAAATTTCCTTCAAAAGGAAGTGCCAATGGGTTCAGAAACTTGTCTAAAAAACAGCGACGAATGATGTTCTTTGACTTTCAGGGCCAAAAAGTCATGCTTAAGGCTGAATTTGAGGGTAATCCGGGCCTCCTGGCGCAAGCGGGGATAATTTGTTTGGATTCGCGTGCTCGCCGCAAGCAGTTTAAGTACTTATGGGTCCGACACAAACACCTAATGAAAAAATTATGACCGTCTTAGTGAGCTTATGTCCATTCTATGGCAGTCCTTGAAAGTACTTCATTTTCTCGTGCGCTTTTTGCCTGACTGCCCCAAAATTTCTTGTCCTCTATAGTGGAGATATTGTTTCCACATATATATTGCCCAATGCCAGGAATGCCCTTTTGTTCTTGGCTTTCATGTGTATGAGTTACAGCATGCCATCCGGCGAAAACAAAGAGAATATGGCATATAGCCGCTAGATTTTCTTCAATTTACGGCCAAATGAGATTGCCTGGATCATAGAGCATCTGCAGAAAGGTACGTTTGTCCCTACCAGGGGGGCTAATGTCTATGAGCAACATAATATCTCGAATTTCCTTCAAAAGGAAGTGCCAATGGGTTCAGAAACTTGTGTAAAAATAGCGACGAATGATGTTATTTGACTTTCAGGGCCAAAAAGTCCTGCTTAAGGCTGAATTAGAGGGTACTCCGGGCCTCCTGGCGCAAGCGGGGATTATTTTTTTGGATTCGCGCACTCGCCGCGAGCAGTTTGAGTACTTATGGGTCCGACACAGACTCCTAATGACAAAAGTATGACCGTATTAGTGAGCATCTGTCCATTCTATGACAGTCCTGGAAAGTACTTCATTTTCTCGTGCGCTTTTTGCCTAACTGCCCCAAAATTTCTTGTCCTCTATAGTGGAGATATCGTTTCCACATATATATTAACCGATGCCAGGAATGCCCTTTAGTTCTTGGCTTTCACGCGCATGAGTTACAGCATGCCATCCAGCGAAAACAAGGAGCATAAGGCATATAGCCGCTGGATTTTCTTCAATTTACGGCCAAATAAGATTGCCCGGATCATAGAGCATCTGCAGAAAGGTACCTTTGTCGCTACCACGGGGGCTAATGTCTATAAGCAACATAATCTCTCGAATTTCCTTCAAAAGGAAGTGCCAATGGATTCAGAAACTTGTCTAAAAAACAGCGACGAATGATGTTCTTTGACTTTCAGGGCCAAAAAGTCCTTCTGAAGGCTGAATTAGAGGGTAGTCCGGGCCTCCTGGCGCAAGCGGTGAATATTTTTTTTGATTCGCGCGCTCGCCGCGAGCAGTTTGAGTACTTATGGGTCCAACACAGACTCCTAATGAAAAAATTATGACCGTCTTAGTGAGCTTCTGTCCATTCTATGGCAGTCCTTGAAAGTACTTCATTTTCTTGTGCGCTTTTTGCTTGACTGCCCCAAAATTTCTTGTCCTCTATAGTGGAGATATCGTTTCCACGTATATATTGACCGGTGCCAGGAATGCCCTTTAGTTCTTGGCTTTCACGTGCATGAGTTACAGCATGCCATCCGGCGAAAACAAGGAGAATATGGCATATAGCCGCTAGATTTTCTTCAATTTACAGCCAAATGAGTTTGCCCGGATCATAGAGCATCTGCAGAAAGGTACGTTTGTCCCTACCAGGGGGGCTAATGTCTATAAGCAACATAATCTCTCGAATTTCCTTCAAAAGGACGTGCCAATGGGTTCAGAAACTTGTGTAAAAACAGCGACGAATGATGTTCTTTGACTTTCAGGGCCAAAAAGTCCCGCTTAAGGCTGAATTTGAGGGTACTCCGGGCCTCCTGGCGCAAGCGGGGATAATTTGTTTGGATTCGCGTGCTCGCCGCAAGCAGTTTAAGTACTTATGGGTCCGACACAAACACCTAATGAAAAAATTATGACCGTCTTAGTGAGCTTATGTCCATTCTATGGCAGTCCTTGAAAGTACTTCATTTTCTCGTGCGCTTTTTGCCTGACTGCCCCAAAATTTCTTGTCCTCTATAGTGGAGATATCGTTTCCATATCTATATTGACCGATTCCAGGAATGACCTTTAGTTGTTGGCTTTCACGTCCATGAGTTACAGCATGCCATCCGGCGAAAACAAGGAGAATAAGGCATATAGCCGCTGGATTTTCTTCTATTTACGACCCAATGAGATTGCCCGGATCATAGAGCATCTGCAGAAAGGTACGTTTGTCCCTACCAGGGGGGGCCAATGTCTATAAGCAACATAATCTCTCGACCTTCCTTCAAAAGGAAGTGCCAATGGGTTCAGAAACTTGCGTAAAAATAGCGACGAATGATGTTATTTGACTTTCAGGGCCAAAAAGTCCTGCTTAAGGCTGAATTAGAGGGTACTCCGGGCCTCCTGGCGCAAGCGGGGATTATTTTTTTGGATTCGCGCGCTCGCCGCGAGCAGTTTGAGTACTTATGGGTCCGACACAGACTCCTAATGACAAAAGTATGACCGTATTAGTGAGCATCTGTCCATTCTATGACAGTCCTGGAAAGTACTTCATTTTCTCGTGCGCTTTTTGCCTAACTGCCCCAAAATTTCTTGTCCTCTATAGTGGAGATATCGTTTCCACATATATATTAACCGATGCCAGGAATGCCCTTTAGTTCTTGGCTTTCACGCGCATGAGTTACAGCATGCCATCCAGCGAAAACAAGGAGCATAAGGCATATAGCCGCTGGATTTTCTTCAATTTACGGCCAAATAAGATTGCCCGGATCATAGAGCATCTGCAGAAAGGTACCTTTGTCCCTACCACGGGGGCTAATGTCTATAAGCAACATAATCTCTCGAATTTCCTTCAAAAGGAAGTGCCAATGGATTCAGAAACTTGTCTAAAAAACAGCGACGAATGATGTTCTTTGACTTTCAGGGCCAAAAAGTCCTGCTGAAGGCTGAATTAGAGGGTAGTCCGGGCCTCCTGGCGCAAGCGGTGAATATTTTTTTTGATTCGCGCGCTCGCCGCGAGCAGTTTGAGTACTTATGGGTCCAACACAGACTCCTAATGAAAAAATTATGACCGTCTTAGTGAGCTTCTGTCCATTCTATGGCAGTCCTTGAAAGTACTTCATTTTCTTGTGCGCTTTTTGCTTGACTGCCCCAAAATTTCTTGTCCTCTATAGTGGAGATATCGTTTCCACGTATATATTGACCGGTGCCAGGAATGCCCTTTAGTTCTTGGCTTTCACGTGCATGAGTTACAGCATGCCATCCGGCGAAAACAAGGAGAATATGGCATATAGCCGCTAGATTTTCTTCAATTTACAGCCAAATGAGTTTGCCCGGATCATAGAGCATCTGCAGAAAGGTACGTTTGTCCCTACCAGGGGGGCTAATGTCTATAAGCAACATAATCTCTCGAATTTCCTTCAAAAGGACGTGCCAATGGGTTCAGAAACTTGTGTAAAAACAGCGACGAATGATGTTCTTTGACTTTCAGGGCCAAAAAGTCCCGCTTAAGGCTGAATTTGAGGGTACTCCGGGCCTCCTGGCGCAAGCGGGGATAATTTGTTTGGATTCGCGTGCTCGCCGCAAGCAGTTTAAGTACTTATGGGTCCGACACAAACACCTAATGAAAAAATTATGACCGTCTTAGTGAGCTTATGTCCATTCTATGGCAGTCCTTGAAAGTACTTCATTTTCTCGTGCGCTTTTTGCCTGACTGCCCCAAAATTTCTTGTCCTCTATAGTGGAGATATCGTTTCCATATCTATATTGACCGATTCCAGGAATGACCTTTAGTTGTTGGCTTTCACGTCCATGAGTTACAGCATGCCATCCGGCGAAAACAAGGAGAATAAGGCATATAGCCGCTGGATTTTCTTCTATTTACGACCCAATGAGATTGCCCGGATCATAGAGCATCTGCAGAAAGGTACGTTTGTCCCTACCAGGGGGGGCTAATGTCTATAAGCAACATAATCTCTCGACCTTCCTTCAAAAGGAAGTGCCAATGGGTTCAGAAACTTGCGTAAAAATAGCGACGAATGATGTTATTTGACTTTCAGGGCCAAAAAGTCCTGCTTAAGGCTGAATTAGAGGGTACTCCGGGCCTCCTGGCGCAAGCGGGGATTATTTTCTTGGATTCGCGCGCTCGCCGCGAGCAGTTTGAGTACTTATAGGTCCGACACAGACTCCTAATGACAAAAGTATGACCGTATTAGTGAGCATCTGTCCATTCTATGACAGTCCTGGAAAGTACTTCATTTTCTCGTGCGCTTTTTGCCTAACTGCCCCAAAATTTCTTGTCCTCTATAGTGGAGATATCGTTTCCACATATATATTAACCGATGCCAGGAATGCCCTTTAGTTCTTGGCTTTCACGCGCATGAGTTACAGCATGCCATCCAGCGAAAACAAGGAGCATAAGGCATATAGCCGCTGGATTTTCTTCAATTTACGGCCAAATAAGATTGCCCGCATCATAGAGCATCTGCAGAAAGGTACCTTTGTCCCTACCACGGGGGCTAATGTCTATAAGCAACATAATCTCTCGAATTTCCTTCAAAAGGAAGTGCCAATGGATTCAGAAACTTGTCTAAAAAACAGCGACGAATGATGTTCTTTGACTTTCAGGGCCAAAAAGTCCTGCTGAAGGCTGAATTAGAGCGTAGTCCGGGCCTCCTGGCGCAAGCGGTGAATATTTTTTTTGATTCGCGCGCTCGCCGCGAGCAGTTTGAGTACTTATGGGTCCAACACAGACTCCTAATGAAAAAATTATGACCGTCTTAGTGAGCTTCTGTCCATTCTATGGCAGTCCTTGAAAGTACTTCATTTTCTTGTGCGCTTTTTGCTTGACTGCCCCAAAATTTCTTGTCCTCTATAGTGGAGATATCGTTTCCACGTATATATTGACCGGTGCCAGGAATGCCCTTTAGTTCTTGGCTTTCACGTGCATGAGTTACAGCATGCCATCCGGCGAAAACAAGGAGAATATGGCATATAGCCGCTAGATTTTCTTCAATTTACAGCCAAATGAGTTTGCCCGGATCATAGAGCATCTGCAGAAAGGTACGTTTGTCCCTACCAGGGGGGCTAATGTCTATAAGCAACATAATCTCTCGAATTTCCTTCAAAAGGACGTGCCAATGGGTTCAGAAACTTGTGTAAAAACAGCGACGAATGATGTTCTTTGACTTTCAGGGCCAAAAAGTCCCACTTAAGGCTGAATTTGAGGGTACTCCGGGCCTCCTGGCGCAAGCGGGGATAATTTGTTTGGATTCGCGTGCTCGCCGCAAGCAGTTTAAGTACTTATGGGTCCGACACAAACACCTAATGAAAAAATTATGACCGTCTTAGTGAGCATATGTCCATTCTATGGCAGTCCTTGAAAGTACTTCATTTTCTCATGCGCTTTTTGCCTGACTGCCCCAAAATTTCTTGTCCTCTATAGTGGAGATATCGTTTCCATATCTATATTGACCGATTCCAGGAATGACCTTTAGTTGTTGGCTTTCACGTCCATGAGTTACAGCATGCCATCCGGCGAAAACAAGGAGAATAAGGCATATAGCCGCTGGATTTTCTTCTATTTACGACCCAATGAGATTGCCCGGATCATAGAGCATCTGCAGAAAGGTACGTTTGTCCCTACCAGGGGGGGCCAATGTCTATAAGCAACATAATCTCTCGACCTTCCTTCAAAAGGAAGTGCCAATGGGTTCAGAAACTTGTGTAAAAATAGCGACGAATGATGTTATTTGACTTTCAGGGCCAAAAAGTCCTGCTTAAGGCTGAATTAGAGGGTACTCCGGGCCTCCTGGCGCAAGCGGGGATTATTTTTTTGGATTCGCGCACTCGCCGCGAGCAGTTTGAGTACTTATGGGTCCGACACAGACTCCTAATGACAAAAGTATGACCGTATTAGTGAGCATCTGTCCATTCTATGACAGTCCTGGAAAGTACTTCATTTTCTCGTGCGCTTTTTGCCTAACTGCCCCAAAATTTCTTGTCCTCTATAGTGGAGATATCGTTTCCACATATATATTAACCGATGCCAGGAATGCCCTTTAGTTCTTGGCTTTCACGCGCATGAGTTACAGCATGCCATCCAGCGAAAATAAGGAGCATAAGGCATATAGCCGCTGGATTTTCTTCAATTTACGGCCAAATAAGATTGCCCGGATCATAGAGCATCTGCAGAAAGGTACCTTTGTCCCTACCACGGGGGCTAATGTCTATAAGCAACATAATCTCTCGAATTTCCTTCAAAAGGAAGTGCCAATGGATTCAGAAACTTGTCTAAAAAACAGCGACGAATGATGTTCTTTGACTTTCAGGGCCAAAAAGTCCTGCTGAAGGCTGAATTAGAGGGTAGTCCGGGCCTCCTGGCGCAAGCGGTGAATATTTTTTTTGATTCGCGCGCTCGCCGCGAGCAGTTTGAGTACTTATGGGTCCAACACAGACTCCTAATGAAAAAATTATGACCGTCTTAGTGAGCTTCTGTCCATTCTATGGCAGTCCTTGAAAGTACTTCATTTTCTTGTGCGCTTTTTGCTTGACTGCCCCAAAATTTCTTGTCCTCTATAGTGGAGATATCGTTTCCACGTATATATTGACCGGTGCCAGGAATGCCCTTTAGTTCTTGGCTTTCACGTGCATGAGTTACAGCATGCCATCCGGCGAAAACAAGGAGAATATGGCATATAGCCGCTAGATTTTCTTCAATTTACAGCCAAATGAGTTTGCCCGGATCATAGAGCATCTGCAGAAAGGTACGTTTGTCCCTACCAGGGGGGCTAATGTCTATAAGCAACATAATCTCTCGACTTTCCTTCAAAAGGACGTGCCAATGGGTTCAGAAACTTGTGTAAAAACAGCGACGAATGATGTTCTTTGACTTTCAGGGCCAAAAAGTCCCGCTTAAGGCTGAATTTGAGGGTACTCCCGGCCTCCTGGCGCAAGCGGGGATAATTTGTTTGGATTCGCGTGCTTGCCGCAAGCAGTTTAAGTACTTATGGGTCCGACACAAACACCTAATGAAAAAATTATGACCGTCTTAGTGAGCATATGTCCATTCTATGGCAGTCCTTGAAAGTACTTCATTTTCTCGTGCGCTTTTTGCCTGACTGCCCCAAAATTTCTTGTCCTCTATAGTGGAGATATCGTTTCCACATATATATTGACCGATGCCAGGAATGCCCTTTAGTTTTTGGCTTTCACGTGCATGAGTCACAGCATGCCATCCGGCGAAAACAAGGAGAATAAGGCATATAGCCGATGGATTTTCTTCAATTTACGGCCGAATGAGATTGCCTGGATCATAGAGCATCTGCATAAAGGTACCTTTGTCCCTACCAGGTGGGCTAATGTCTAAAAGGAACATAATCTCTCGAATTTCCTTCAAAAGGAAGTGCCAATGGGTTCAGAAACTTGTGTAGAAACAGCGACAAATGATGTTCTTTGACTTTCAGGGCCAAAAAGTCCTGCTTAAGGCTGAATTTGAGGGTACTCCGAGCCACCTGGCGCAAGCGGGGAGTATTTTTTGGATTCGTGCGCTCGCCGCGAGTAGTTTGAGTACTTATGGGTCCGACACGGACACCTAATGACAAAATTATGACCATCTTAGTGAGCATCTGTCCATTCTATGACAGTCCTTGAAACTACTTCATTTTCTCGTGCGCTTTTTGCCTGACTGCCCCAAAATTTCTTGTCCTCTATAGTGGAGATATCGTTTCCACATATATATTGACCGATGCTAGGAATGCCCTTTAGTTCTTGGCTTTCACGCACATGAGTTATAGCATGCCATCCGGCGAAAACAAGGAGAATAAGGCATATAGCCGCTGGATTTTCTTCAATTTACGGCCAAATGAGATTGCCCGGATCATAGAGCATCTACGGAAAGGTACGTTTGTCCCTACCAGGGGGGCTAATGTCTATAAGCAACATAATCTCTCGAATTTCCTTCAAAAGGAAGTGCCAATGGGTTAAGAAACTTGTCTGAAAAATAGCGACGAATGATGTTCTTTGATTTTCAGGGCCAAAAATTCCTGCTTAAGGCTGAATTTGAGGGTACTCCGGGCCTCCTGGCGCAAGCGGCGAGTATTTTTTTGGATTCGCGCGCTCACCGCGAGCAGTTTGAGTACTTATGGGTCTGACACGGACTCCTAATGAAAAAATTATGACCGTCTTAGTGAGCATCTGTCCATTCTATGGCAGTCCTTCAAAGTACTTCATTTTCTCGTGCTCTTTTTGCCTGACTGCCCCAAAATTTCTTGTCCTCTATAGTGGAGATATCGTTTCCACATATATATTGACCGATGCCAGGAATGCCCTTTAGTTCTTGGCTTTCACGTGCATGAGTTACAGCATGCCATCCGGCGAAAACAAGGAGAATAAGGCATATAGCCCCTGGATTTTCTACAATTTACGGCCAAATGAGATTGCCCAGATCATAGAGCATCTGCAGAAAGGTATGTTTGTCCCTACCACGGGGGCTAATGTCTATAAGCAACATAATCTCTCGAATTTCCTTCAAAAGGAAGTGCCAATGGGTTCAGAAACGTGTGTGAAAAACAGCGACGAATTATGTTTTTTGACTTTCAGGGCCAAAAGGTCATGCATAAGGCTGAATTTGAGGGTACTCCGGGCCTCCTGGCGCAAGCGGGGAGTTTTTTTTGGATTCGCGCGCTCGCCGCGAGCAGTTTGAGTACTAATGGGTCCGACACGGACTCTTAATGACAAAATTATGACCGTCTTAGTGAGCATCTGTCCATTCTTTGGCAGTCCTTGAAAGTACTTCATTTTCTCGTGCGCTTTTTGCCTGACTGCCCCAGAATTTCTCTTCCTCTATAGTGGAGATATCGTTTCCACATATATATTGACCGATGCCAGGAATGCCCTTTAGTTCTTGGCTTTCACATGCATGAGTTACAGCATGCCATCCGGCGAAAACAAGGAGAATAAGGCATATAGCCGCTGGATTTTCTTCAATTTATGGCGAAATGAGATTGCCCGGATCATAGAGCATCTGCAGAAAGGTACGTTTGTCCCTACCACGGGGGCTAATGTCTATAAGCAACATAATCTCTCGAATTTCCTTCAAAAGGAAGTGCCAATGGGTTCAGAAACGTGTGTGAAAAACAGCGACGAATGATGTTCTTTGACTTTCAGGGCCAAAAAGTCATGCTTAAGGCTGAATTTGAGGGTACTCCGGGCCTCCTGGTGCAAGCGGGGAGTTTTTTTTGGATTCACGCGCTCGCCGCGAGGAGTTTGAGTACTTATGGGTCCGACAAGGACCCCTAATGGTAAAATTATGACCGTCTTAGTGAGCATCTGTCCATTCTTTGGCAGTCCTTGAAAGTACTTCATTTTCTCGTGCGCTTTTTGCCTGACTGCCCCAAAATTTCGTGTCCTCTATAGTGGACATATCGTTTCCATATATATATTGATCGATTCCAGGAATGCCCTTTTGTTCTTGGCTTTCACGTGTATGAGTTACAGCCTGCCATCCGGCAAAAACAAAGAGAATAAGGAATATAGCCGCTGGATTTTCTTCAATTTACGGTGAAATGAGATTGCCCGGATCATAGAGCATCTGCAGACAGGTACGTTTGTCCCTACCAGGGGGTCTAATGTCTATAAGCAACATAATCTCTCGAATTTCCTTCAAAAGGAAGTGCCAATGGGTTCAGAAACTTGTGTGAAAAACAGCGACGAATGATGTTCTTTGACTTTCAGGGCTAAAAAGTCCTGCTTAAGGCTGAATTTGAGGGTACTCCAGGCCTCCTGGCGCAAGTGGGGAGTATTTTTTGGATTCGCGCACTCGCCGCGAGCAGTTTGAGTACTTATGGGTCCGACACGGACTCCTAATGAAAAAATTATGACCGTCTTAGTGAGCATCTGTCCATTCTATGGCAGTCCTTGAAAGTACTTCATTTTCTCGTGCACTTTTTGCCTGACTGCCCCAAAATTTCTTGTCCTCTATAGTGGAGATATCGTTTCCATATATATATATATTGACCGATGCCAGGAATGCCCTTTTGTTCTTGGCTTTTACGTGTCCGAGTTACAGCATGCCATCCGGCGAAAACAAGGAGAATAAGGCATATTGCCGCTGGATTTTCTTCAATTTACGGCCAAATGAGATTGCCTGGATCATAGAGCATCTGCAAAAAAGGTACGTTTGTCCCTACCAGGGGGGCTAATATCTAGAAGAAACATAATCTCTCGAATTTCCTTCAAAAGGAAGTGCCAATGGGTTCAGAAACTTGTGTGAAAAATAGCGACGAATGATGTTCTTTGACTTTCAGGGCCAAAAAGTCCTGCTGAAGTCTGAATTTGAGGGTACTCCGGGCCACTTGGCGCAAGCGGGGAGTATTTTTTTGGATTCGCGCGCTCGCCGCGAGTAGTTTGAGTACTTATGGGTGCGACACGGACACCTAATGACAAAATTATGACCATCTTAGTGAGCATCTATCCATTCTATGACAGTCCTTGAAACTACTTCATTTTCTCGTGCGCGTTTTGCCTTACTGCCCCAAAATTTCTTGTCCTCTATAGTGCAGATATCGTTTCCACATATATATTGACTGATGCCAGGAATACCCTTTAGTTCTTGGCTTTCACGCGCATGAGTTAAAGCATGCCATCCGGCAAAAACAAGGAGAATAAGGCATATAGCCGCTGGATTTTCTTCAATTTAAGGCCAAATGAGATTGCCCGGATCATAGAGCATCTGCAGAAAGGTACGTTTGTCCCTACCAGGGGGGCTAATGTCTATAAGAAACATAATCTCTTGAATTTCCTTCGAAAGGAAGTGCCAATGGGTTCAGAAACTTGTCTGAAAAATAGCGACGAATGATGTTCTTTGATTTTCAGGGCCAAAAAGTCCTGCTTAAGGCTGAATTTGAGGGTACTCCGGGCCTCCTGGCGCAAGAGGGGAGTATTTTTTTCGATCTACGCGCTCGTCGCGAGCAGTTTGAGTACTTATGGGCCTGACACGGACTCCTAATGATAAAATTATGACCGTCTTAGTAAGCATCTGTCCATTCTATGGCAGTCCTTGAAACTACTTCATTTTCTCGTGCACTTTTTGCCTGACTGCCCCAAATTTTCTTGTCCTCTATAGTGGAGATATCGTTTCCACATATATATTAACCGATGCCAGGAATGCCCCTTTGTTCTTAGCTTTTACGTGTCTGAGTTACAGCATGCCATCCGGCGAAAACAAGGAGAATAAGGCATATTGCCGCTGGATTTTCTTCAATTTACGGCCAAATGAGATTGCCTGGATCATAGAGGATCTGCAGAAAGGTATGTTTGTCCCTTCCAGGGGGGCTAATGTCTATAAGCAACATAATGTCTCGAATTTCCTTCAAAAGCAAGTGCCAATGGGTTCAGAAACTTGTGTGAAAAATAGCGACGAATGATGTTCTTTGACTTTCAGGGCCAAAAAGTCCTGCTTAAGGCTGAATTTGAGGGTACTCCGGGCCACTTGGCGCAAGAGGGGAGTATTTTTTTGGATTCGCGCGCTCGCCACGAGTAGTTTGAGTACTTATGGGTGCGACACGGACACCGAATGACAAAATTATGACCATCTTAGTGAGCATCTGTCCATTCTATGACAGTCCTTGAAACTACTTCATTTTCTCGTGCGCTTTTTGCCTGACTGCCCCAAAATTTCTTGTCCTCTATAGTGGAGATATCGTTTCCACATATATATTGGTCGATGCCAGGAATGCCCTTTAGTTCTTGGCTTTTACGCGCATGAGTTACAGCATGCCATCCAGCGAAAACAAGGAGAATAAGGCATATAGCCGCTGGATTTTCTTCAATTTACGGCGAAATGAGATTGCCCGGATCATAGAGCATCTGCAGAAAGGTACGTTTGTCCCTACCACGGGGGCTAATGTCTATAAGCAACATAATCTCTCGAATTTCCTTCAAAAGGAAGTGCCAATGGGTTCAGAAACGTGTGTGAAAAACAGCGACGAATGATGTTCTTTGACTTTCAGGGCCAAAAAGTCATGCTTAAGGCTGAATTTGAGGGTACTCCGGGCCTCCTGGTGCAAGCGGGGAGTTTTTTTTGGATTCACGCGCTCGCCGCGAGGAGTTTGAGTACTTATGGGTCCGACAAGGACCCCTAATGGTAAAATTATGACCGTCTTAGTGAGCATCTGTCCATTCTTTGGCAGTCCTTGAAAGTACTTCATTTTCTCGTGCGCATTTTGCCTGACTGCCCCAAAATTTCGTCTCCTCTATAGTGGACATATCGTTTCCATATATATTGATCGATTCCAGGAATGCCCTTTTGTTCTTGGCTTTCACGTGTATGAGTTACAGCATGCCATCCGGCAAAAACAAAGAGAATAAGGCATATAGCCGCTGGATTTTCTTCAATTTACGGTGAAATGAGATTGCCCGGATCATAGAGCATCTGCAGACAGGTAAGTTTGTCCCTACCAGGGGGGCTAATGTCTATAAGCAACATAATCTCTCGAATTTCCTTCAAAAGGAAGTGCCAATGGGTTCAGAAACTTGTGTGAAAAACAGCGACGAATGATGTTCTTTGACTTTCAGGGCCAAAAAGTCCTGCTTAAGGCTGAATTTGAGGGTACTCCAGGCCTCCTGGCGCAAGCAGGGAGTATTTGTTGGATTCGCGCACTCGCCGCGAGCAGTTTGAGTACTTATGGGTCCGACACGGACTCCTAATGAAAAAATTATGACCGTCTTAGTGAGCATCTGTCCATTCTATGGCAGTCCTTGAAAGTACTTCATTTTCTTGTGCACTTTTTGCCTAACTGCCCCAAAATTTCTTGTCCTCTATAGTGGAGATATCGTTTCCACATATATATATATATATATTGACCGATGCCAGGAATGGCCTTTTGTTCTTGGCTTTTACGTGTCCGAGTTACAGCATGCCATCCGGCGAAAACAAGGAGAATAAGGCATATTGCCGCTGGATTTTCTTCAATTTACGGCCAAATGAGATTGCATGGATCATAGAGCATCTGCAAAAAGGTACGTTTGTCCCTACCAGGGGGGCTAATATCTATACGAAACATAATCTCTCGAATTTCCTTCAAAAGGAAGTGCCAATGGGTTCAGAAACTTGTGTGAAAAATAGCGACGAATGATGTTCTTTGACTTTCAGGGCCAAAAAGTCCTGCTGAAGTCTGAATTTGAGGGTACTCCGGGCCACTTGGCGCAAGCGGGGAGTATTTTTTTGGATTCGCGCGCTCGCCGCGAGTAGTTTGAGTACTTATGGGTGCGACACGGACACCTAATGACAAAATTATGACCATCTTAGTGAGCATCTGTCCATTCTATGACAGTCCTTGAAACTACTTCATTTTCTCGTGCGCGTTTTGCCTTACTGCCCCAAAATTTCTTGTCCTCTATAGTGGAGATATCGTTTCCACATATATATTGACTGATGCCAGGAATACCCTTTAGTTCTTGGCTTTCACGCGCATGAGTTACAGCATGCCATCCGGCGAAAACAAGGAGAATAAGGCATATAGCCGCTGGATTTTCTTCAATTTAAGGCCAAATGAGATTGCCCGGATCATAGAGCATCTGCAGAAAGGTACGTTTGTCCCTACCAGGGGGGCTATTGTCTATAAGAAACATAATCTCTCGAATTTCCTTCGAAAGGAAGTGCCAATGGGTTCAGAAACTTGTCTGAAAAATAGCGACGAATGATGTTCTTTGATTTTCAGGGCCAAAAAGTCCTGCTTAAAGCTGAATTTGAGGGTACTCCGGGCCTCCTGGCGCAAGAGGGGAGTATTTTTTTCGATCTACACGCTCGTCGCGAGCAGTTTGAGTACTTATGGGCCTGACACGGACTCCTAATGATAAAATTATGTCCGTCTTAGTAAGCATCTGTCCATTCTATGGCAGTCCTTGAAACTACTTCATTTTCTCGTGCACTTTTTGCCTGACTACCCCAAATTTTCTTGTCCTCTATAGTGGAGATATCGTTTCCACATATATATTAACAGATGCCAGGAATGCCCCTTTGTTCTTAGCTTTTACGTGTCTGAGTTACAGCATGCCATCCGGCGAAAACAAGGAGAATAAGGCATATTGCCGCTGGATTTTCTTCAATTTACGGCCAAATGAGATTGCCCGGATCATAGAGCATCTGCAGAAAGGTACCTTTGTCCCTACCACGGGGGCTAATATCTATAAGCAACATAATCTCTCAAATTTCCTTCAAAAGGAAGTGCCAATGGGTTCAGAAACTTGTCTGAAAAACAGCGACGAATGATGTTCTTTGACTTTCAGGGCCAAAAAGTCCTGCTTAAGGATGAATTTGAGGGTAGTCCGTGCCTCCTGGCGCAAGCGGTGAGTATTTTTTTTGGATTCGCGCACTCGCCGCGAGCAGTTTGAGTACTTATGGGTCTGACACGAACTCCTAATGAAAAAATTATGACCATCTTAGTGAGCTTTTGTCCATTCTATGGCAGTCCTTGAAAGTACTTCATTTTCTTGTGCGCTTTTTGCCTGACTGCCCCAAAATTTCTTGTCCTCTATAGTAGAGATATCGTTTCCACATATATATTGACCGATGCCAGGAATGCCCTTTAGTTCTTGGCTTTTACGCGCATGAGTTACAGCATGCCATCCGGTGAAAACAAGGAGAATAAGGCATATAGCTGCTGGATTTTCTTCAATTTATGGCCAAATGAGATTGCTCGGATCACAGAGCATCTGCAGAAAGGT
This sequence comes from Triticum aestivum, assembly GCF_018294505.1. Lineage (NCBI taxonomy): Eukaryota > Viridiplantae > Streptophyta > Magnoliopsida > Poales > Poaceae > Triticum > Triticum aestivum. The sequence continues at coordinate 251,693,656 of NC_057795.1, forward strand.
ACGTTTGTCCCTACGAGGGGGGCTAATGTCTATAAGCAACATAATCTCTCGAATTTCCTTCAAAAGCAAGTGCCAATGGGTTCAGAAACTTGTTTGAAAAATAGAGACGAATGATGTTCTTTGATTTTCAGGGCCAAAAAGTCTTGCTTAAGGCTGAATTTGAGGGTACTCCAGGCCTCCAGGCGCAAGAGGGGAGTATTTTTTTGGATCCACGCGCTCGCCGCGAGCAGTTTGAGTACTTATGGGTCTGACACGGACTCCTAATGACAAAATTATGACCTTAGTGAGCATCTGTCCATTCTATGGCAGTCCTTGAAACTACTTCATTTTCTCGTGCACTATTTGCGTGACTGCCCCAAAACTTCTTGTCCTCTATAGTGGAGATATCGTTTCCATATATATATTGACCGATGCCAGGAATGCCCTTTTGTTCTTGGCTTTTACGTGTCTGAGTTACAGCATGCCATCCGGCGAAAACAAGGAGAATAAGGCATATTGCCGCTGGATTTTCTTCAATTTACGGCCAAATGAGATTGCTTGGATCATAGAGCATCTGCAGAAAGGTACGTTTGTCCCTATCAGGGGGGCTAATGTCTATAAGCAACATAATCTCTCGAATTTTCTTCAAAAGGAAGTGCTAATGGGTTCAGAAACTTGTCTGAAAAACAACGGCGAATGATGTTCTTTGACTTTCAGGGCCAAAAAGTCCTGCTTAAGGCTGAATTTGAGGGTACTCTGGGCCACTTGGCGCAAGCGGGGAGTATTTTTTTGGATTCACGCGCTCGCCGCGAGTAGTTTGAGTACTTATGGGTGCGACACGGACACCTAATGACAAAATTATGACCATCTTAGTGAGCATCTGTCCATTCTATGACAGTTCTTGAAACTACTTCATTTTCTCGTCTGCTTTTTGCCTGACTGCCCCAAAATTTCTTGTCCTCTATAGTGGAGATATCATTTCCACATATATATTAACCGATGCCAGGAATGCCCTTTAGTTCTTGGCTTTCACGCGCATGAGTTACAGCATGCCATCCGGCGAAAACAAGGAGAATAAGGCATATAGCTGCTGGATTTTCTTCAATTTACGGCCAAATGAGATTGCTCGGATCACAGAGCATCTGCAGAAAGGTACGTTTGTCCCTACCAGGGGGGCTAATGTCTATAAGCAACATAATCTCTCGAATTTCCTTCAAAAGAAAGTGCTAATGGGTTCAGAAACTTGTCTGAAAAATAGCCACGAATGATGTTCTTTGATTTTCAGGGCCAAAAAGTCCTTCTTAAGGCGGAATTTGAGGGTACTCCGGGCCTCCTGGCGCAAGAGGGGAGTATTTTTTTGGATCCGCGCGCTCGCCGCGAGCAGTTTGAGTACTTATGGGTCTGACACGGACTCCTAATGACAAAATTATGACCGTCTTAGTGAGCATCTGTCCATTCTATGGCAGTCCTTGAAAGTACTTCATTTTCTCGTGCGCTTTTTGCGTGACTGCCCCAAAATTTCTTGTCCTCTATAGTGGAGATATCGTTTCCACATATATATTGACCGATGCCAGGAATGCCCTTTAGTTCTTGGCTTTCACATGCATGAGTTACAGCATGCCATCCGGCGAAAACAAGGAGAATAAGGCATATAGCCGCTGGATTTTCTTCAATCTACGGCCAAATGAGATTGCCCGGATCATAGAGCATCTGCAGAAAGGTACGTTTGTCCCTACCACGGGGGCTAATGTCTATAAGCAACATAATCTCTCGAATTTCCTTCAAAAGGAAGTGCCAATGGGTTCAGAAAGTTGTCTGAAAAATAGCGACGAATGATGTTCTTTGACTTTCAGGGCCAAAAAGTCATGCTTAAGGCTGAATTTGAGGGTACTCCGGGCCTCCTGGCGCAAGCAGTGAGTATTTTTTTTGGATTTGCGCGCTCACCGCGAGCAGTTTGAGTACTTATGGGTCCGACACGGACTCCTAATGAAAAAATTATGACCGTCTTAGTGAGCATCTATCCATTCTATGACAGTTGAGGGAGTCCTGGACTAGGGGGTGTCCGGATAGCCGAACTATCATCATCGGCCGGACTCCAAGACTATGAACATACAAGATTGAAGACTTCGTCCCATGTTCGGATGGGACTTTCCTTGGCGTGGAAGGCAAGCTTGGCAATACGGATATGTAGATCTCCTACCATTGTAACCGACTCTGTGTAACCCTAGCCCTCTCCGGTGTCTATATAAAACAGATGGCTTTAGTCCTGTAACGCCCCAGTTATACTTTCCATATTTGTATCCAACTCTTGCCGTCTCCGGCGCTAAGTTATATTTATTTCTCGGGTTTGGGTCTTTGTCTTCGTGTGTGTTGTTTTCGTTTTCATGCATCTCATATCAGGTCATCACGTGCATTGCATTTGCATACATGTTCACCTCATGCATTCGAGCATTTTCCCCGTTGTCCGTTTTGCATTCCGGCGTTTCGTTCTCCTCCGGTGGTCATTTCTACCTTTCTTTCTTGTGTGGGGTTTAAACATTTCCGGATTGGACCGAGTCTTGCCAAGCGGCCTTGGTTTACTACCGGTAGACCNTAATGTCCGGTTGTAGATGACTTGAACTAAACTTAAATTAAAATGAATCAACCGTGTGTGTTGCCGTGATGGCCCCTTCTCGGCGGAGTCCGGGAAGTGGACACGGCGTTGGAGTTATGCTTGCGCAGGATGTTCCTTTAGCTTCTCGCGCGTGCTTCGCCTTCTCTTCTCGCTCTCTTTTGCGCATAAGTTAGCCACCACATATACTAGTCGCTTGCTGCAGCTCCACTTATATTTGCCTTACCCATTCCTATGAGCTTAAATAGTCTTGATCGCGTGGGTGTGAGATTGCTGAGTCCCTGTGGCTCACAGATACTACAACTCCAGATGCAGGTCCAGGTGATTCCGCTCCAGTTGACGATTACGAGCTCAGGTGGGAGTTCGACGAGGACTCTCAGCGATACTACGTGTCCTTTCCAGATGATCAGTAGTGGTGCCTAGTTGGGGTTATCGATTCAGGACCTTGTCGCATGTTGGGGGTCTTTTCTATTTTGGCGCCGTAGTCGGGCCATGAGTGTTTGTTTGATGGATGTTATTTATGTACTCTGATGTGACGTGGCGAGTGTAAGCCAACTATGTCTTCTTCCCCTTTTATTATATTTATTACATGGGATGTTGTAATGATTGCCTGACTTGCGACATTGCTTTCAATGCGGTTATGCCTCAAAGTCGTGCCTCGACACGTGGGAGCTATAGCCGCATCGAGGGCGTTACAAGTTGGTAATCAGAGCCATCCCCGACCTTAGGAGCCCCATTGCTTGATCGTTTTTAGCAGCCGAGTTGTGTCTAGAAAAATGTTTTGAGTCCTTAGGAATTATATTTCGGAGAGCTTAGGAATTCTTTTTACTTCCCAGTCTCCTCATCGCTCTGGTAAGGCATCCTGGCGTAGAGTTTTGACTCTTCTCTTCTCAAATTTCACAAAAAAATTTTTTAGGATCACGCGAGTATCTTGGTTTTGTTCCGATGGTTTTGTGACGAGAACATTGTTCTTGGTGCCTCCTGTCTTTAGGGGTTGTGGCAGTGTCCCGGGGAGTTGAGCTCCGAGGTGTTGTCGTCACAATTTCATCGTTGCAATTCTGGTATACTTGAGATATGTTCGCCGACATCGAAAATCTCTTTTATGCAGTTCGTTGGTGAGATAACCTCGACGCCACCCAGTACTGGGGCGGGAGTTCGGGAGTATCGCCATAACTTGTATAACGGATGCTTTTCGAAGGTTGAGGTAGATGGTTTCCGAAGTTTTCCTGGTTATGTGTTGAAGGATGGATACAGCTGGATGTAGGATTTGCTAGTTTGGGTGAGATATTGTGCTTCCCCTGTATCCCCAACACCTGATTGCATAACCGGAAAGGTTCGGGAGTATCATAGGTGGGAATTCTAGTAGCTCTAGTTCTTCTTCCACGGATATTGGTTTGAGATTGGGATTTCTTACCGATTATTCGTTCTTGATCCGTACCTTGTTGATTTATTTCTATACCTTAATTCTTCGTGGCTTCTCAATTTATGGATATGTGATCATTTGAAGAGGAATGCATTCGTTCATTTTGTTCAGATGTGAAGACTATATGTTGCAATTTTCATTCCGTTGGATTCAGCTTCTGTATTGTTGTCTATCTATGTGCTAATGGTGGTCAACCTGTTCAGGATGGCTCCTCCAACGCGCACGACTCCGAATCCTAATCCGCCTCCACCTCCGCCTCCTCCGGAGGCATGGCAAGCTGTGATGGCCGCTACTAATGCAAACACACAGTTGATCATGCAAATTCTCCAAGAGCGCAATCAAGGCAATCAAGGGAATCAAGGCCATAATCAGCACCACTTTGCTACTCTGAACCAGTTCCTTGCTAATGGTCCAAAGACGTTCAGCGGTTGTGTTGAGGCTACCGATGCTGACGATTGGCTAGTGGATCTGGGCAAGCATTTTGAATGCAGCAACGTCAGGCCTGAAGATTTCGTCAAGTTCGCTTCTTTCCAGCTCAAAGATCAGGCTGCAGAGTGGTTCCAGCAGTACAAGGATTCCAGAGGTGGACGTGTTATCACTTGGGACGATTTCCGTCAAGATTTCCGCGCTCATCACATCCCTCAAAGTGTGGTTGAGAGTAAGCGTCAGGAATTCCGCAATCTGAAGCAAGGCTCTTTGTCTGTCTATGACTACAACAAGTTGTTCCAGAAGCTCGCCCGTTTTGCCAAGCAGGATGTTCCTGATGAGAAGAGTATGATCTATCAGTTCAGGGGTGGTCTTCGTGAGGAAATTCAGCTCGCTCTTGTCCTCTTTGAGCCGTTGAGATACGATGAGTTCTACAACATGGCACTGAAGCAAGAGGCTGCTCAGATGAGATGTGATGCTTCCAGGAAGCGTGCCAGAGATGTTACTCCGTCTTCCTCTACTCAAGTGGTCAAGCAGCAGAAGTATTGGCTTCCTCCTCCTCCGTTCCGTCAGCCATATCAGCAGAAGAGCAAAGGTGGCAGTGGTTTCTCCCACCCACCCAACCCAGGCTTTCAGAACAAGGCTTCGTCTCAAGCTCCAAGATCGAGTGCTCCGTATCACCGTCCGCTTTCAGAGGTCACGTGCAACAAGTGCCAACAGAAGGGTCACTATGCCAACAAGTGTACCAACCAGAGGCGTCTTCCTCCTCCTCCTCCTGTCAGATCGGCAAGTACAGCTGTGGTCAAGCACAATCCCAAGCACGCCAAGGTCAATATGGTGAATGCAGCTCAGGCAGAGGATTCTTCAGATGTGATCATGGGTAACCTTCCTGTTAATGATATTCCTGCAAAAGTTCTTTTTGACACTGGTGCATCGCATTGTTTCATCTCGAGACCTTTTGCTTCCAAGCATGATTTTGTTACTCAAATGTTGCCGAGACCGTTGTCTATTGACTCTCCGGCCAGCCTCTTGACATCTCGAGTGTGTGTTCCGGATGTTACAATCACTTTGGGCGACTGCAAGTTTCTCTCTTCTCCGGTGGTTCTTGGTAATTCCGATATCGATCTTATTCTCGGGATGGACTGGCTCTCTAAGCATAAAGCTCAGCTTGATTGTGCAGCCAGGCAGATTCAACTGACTCATTCGTCTGAGGATGTCATTGTCTTTGCCGCTCGAGATAATTCAATCCGGTTGTTTTCTCTCAATGAGAAGGGTGAATTGGATGCTATTTCGCAAATTCCTGTCGTTTGCGAATATCAAGACGTCTTTCCAGAAGAACTTCCAGGGATGCCTCCAAACCGGCCGGTCGAATTTGTTATTGAACTTGAGCCCGGTACGGAACCTGTGTGCAAACGCCCTTACAAGCTCGGCCCAGAAGAGTTGAAGGAGCTGAAGAAACAACTCGATGAGCAAGAAAGATTGGGTCTCATTCGGCCTAGTACTTCTCCGTGGGGTTGTGGTGTTCTTTTTGTGAAGAAGAAGGATGGAACGAGTCGACTTTGTGTTGATTACCGTCCAGTAAACAAGAAGACCATCAAGAACAAATACCCACTTCCCAACATAAATGAGCTGTTTGAACAACTCAAGGGTGCTCAAGTATTCTCCAAGCTCGATCTCCGTATGGGTTATCATCAGATTCGTATTCGTGAGCAAGATATTCCCAAGACGGCGTTCAGAACAAGCTTTGGTTCATATGAATACACCGTCGTGTCTTTTGGCCTCGCCAACGCTCCTCCGACGTTCTCTCGCATGATGAATTTCATCTTCAACCCCTACACCAATGAATTCGTTTTGGTCTATCTCGACGACATTCTGGTTTTCTCGAAGAACAAGAAAGATCATGCCAAGCACTTGCGTTTGGTTCTTGACAAGCTCAGAGAACATCAGTTCTACGCCAAGTTCTCCAAGTGTGAATTTTGGCTCGATGAGGTTCTTTATCTTGGTCATATCATCTCCGCCAAGGGCATTTCCGTGAATCCTGAGAAGGTGTCCGCAATTGTGAATTGGGAACCTCCTCAGAACGTGAAGCAACTCCGCAGTTTCCTCGGTCTCGCAAGCTATTGCAGAAGATTCGTTGAAAACTTTTCTAAGATCGCCAAGCCTCTCTCAAATCTTCTTCAGAAGCACGTCAAGTACGTTTGGTCTCCGGAGTGTGATATTGCTTTCAACTCTTTGAAAGAGAAATTGGTCACTGCTCCAGTTCTGACTCCGCCTGATGAAACCAAGCCGTACGAGGTCTTTTGTGATGCCTCTCTCCAAGGTCTCGGTGCTGTACTGATGCAAGAGAAGAAAGTTGTTGCTTATACCTCTCGCCAGTTGAAACCTAATGAGAAGAACTACCCCACTCATGATCTCGAGTTGGCGGCAGTTGTGCACGCTTTGTTGACTTGGAGACATCTTCTATTGGGAAGGAAAGTGGATATTTTCACTGATCACAAGAGTCTCAAGTACATCTTCACTCAGCCTAATCTCAACCTCAGGCAGACTCGATGGGTCGAAATGATTCAAGAGTACAATCCGAGTATCGAGTATACTCCAGGCAAGGCCAATGTGATTGCTGACGCTTTGAGCAGGAAAGCATATTGCAACAGTCTGATTCTCAAGCCTTACCAACCCGAGCTTTGTGAAGCTTTTCGCAAACTGAATCTGCAAGTTGTTCCTCAAGGTTTCCTCGCCAACCTTCAAGTCTCTCCTACCTTAGAAGACCAGATTCGCCAAGCCCAACTTCTTGATGCTATGGTGAAGAAGGTGAAGATTGGTATTGCAAAGAGTCAGTCCAAGTACAAGTGCTACCGACTTGATGACAAGGACACTCTCTTCTTCGAGGATCGAATTGTTGTGCCCAAAGGTGAACTCCGTAAGGTGATCATGAACGAGGCTCACAACTCTCTCCTCTCCATCCACCCTGGTAGTACGAAGATGTATCAGGACCTCAAGCAAGCTTATTGGTGGACTCGAATGAAGCGCGAGATCGCTCAATTCGTGAATGAATGTGATGTCTGCAGAAGAGTGAAGGCAGAACACCAAAGGCCAGCTGGTCTCCTCCAACCTCTTGCCATTCCAGAATGGAAGTTTGACCACATTGAAATGGACTTCGTGACTGGGTTTCCAAAGTCCAAGCGTGGCAATGATGCTATCTTCGTTGTCATCGACAAGCTCACCAAAGTGGCTCATTTTCTGCCTATCAAAGAGTCAATCACTGCAGCTCAATTGGCGGAACTCTATACCTCTCGCATTGTCTCTCTGCACGGTATTCCTCAAGTGATATCTTCAGACCGTGGCAGCATCTTTACCTCCAAGTTTTGGGATTCTTTTCAGAAGGCTATGGGCACCAACATCCGCTTCAGCACAGCTTTCCATCCTCAAACGAGCGGTCAAGTCGAGCGTGTCAACCAAATTCTTGAAGATATGCTCAGGGCTTGTGTGATCTCCTTCGGCATGAAGTGGGAGGATTGTCTTCCTTATGCTGAATTCTCATACAACAACAGCTTTCAAGCAAGTTCGGGCAAGGCCCCCTTCGAAATTCTGTATGGCAGGAAGTGCCGTACCCCTCTCAACTGGTCTGAAACCGGTGAACGTCAGCTGCTGGGTAATGACTTAATCACAGAAGCAGAAGAAATGTGCAAAGTCATTCGTGATAACCTCAAAGCAGCTCAATCCCGCCAGAAGAGCTACTATGATAGTAAGCATCGTGATCTGGTTTTCGAGATTGGGGATCATGTTTACCTCCGCGTCTCTCCCATGAAAGGTACTCGTCGCTTCGGTATCAAAGGGAAGCTTGCCCCTAGATACGTGGGACCTTTCAAGATTGTCAGCAAGAGAGGCGACCTCGCCTATCAACTCGAGCTTCCTTCAAACTTTGCAAATGTTCATGATGTGTTCCATGTCTCTCAGCTTCGAAAGTGCTTCAAGACTCCTGACCGCACCGTCAACTTCGAGGACATTGAGCTCCAAGAAGATCTCTCCTATCGTGAGCACCCAGTTGCTATTCTCGAAGAGACAGAACGCAAGACTCGCAACAAGTCAATCAAATTTCTCAAAGTCAAGTGGTCACACCATTCCGATCGTGAAGCTACCTGGGAACGTAAGGATCACCTCCGTTCTGAGTACCCGGAGTTCTTTCAGTCCTAGATCTCGGGACGAGATCTTTTCGTAGTGGTGGAGTGTTTGTAACGCCCCAGTTATACTTTCCATATTTGTATCCAACTCTTGCCGTCTCCGGCGCTAAGTTATATTTATTTCTCGGGTTTGGGTCTTTGTCTTCGTGTGTGTTGTTTTCGTTTTCATGCATCTCATATCAGGTCATCACGTGCATTGCATTTGCATACATGTTCACCTCATGCATTCGAGCATTTTCCCCGTTGTCCGTTTTGCATTCCGGCGTTTCGTTCTCCTCCGGTGGTCATTTCTACCTTTCTTTCTTGTGTGGGGTTTAAACATTTCCGGATTGGACCGAGTCTTGCCAAGCGGCCTTGGTTTACTACCGGTAGACCGCCTGTCAAGTTTCGGGTCATTTGGACTTCGTTTGATACCCCAACGGTTAACCGAGGGACCGAAAAGGCCTCGTGTGTGTTGCAGCCCAACACCCCCCAAATTTGGCCCAAAACCCACCAAACTCTGCTCCATGTCCTAGAGCGTTCGATCACGATCGTGTGGGCGAAAACCGCACCTCATTTGGACTCTCCTAGCTCCCTCTATGCCTATATATACACCCCTCCGTTTTCGGATCTCTCCCTCTCCCCGAAACCCTAAAAAAAAAAAAGATTTCCTTCCTCCGCCGCCGACGGACGTGTCCGGATCGGACCGGACACCGTCCGCCCCGCCGCCGCCAGCCAACCGCGAGCCGCCAAGTGGCGCCTCGGGTCCCCAGTTCACCGCCGACGCCCGGGGCCCGCCAGGCCCACGAAGGGCCCTCCCCGGCCCGCAGTCTCCCCGCCGCCTCCTCCTACGTCCGCCGCCGCCACCTCCGGCGCCGGTGGCCGCCGCCGCCGCGGGCCGCCGCGCCCCCGACCGGAGTTCGTCGCCGCGTCGCCGCGGGCCGCCGCGCCCGACCCCGCTCCGCCCCGCTGCCATCTCCGGTGGTCGCGGCTCCGCCACCGCCCGGCGCCGCCGTCCCGGCCACCGGACGCCGCCCCGCCGGCCGTCGTCCCCGCCTTCGCCGGCGTCGCCTCGGGAGGCGCGCCCCGACCCGGCTGCTACAGTGCCCGAACCCTAGATCTGAGATCTAAACCGAGGGTTGACTTTTTCCCTCTCCCTCTAATTTTTATGCATTCTTTGACTGCTTGTATCTCCGCAACCGAAACTCCGTTTTGGGCATATAATATATCAAAATCTTCGTCTCGACATGTACATCATTTCATTCCATTGCATCATTTGCATTTGAGGTCATCTTGATACCCAAAATGCTGTGAGAAGGAGGCTTCGTGAGTTAAATTGCAGATCCGTTAGTTCATCATGCACTTTTGTCATTTTTGCTATATTTAATTCGTGCATGATATGCCTGTGCCCCTTTGGGATGTTTTGTGAAGCATTTTGTCTTCTTTCCAGAGGTGCCACCCATGCATTTTTAGGATGTGTGTGTTGTCTTGTGCAAGCTTGCGAAGAGAGGTACCTGAGATTGCAGATTTCAGGGACTTAGTGATTTTCACTAAGTCTGGGATATTTTAGTTCATGATGCCATATGTCCAGCTTGTTTCCTAGTGATCCGTGCCTCTTTTGAGGATGATCAGTAAGGGAGTTTTGATATTTATGTCATGCTCTATCCATCCATGTCTTTGTTGGCATTTGTGGAGTGCTCTAGGTTGACTCAATCGAGCTCAACTTTTGCTTCGTTGTTAATCTGGGCAGATCGTCAACTTGTTTGCGATTTCGCCGATGCTACCGTTAGTGTTCCATGCATGCTATGCCTTCGTTCTTGCCATGTGTAGCTAGCACTTTGTGCCTTCTTGCTGGTTATATGCTTCCCTTGCCATGACTTGCACCGTAGTGAGTGCATCGAGCTCGTTTACATGCCTTCGTGAGTTAAATTTCAGTATGTCTCAGTTTTCACTAAGTCTGAAAACTGATTGTGTTCGAGCGATGTTCGTGAGCTCGGTAGAGTATTTTGTGAACCCTTTTGGCCCCAGGTCACTTTGGGTGTTTTTTAAAGCTTGTTGAGTAGCTCCATGCCATGTTCTTACTTGTCATGTTCAGGTTTTCTATCATGTTGTTTTGCTGCTCCGAAGAGGGCTTCGTGATCTGAAATTTCAGACTAGTGTTAGTTTCACTAAGTCTGAAATCTGTTTTGCATTTGCGTTTTAGCCATGCTTGTTTGAACCTCTTAATGGATGAATTTGCCTGTGGCTCAGTGCTAGTGTTTTGTCGACCATCTTGTGTACTTCACTGCCATGTATTTTGTTTTCATGTTTGGTGGCTGTAGCATGTTCATTCCGTTGCATTTAGATGCCTACTTGCTGTAAGTCGCATACCGGTGTCGTATCTTAAAACGCTTGCCATTTCCAAACCGTAACTCCGATTCCAATGATCTTTATATCGTTTTCAAGCGATTTCATCCCCTCTATCCAGTGGCACACTTGGTTTTCCAAGTTGATGCCAGGTTCATGCATTTCCTGTCATATCTTGCATCTTGCATCCCGCATCGCATCCCGCATAGCATATCGTCATTTCATCGTATTGCTTGTTCTTGCCCGTGGTTGATTGTATCCTTGTTGCTTGTTTGTCTTGTTGGGTAGAGCCGGGAGACGAGTTTGCTACCGAGGAGCCCGTTGAGTTTGCTTGTGAGGATCCAGTCAACTCTGACAACTGTGCAGGCAAGATGATCATACCCTCGAAATCACTACTATCTTTGCTATGCTAGTCTGCTCGCTCTTTTGCTTTGCCACTGCTACGATGCCTACCTTTTGCTTGTCAGCCTCCCAATTGCCATGTTAAACCTCTAACCCACCATTGTCCTAGCAAACCGTTGATTGGCTATGTTACCGCTTTGCTCAGCCCTTCTTATAGCGTTGTTAGTTGCAGGTGAAGATTGGAGCCGTTCCTTGTTGGAACATTTATATTCTTGTTGGGATATCATTATATTGCTATGTTATCTTAATGCATCTATATACTTGGTAAAGGGTGGAAGGCTGGGCCTCTCGCCTAGTGTTTTGTTCCACTCTTGCCGCCCTAGTTTCCGTCATACCGGTGTTATGTTCCCGGATTGTGCGTCCCTTACGCGGTTGGGCTATAATGGGAACCCCTTGATAGTTCGCCTTGATTAAAGCTTTTCCAGCAATGCCCAACATTGGTCTTACCATTTGCCACCTAGCCCCTTTTCCCTTGGGTTTCCGGAGCCCGAGGGTCATCTTATTTTAGCCCCCCACGGGCCAGTGCTCCTCTGAGTGTTGGTCCGAACTAGAGCCCTGTGCAGCGCCACCTCGGGGAAACTCAAGGTTTGGTTTTAGTTGTACGGATTGCTCATCTGAGTGTGCCCTGAGAAAGAGATATGTGCAGCTCCTATCGGGATTTGTCGGCACATTCGGGCGGTGTTGCTGGACTTGTTTTAACCTGTCGAATTATCTTGTTGTACCGAGATACCGAGTCTGATCGGTGTGTCTTGGGTGGAGGTCTATTCCTTCGTTGACCGTGAGAGCTTGTTATGGGCTAAGTTGGGACCCCCCCTGCAGGGATTGATCTTTCGAAAGCCGTGCCCGCGGTTATGGGCGGATGGGAATTTGTTAATGTCCGGTTGTAGATGACTTGAACTAAACTTAAATTAAAATGAATCAACCGTGTGTGTTGCCGTGATGGCCCCTTCTCGGCGGAGTCCGGGAAGTGGACACGGCGTTGGAGTTATGCTTGCGCAGGATGTTCCTTTAGCTTCTCGCGCGTGCTTCGCCTTCTCTTCTCGCTCTCTTTTGCGCATAAGTTAGCCACCACATATACTAGTCGCTTGCTGCAGCTCCACTTATATTTGCCTTACCCATTCCTATGAGCTTAAATAGTCTTGATCGCGTGGGTGTGAGATTGCTGAGTCCCTGTGGCTCACAGATACTACAACTCCAGATGCAGGTCCAGGTGATTCCGCTCCAGTTGACGATTACGAGCTCAGGTGGGAGTTCGACGAGGACTCTCAGCGATACTACGTGTCCTTTCCAGATGATCAGTAGTGGTGCCTAGTTGGGGTTATCGATTCAGGACCTTGTCGCATGTTGGGGGTCTTTTCTATTTTGGCGCCGTAGTCGGGCCATGAGTGTTTGTTTGATGGATGTTATTTATGTACTCTGATGTGACGTGGCGAGTGTAAGCCAACTATGTCTTCTTCCCCTTTTATTATATTTATTACATGGGATGTTGTAATGATTGCCTGACTTGCGACATTGCTTTCAATGCGGTTATGCCTCAAAGTCGTGCCTCGACACGTGGGAGCTATAGCCGCATCGAGGGCGTTACAAGTCCATAGGACGAACAACAATCATACCATAGGCTAGTTTCTAGGGTTTAGCCTCCTTGATCTCGTGGTAGATCTACTCTTGTAATACCCACATCATCAATATCAATCAAGCAGGACGTAGGGTTTTGCCTCCATCAAGAGGGCCCGAACCTGGGTAAAACATCGTGTCCCTTGTCTCCTGTTACCATCCGCCTAGACGCACAGTTCGGGACCCCCTACCCGAGATCTGCCGGTTTTGACACCGACATTGGTGCTTTCTTTGAGAGTTCCTCTGTGTCTTCACCGATAGGCTCGATGGCTTCTTCGATCATCAACAACGACGCAGTCCAGGGTGAGATCTTCCTCCCCGGACAGATCTTCGTATTTGGCAGCTTTGCACTGCGGGCCAATTCGCTTGGCCATCTGGAGCAGATCGAAAGCTACGCCCCTGGCCGTCAGGTCAGATTTGGAAGTTTGAACTTCACGGCTGACATCCGTGGGGACTTGATCTTCGATGGATCCGAGCCACAGCCAGGACGGTTGGGATGCGGACGACGAAGAAATTCAAAGCCCACCCACCACCCACTTAGTAGCCACTGTCGACGATCTAACCGACATGCTAGACTTCGACTCTGAAGACATCGACGGTATGGACGACGATGCCGGAGACGATCAAGAACCAGCGCCTACTGGGCACCGGAAAGCCACCTCATCATATGACATATACATGGTGGATATCCCAAAGGATTGGAATGACGAAGGAACAGCGGAGGATGACCCCTCCAAGAAATAGCCCAAGCGCCAGCGTCAACGGTGCCGCTCTAAATCCCGCCACAGCAAGAATGGAGATTCCGGCACCGGAGATAATAACACCCCAGATAGTGCCGACGACAACCCCCTCCAGCAAGATTCAGCACAGGAGGACGGAGACGCCAGCCCTCATGAGAAAACGGCAGACGAAGAGGTAGAGAATTACATGCCTCCCTTCGGAGATGAGGCAAGCCTCGACGACGACGAATTCGTCGTGCCTAAGGATCCCGTCGAACAAGAGCGTTTTAAATGCAGGCTTATGGCCACGGCAAACAGCCTCAAGAAAAAGCAGCAGCAGCTTAGAGCTGATCAAGATCTGCTAGCCGACAGATGGACTGAAGTCCTCGCGGCCGAAGAGCATGAGCTCGAACGCCCCTCCAAAAGCTACCCTAAACGCAAGCTGCTCCCTCGATTAGAGGAGGAGGCATATGAACCTGCATCACCAGCAGACAATACGGCTGACCGACCACCCCGTGGCCGCGACAGAGAGGCCTCTAGGCATCGCTCAAAAAGCACAAGGCCATAGGGGAACGCTCCGGACTTGCGAGATATATTGGAGGATAAGGCAAGACAATCAAGATCGATCTATGGATCGCATGGGTGCCCCATGATACGTGATGACAACCGTCGCGCCGGACACAGTAAGTCCGGCCGGGCCGAACACAGCAGACAAAGCTCTCTTGAACTTCGTCATGATATCGCCCAATACAGAGGCGCCGCACACCCGCTATGCTTCACATATGAAGTAATGGATCATCAAATCCCCGAAGGGTTTAAACCCGTAAACATTGAATCTTACGATGGCACAACAGACCCCGCGGTTTGGATCGAGGACTATCTCCTTCATATCCACATGGCCTGCGGTGATGATCTCCACGCCATCAAATACCTCTCACTCAAGCTTAAAGGACCAGCCCGGCATTGGCTTAACAGCTTGCCAGCAGAGTCAATTGGGAGTTGGGAAGACCTGGAAGCCGCATTCCTCGACAACTTCCAAGGCACGTACGTGCGACCACCAGACGCCGACGACCTAAGCCATATAATTCAGCAGCCAGACGAATCAGCCAGACAATTCTGGATACGGTTCCTAACTAAGAAAAATGAAATCGTCGACTGTCCGGATGCGGAGGCCCTCGCGGCCTTCAAACATAACATCCGCGACGAGTGGCTTGCCCGGCACCTGGGACAGGAAAAGTCGAAATCCATGGCAGCCCTCACATCACTCATGACCCGCTTCTGCGCGGGTGAGGACAGATGGCTAGCACGCAGCAAGAACCTCAGTAAAAATTCTGGTAGTCCGAATATCAAGGACCGCAATGGCAGGTCGCGTCGCAACAAAAACAAACGCCGCATTAATGGCGATAATAGTGAGGATATGACAGTCAATGCCGGATTCAGAGGCTCTAAACCCGGTCAGCGGAAAAAGCCATTCAAAAGAACTACTCCGGGTCCATCCAATTTGGACCGAATACTCGACCGCTCGTGCCAGATACACGGCACACCCGAAAAGCCAGCCAACCACACCAACAGGGACTGCTGGGTATTCAAGCAGGCAGGCAAGTTAATTGCCGAAAACAACGACAAGGGGCTGCATAGCAATGACGAGGAAGAGACCCGACCACCGAACAATAGAGGACAGAAGGGTTTCCCTCACAAGTGTGGACGGTGAACATGATATACGCAACACACATACCCAAAAGGGAGCGGAAGCGTGCACTCAGGGATGTATACGCGATGGAGCTAGTTGCCCCGAAGTTCAATCCATGGTCCTCCTGCCCGATCACTTTTGACCGAAGGGACCACCCCATCAGCATCCGCCACGGCGGATTCGCCGCATTGGTTTTAGACCCAATCGTCGATGGATTTCACCTCACTAGAGTCCTGATGGACGGCGGCAGCAGCCTGAACCTGCTTTATCAGGATACAGTGCGCAAAATGGGCATAGACCCCTCAAGGATTAAACCTACCAAGATGACCTTTAAAGGCGTCATACCAGGTGTAGAAGCCAATTGTACAGGCTCAGTTACACTGGAAGTGGTCTTCGGATCCCCGGATAACTTCCGAAGCGAGGAGTTAATCTTTGACATAGTTCCATTCCGCAGCGGTTATCATGCTCTGCTCGGACGTACCGCGTTTGCAAAGTTCAACGCGGTGCCGCACTACGCATACCTCAAGCTCAAGATGCCAGGCCCTCGTGGAGTCATCACGGTCAACGGAAACACTGAACGCTCTCTCCGAACGAAGGAACATACAGCGGCTCTCACGGCAGAAGTACAGTGCAGCCTCCTAAGGCAATTCTCGAGTCCGGCCGTTAAGCGACCGGACATGGCTAAACGCGCCCGGAGTAACCTACAACAAGACCACCTGGCACATTCCGAGCACGCGTAGCAGTGCGGCCCCAACCCCAGCCCCTGCAAAATTTCAAGACAGGTCCTTCGCATACACCATTACGCTCCGGAGATACCATGGGCATGGGGGGAGGGGCACGACCACGATAGGCCCAGAATGTGGCTTAACCACACCAGGGGCTCTCAAGTGTGTCGTTCTTTTTTTTCTTTTCCTTTTTTTACCCACAGGACTCCGTTCATCAGAGGCCCTGTCCGACAGCAGACCTGCCGAACTCACGATGCAACAACCAGGGAAGGAGAAAGGCTACAACGAATATCCAGGTGGTCTCCATTACGAGCATTAAATCTGTTTTATGCACCATTCCGCAGCCTACCCCTGGAGGGGGACATGTTTAATAGTCCCATCCCTTGCTTATCGCACCATTTGTATCATTCTGCATTCACAACAGTCTTTCTTGAATAAACAATGCAACACCTTTTTGCTTACAATTGCATTTCTTTCTTATACATATGTTCATTTATGACATGCTGCATCCATACACTTTGGTACGGCTAAATACACCAGGGGCTTATGTTTCCCGCATCATGGTGTGATAAGCATGAACACTTTCACAAGTGCGACACCCCGAACTTATAGCATTATATGCATCGGCTCCGAATCATGTCTTGGGTCAATAGTTGGGTTTGCCGGCTCCCATGTTTTGGTACCTTATGTTCCGTTGTATCGGCTAAGGTAGCACTGGGAGAACCACTGCGATTGCGCCCCAGTTGAGCTGGGCGAGCGCCTCAGTGGAGAAAGCTAAAACTGACCATCATGATGAGGCGAGAGCCGGTCGCTGTTCGAGAGGTTTTTTGCGAGTCCCTAAAGACTTATGCCGCTTAGAGCGAGGAGCCGGCTTTGTCCGGCCCAGGCGTGGATAGCGCCCCAAATTCGGCCTTCCGAACACTAGGGGCTTCGCCGAAATTTAAAATTATAGAATTCTATGGCTAAGTGAGAGTGTTCAAGCGTTATAAGTCCGGTTGCCTTGTTCGTTGTGTTGAGCGCCTCCCTAGATGGACCTAAAAATGGGAACAAGAGTGCTCAAATTTATCCCGAACACCCCAGCACTCGTGGCATGGGGGCTGAAGCCGACGACTTGCCATCTCTCAGATTTGATAAACAACCGCACATAAGGTAATATTTTAAATTAACAAGCATTGCTTAGCGCCTATGAACAAAGTTTTTAGCGCACAGGATAACAAAATGCGAGTCTACTCAAATATTACATCTTTGGAGCACTCACCCGCAATAATGCGGGCACCCTTCAGGACAGTCTTATAATACATCTCAGGCATGCGATACTCCTTGCCCAGCGGTGGCGCGTCCATCACAAGCTTCTGAGCATCCATCTTGCCCTAGTGCACCTTTGCGTGGGCAAGGGCCCGACGGGCACCTTCAATGCAGGCGGAATGCTTGATGACTTCAACCCATGGACACACATCCACCAGCCGCCGCACCAGGCCGAAGTAGCTCCCAGGCATGGCCTCCTTAGGCCACAGCCGAACTATGAGGCCCTTCATGGCCTGTTCGGCCACCTTGTGGAGCTCGACCAGGTGCTTCAGCTGGTCGCTAAGGGGCACCGGATGTCCGGCCTCAGCATACTGAGACCAGAAGACCTTCTCCGTCGAGCTCCCCTCCTCGGCCCTATAAAAAGCGGCAGCATCGGACATGCTACAGGGCAGATCTACAAACGCTCCTGGAGAGCTCCGAATTCGGGTAAGTGATAGGTAATTCACACTCACATGCTTACTTTGCATGAAAAATGCCTTACCCACCGCTATTTTCTTCAATGCCTCGACTTCCTGGAGGGCCTTGTAGGCTTCGGCCTTAGCAGCTTTGGCACTCTCAAGAGCCGTTGCAAGCTCGGACTCTCGAGTCTTCGAGTCACGCTCCAAACTCTCATGTTTTTCAACGAGAGCCCGGAGCTCTTGCTGTACCTCCGCCACCTGCGCCTCCTGCCTCTCTCGCTCGGTGCGCTCCGCGGCCGCATTACGTTCGGCCGCGGACACCGCCTCCTTCAGGGTTGCCACCTCGTTTGTGGCCCCTGCAATACCCGCGTTATCCTTGTCATTCTTCTTGCAACCAAATCCTTTTCTGTAAGGTACAATTTTAATAAGGTGCTACTCACCTTCCTTGTCCTCGAGCTGCTTCTTGGCACGGCCGAGCTTGCTCTCGGACCGCTCGAGGCTTTGCTTCAAAGTATTGACTTCCGCAGTCAGTGCGGCAGAGGTCAGCAGCACAGCCTGCAATCCCATATTGACATATTTTTTATATGACTCCTGCGTATATCTTTTTAGATCCTTAGTCCGGCTTTTCTTTACGAATACCGAACCGAGCATCAGGGGCTACTGTCAATGCGGTACTATTTTACATATATCAAAATTCTTACCTCAAAGCCTGTTAGAAGGCTGCTGCAGGCTTCGGTCAGCCCGCTCTTGGCGAGCTGAACCTTCTGAATCACCGCACTCATAACAGTGCGGTGTTCCTCTTCGATGGAGGCGCCATTGAGCGCCTCCAGCAAGCTATCCGGCGCCTCCGGTTGGACGAAGGCTGCCGGCGTTACGGTCTTGCCCTTCTTACAAAGGGGCCGCCCGCCGGACTCCGGAGCCACTACGGGTTCCGAGGCCGAGTCCGGTGCAAAGTCCGAGAGGTTGCCCTGCGGTACCTCCGGGGCCTCCTCCTCCTGGCGGGTTCCTTCCCGGGATCCCACCTCGGCATCGTCCGCATCACGGGGGGTGGAGGCGGTCGGAAGAGAATCCATATCCGACGCACCCAAGCACCCGCTCAACGAAGCGGGAAGATCATCCTTGGGCGGACTGCAGGGTCGTATGTGGCATTAGAAAGACACTATGTGGCGAAAAGAAAAACCATGAAATTATTCGGGAGTCCGGATACTTACGATCTCGCCAGGGGCTTGGCCCTTGGAGGCCAATCCTCGTCGTCATCTCCGGCATTGGCAGAGCAGTCCGGGGGAAGAGTCCTTCCCTTCTTGGACCCTTCGGCCTCCCTCGTTGGGGAAGCCTTCCTTTTCTTCCCTCCCCCCTCTGGGGGAGAGGCCTTCTTCCTCTCCTCCTCGCCTTTTTGGGAGGAGTCTGCCTCGGAGTCATCGTCCGATGACACCTAAAAAGGGGAACTCTTCTGAGTGCCCGTGGCCTTCTTCTTGGCCTTCTTCTCCGGCACCACGTGGGGTGCCGGAGCTAGCAGCCCCGTTAAGCGGGCGTCCGCTGGGTCCTCTGGCAATGGGGCCGGACAGATAGTCTGTTCAGCCTTCTTCAGCCAGTCCTGTCAAAGGAGGGGGAGTTTAGATCCCGCATAGAGTCAAACTATGGAAAACAAGTGTCCCGTAAAGGGCAAAATCGCTTACCTCGCTAGCCGGACGCTGCGAGCTGAATCCGCGATCTTCAGTAGCGGATGCGGGGGCCTCGGCGCCCTTAAACAGCACCCTCCAGGCATCTTCGTACATAGTGTCGAAGAGCCCGCTCAAAGTCTGGTGATGCGCTGAATCGAACTCCCACATATTGAAGCCCCGTCGTTGGCACGGGAGAATCCGGCGGATGAGCATGACCTGGACTACATTGACAAGCTTGAGCTTCTTCTTCACTAGCTTTTGGATGCAGGCTTGGAGTCCGGTCAGCTCCTCCGAATCACCCCATGTCCGGCCACTCTCTTTCCAGGAGGTGAGCCGTATGGGGATGCCAGATCTGAATTCGGGGGCCGCTGCCCATTCAGGGTCACGCGGCTCAGTGATGTAGAACCACCCCGATTGCCACCCCTTGATGGTTTCCACGAAAGTGCCCTCAAGCCAAGTAACGTTGGGCATCTTGCCCACCATGGCGCCTCCGCACTCCGCTTGGCTGCCCTTCACAACCTTCGGCTTGATACTGAAGGTCTTGAGCCACAAGCCGAAGTGGGGCTGGATGCAGAGGAAGGCCTCACACACACGATCATAGAAATCCAGGCCGTAGTAGAACATGAGCCCCCGGACAAAGGGATGGAGTGGGAAGCCCAGTCCGCGGAGGAAATGGGAAAGAAATACTACCCTCTCATGGGGCCTGGGGGTGGGAATGAGCTCTCCCTCGTCGGGGAGCCGGTGCGCGATGTCGCTGGACATATATCCGGTGCTGCGCAGCTTCTGGATGTGCCCCTCCGTAACGGAGCAGGCCATCCACTTGCCTCCTGCACCGGACATAGTTTGATAGAGGCAAAGGTGTCCCGTCTTTCGATGAGATGATGGATATCGCTTTGGTGGAAGTCGACTTTGACGATCCGACTACGAACGTGCGAGGACGCCGCGCCTTAGCAATCGCTAAACCAACTCCGAGAGGTTATTGACCACGCCAGAGCACGATCAACCTGACCACGAGGGTTTGTTTCCTGCGAGCAAATGAAGAACAAGCAAGAAACTGAGATTGCAATCTGGATATTGTGAATATAAGATGAAAGCTTTATTGACCAAGGTGGGGTTCTGTGACGCCTTTGTCTGGTTGTTGAACACAAACGAAGTACGCGAAGTTGCAGCTATGGCGAACTTTAATCTAAACAAAACCCAAAGTCTAAACGGTGCCCTAAGGACTGTATATATGGAGGAAGAGGGGGGAATTTCGTGGCCCTTGGTAGAGGGGTCCGAAATCAACCCTATCTCTTGTTTCCCCACACATACGGACTCTAAAAATAGCCTATACTTATGTATTTCGAAATTACAAGGGCCTGGCCCAATAATAAGGTGACGCAGCATCTAGAATAGCCTCGGGACGAAATTTATGAAGTGGCATCTTGTATATTTCGTCCAAGGCTTCATGCACCCATTATGGTGGCTTCAAAGTCCTGAAATCATCACTTGTAACTCCGTTCTTGTTCTTGCTCCAATGTTCATCCTTCTCCAAGCTAGGCCCTTCATTTGTAAGCAAAACAAATGTATCCAATTTAGGCAGCATCATATTCTCATGAACATTAGAATCATTACCAAGAAACGAAAGTACCTGATAATTTAATTGGCGTGCGCGAGCTCTAGTAATTGGTCCCGTATATGTAGCAGTAGGGGCTTTGGGTGTAACAATGGTATTGATGTCCTCATCATAGTTGGAGAAGGTTGAGGTGAGATGTGCGGACTTCGGCGTTGGGGCTCGAGTTCGCGGAGATGGATAAGCCAAGGAGGAAGAAGGCGCGGGTAAAAGGGTTGGATCTTTATCCCCTTATATGGGCGGACGAAAACATGCGTCCCCACCGGCCTGATAAAACTCGCTTATCTCCCAAGCGCCGCAATCAATGGCGCGGTTGGGTTACCCACGTCCGTATTGATGGGAATCCCGGAATAAGGGGAACACGATCTCTGCTTCGACAAGACGTGCCAAGGAAACCGCTTCGCTAAACACGCTGAGGTGGTACAATAAAACGATTCAAGTAAAGGCTTGGTAGTAGTGTGACGTCACGCCACCAAATACGTCAGCAGATTGAACTTATGTAAATATTAATCTCTCTACGGTGGTATGTGGAATTTATTTTGCAGAGACGGACACTATCCTGGTGTTCACAATCTTCTATAAATTATTCGGAGAAGGAACCCGCCTTGCAACGCCGAAGACAATATGCGCGCCGGACTCGTCGTCATTGAAGCCTGGTTCAGGGGCTACTGGGGGAGTCCTGGACTAGGGGGTGTCCGGATAGCCGAACTATCATCATCGGCCGGACTCCAAGACTATGAAGATACAAGATTGAAGACTTCGTCCCGTGTCCAGATGGGACTTTCCTTCACGTGGAAGGCATGCTTGGCAATACGGATATGTAGATCTCGTACCATTGTAACCGACTCTGTGTAACCGTAGCCCTCTCCGGTGTCTATATAAACCGGATGGCTTTAGTCCATAGGACGAACAACAATCATGCCATAGGCTAGCTTCTAGGGTTTAGCCTCCTTGATCTCGTGGTAGATCTACTCTTGTAATACCCACATCATCAATATAAATCAAGCAGGACGTAGGGTTTTACCTCCATCAAGAGGGCTTGAACCTGGGTAAAACATCATGTCCCTTGTCTCCTGTTACCATCCGCCTACACGCACAGTTCGGGACCCCCTACCCGAGATCCACCGGTTTTGACACCGATAGCAGTCCTTAAAAGTACTTCATTTTCTTGTGCGCTTTTTGCCTGACTGCCCCAAAATTTCTTGTCCTCTATAGTGGAGATATCGTTTCCACATATATATTGACCAATGCCTGGAATGCCCTTTTGTTCTTGGCTTTCACATGTATGAGTTACAGCATGCCATCCGGCGAAAACAAGGAGAATAAGGCATATAGCCGCTAGATTTTCTTCAATTTACGGCCAAATGAGATTGCCCGGATCATAGAGCTTCTGCCGAAAGGTACGTTTGTCCCTACCAGGGGGGATAATGTCTATAAGCAACATAATCTCTCGAATTTCCTTCAAAAGGAAGTGTCAATGGGTTCAGAAACTTGTGTAAAAACAGTGACGAATGATGTTCTTTGACTTTCAGGGCCAAAATGTCATGTTTAAGTCTGAATTTGAGGGTACTCCGGGCCTCTTGGTGCAAGCGGGGATTAGTTTTTTGGATTCGCGCACTCGCCGCGAGCAGTTTGAGTACTTATGGGTCTGACACGGACTCCTAATGAAAAAATTATGACCGTCTTAGTGAGCATCTGTCCATTTTATGGCAGTCCTTGAAAGTACTTCATTTTCTTGTGCGCTTTTTGCCTGACTACCCCAAAAATTTCTTGTCCTCTATAGTGGAGATATCATTTCCACATATATATTGACCGATGCCAGGAATGCCCTTTTGTTCTTGGCTTTCACATGCATGAGTTACAGCATGCCATCCGGCGAAAACAAGGAGAATAAGGCATATAGCCGCTGGATTTTCTTCAATCTACGGCCAAATGAGATTGCCCGGATCATAGAGCATCTGCAGAAAGGTACGTTTCTCCCTACCAAGGGGGCTAATGTCTATGAGCAACATAATCTCTCGAATTTCCTTCAAAAGGAAGTGCCAATGGGTTCAGAAACTTGTGTGAAAAACAACGACGAATGATGTTCTTTGACTTTCAGGGCCAAAAAGTCCTGCTTAAGGCTGAATTTGAGGGTACTCCGGGCCTCCTGGTGCAAGCGGGGATTAGTTTTTTGGATTCGGGCGCTCGCCGCGAGCAGTTTGAGTACTTATGGGTCCGACACGGACTCCTAATGAAAAAATTATGACTGTCTTAGTGAGCATCTGTCCATTTTATGGCAGTCCTTGAAAGTACTTCATTTTCTTGTGCACTTTTTGCCTGACTACCCCAAAATTTCTTGTCCTCTATAGTGGAGATATCGTTTCCACATATATATTGACCAATGCCAGGAATGCCCTTTAGTTCTTGGCTTTCACATGCATGAGTTACAGCATGCCATCTGGCGAAAACAAGGAGAATAAGGCATATAGCCGCTAGATTTTCTTCAATCTACGGCCAAATGAGATTGCCCGGAGCATAGAGCATCTGCAGAAATGTACGTTTGTCCCTACCACGGGGGCTAATGTCTATGAGCAACATAATCTCTCGAATTTCCTTCAAAAGGAAGAGCCAATGGGTTCAGAAACTTGTGTGAAAAACAACGACGAATGATGTTCTTTGACTTTCAGGGCCAAAAAGTCCTGCTTAAGGATGAATTTGAGGGTACTCCGGGCCTCCTGGCGCAAGCGGTGAGTATTTTTTTTGGATTCGCGCGCTCACCGCGAGCAGTTTGGGTACTTATGGGTCCGACACAGACTCCTAATGAAAAAATTATGACCGTCTTAGTGAGCATCTGTAAATTCTATGGCAGTCCTTGAAAGTACTTCATTTTCTTGTGCGCTTTTTGCCTGACTGCCCCAAAATTTCTTGTCCTCTATAGTGGAGATATCGTTTCCACATATATATTGACCAATGCCAGGAATGCCCTTTTGTTCTTGGCTTTCACATGTATGAGTTACAGCATGCCATCCGGCGAAAACAAGGAGAATAAGGCATATAGCCGCTGGATTTTCTTCAATTTACGGCCAAATGAGATTGCCCGGATCATAGAGCTTCTGCAGAAAGGTACGTTTGTCCCTACCAGGGGGGATAATGTCTATAAGCAACATAATTTCTCGAATTTCCTACAAAAGGAAGTGCCAATGGGTTCAGAAACTTGTGTAAAAATAGTGACGAATGATGTTCTTTGACTTTCAGGGCCAAAAAGTCCTACTTAAGGCTGAATTTGAGGATACTCCGGGCCTCCTGGCCCAAGCGGGGATTAGTTTTTTGGATTCGGGCGCTCGCCGCGAACAGTTTGAGTACTTATGGGTCCGACACGGACTCCTAATGAAAAAATTATGACCGTCTTAGTGAGCATCTATCCATTCTATGGCAGTCCTTGAAAGTACTTCATTTTCTCATGCGCTTTTTGCCTGACTGCCCCAAAATTTCTTGTCCTCTATAGTGGAGATATCGTTTCCACATATATATTGAGCGATGCCAGGAATGCCCTTTAGTTCTTGGCTTTCACGTGCATGAGTTACAGCATGCCATCCGGCGAAAACAAGGAGAATAAGGCATATAGCCGCTGGATTTTCTTCAATCTACGGCAAAATGAGATTGCCCGGATCATAGAGCATCCGCAGAAAGGTACGTTTGTCCCTACCACGGGGGCTAATGTCTATAAGCAACATAATCTCTCGAATTTCCTTCAAAAGGAAGTGCCAATGGGTTCAGAAACGTGTGTGAAAAACAGTGACGAAGATGTTCTTTGACTTTTAGGGCCAAAAAGTCATGCTTAAGTCTGAATTTGAGGGTACTCCGGGCCTCCTCGCGCTAGCGGGGAGTTTTTTTTTGGATTCGCACGCTCGCGGCGAGCAGTTTGAGTACTTATGGGTCCAACACGGACTCCTAATGACAAAATTATGACCAGATTAATGAGCATGTGTCCATTCTATGGTAGTCTTTGAAAGTACTTCATTTTCTCGTGCGCTTTTTGCCTGACTGCCCCAAAATTTCTTGTCCTCTATAGTGGAGATATCGTTTCCATATATATATTGATCGATGCCAGGAATGCCCTTTTGTTCTTGGCTTTCACGTGTATGAGTTACAGCATGCCATCCGGCGAAAACAAAGAGAATGACGCATATAGCCGCAGGATTTTCTTCAATTTACGGTGAAATGAGATTGCCCGGATCATAGAGCATCTGCAGACAGGTACGTTTGTCCCTACCAGGGGGGCTATTGTCTATAAGCAACATAATCTCTCGAATTTCCTTCAAAAGGAAGTGCCAATGGGTTCAGAAACTGATGTGGAAAACAGCGACGAATGATGTTCTTTGACTTTCAGGGCCAAAAAGTCCTGCTTAAGGCTGAATTTGAGGGTACTCCGGGCCTCCTAGCGCATGCGGGGAGTATTTGTTTTGGATTCGCGCGCTCGCCGCGAGCGGTTTGTGTACTTATGGGTCCGACACGGACTCCTAATGACAAAATTATGACCGTCTTAGTGAGCATCTGTCCATTCTATGGCAGTCCTTGAAAGTACTTCATTTTCTCGTGCACTTTTTGCCTGACTGCCCCAAAATTTCTTGTCCTCTATAGTGGAGATATCGTTTCCATATATATATTGAACGATGCCAGGAATGCCCTTTAGTTCTTGGCTTTCACGGGCATGAGTTACAGCATGCCATCCGGCGAAAACAAAGAGAATAAGGCATATAGCCGCTGGATTTTCTTCAATTTACGGCCAAATGAGATTGCCCGGATCATAGAGCATCTGCAGAAAGGTACGTTTGTTCCTAGCAGGGGGGCTAATGTCTATAAGCAACATAATCTCTCGAATTTCCTTCAAAAGGAAGTGCCAATGGTTCAGAAAACTTGTCTGAAAAACAGCGATGAATGATGTTCTTTGACTTTTAGGGCCAAAAAGTCCTGCTTAAGCCTGAATTTGAGGGTACTCCAGGCCTCCTGGCACAAGTGGGGAGTTTTTTTGGATTCGCGTGCTCGCCGCGAGCAGTTTGAGTACTTATGGGTCCGACACGGACTCCTGATGACAAATTTATGACCGTCTTAGTGAGCATATGTCCATTCTATGGCAGTCCTTGACAGTACTTCATTTTCTCATGTGCTTTTTGCCTGACTGCCCCAAAATTTCTTGTCCTCTATATTGGAGATATCGTTTCCACATATATATTGACCGATTCCAGGAATGCCCTTTAGTTCTTGGCTTTCACGCGCATGAGTTACAGCATGCCATCCAGCGAAAACAAGGAGAATAAAGCATATAACCTCTGGATTTTCTTCAATTTATGACCAAATGAGATTGCCCGGATCATAGATGATGTAGGGTGGAACCGTATAGAGAAGATCTTTCATGAATTGGAGGTGGAATCCCCAAGAACAAGATGAACAAAGGAGGGAAAACAACAGGAGCACTCATGAACAAGTCAAATCACACATCCACTAGATAATCAAACACATAAGATCCACAAGGTACGTGAACAACAAAGGGAAATAAGATACATGGTAGAGTTCATCCCAAATCCTATGAAGGAGATGAGGGCTTGATGATCCTATGATTGGGATCCTTCCCCAAGAAGGAGCTCTTGAGCTAGGTCACTCCAAGAGGAGGTCTTGATGTCCTAGTGGAGTGGATCCTTGGAGCAAAGCTCTCATATGTCTAACATATCCTTTTCTAAGTCTAAATGGAGGAGATGAAGGAGTATATATAGTCCTAGGCAAACAGGGGAATAGGTGGGGGTGAAATGGTAACACAAGAGCAAAGGCCGCAGCATCACCCAGGGGGGGCCCCGTGTGCACGGGGTAAGTGGAGCCCGTGCGCACGGGGTATCCAGGGACCGAATGCGAGGTCCCATGCACACGTGGTCCATGAGGCCGGTGGACACGGGGGTCCCGTGGGCACGGTACACGCCCGTGCACACGGGGGCTTCAGGACCGTCAGCCTGGGAGGCCCGTGGGCACGGGGTCAGAGGGGCCCGTGCGCACGGGGTCGCCTGGGAGCTGCTGCCTTCTTCTTGTCGCTTCCTTCTCCGCTTCCAGGCTTCCCTCTTGGATGGTGTAGATGTTCTCTTCCGCATGAACTCGTCCTCGCTATGTTTGAAGCTCCGACAGTACCTATGAATGCACACGGAAGGAATGTCAAGCAGTATACCATCCTCAAAGGGGTCAAGTGAACACAAGTAAAGGAGATGATTCACCTTTATGTATGTGAAGTAGATGTGGCACGTGTCACTTGCCACACGAACTCTTGACATGGTGATGTCCATAGGATGCTCTGCATCATCCCCTCCCCCTTGGGAAAGATCCGACCTCGGATCGAAATCCAAATCACCATGGGAAAGACATGATGGCGTCGTGTAGAAGTGGACGATCACCAAGCATTCATCATCTTGTAGTTCCAAATGGGCACTCTCCAATGTCGCACCGTCTTGTAATTCCTTCAAAAGTAGCAAAGATAACAAGCACTTGGAAAAACAAATGTGGTTGTCGTAAGAGCAAAACCAAGCATTCAAGAGGTGTTTCACCCAACAAGTGTTGTCATCAAGCATAGCATATGGTTTGACAAAGAAGTGTGTCATGGCATTTGAGCATATAAATTGAGCACAATCAAGTATATCATGGGAACAAGCATGCAAATGGGAGGTCAAGATGCAAATATATGTGATAAGTGAACAAGCATCTACCTCAAGGTCATAGCAAGAATGCGCAAAGTGCTCAACAAATGGTCTATGGTATGCATAGGAATCATTCACAACACCAAGTATAGTGAAATGTCTAAACACATGGGGCAAGTGCAAGACAATCCGAGCATAACGTGCATAGGGTGTAGTGAAGATATCGTGGCACTCTACACAATGAAAAGAGCAATTGTTCAACATGTGTGAGGCAATCAAGTCTAGCATGTGATAAGCAAAGGGACATGGCATATGTGAAGAACTAGATGCAACACACAAGGCATATATGTCATCCACCCAAGAAAGCAAGTAATAGTGGAACATGGGTGACGCAACATTGCTAGCTATCATAGCGATCAAGTCAAGCATGCTAGTAGTGCGAAGATGCAACATACTAGAAGGAATCATGGCAATCATGTAATGTGTACAAATAGTTTGCATGAGTAAATCACATGACATAGCACAAGCATAAAAGCAAGATATGAGTAGAATGGCATGGGGCACATGATAAACATGGCAATAGCAACAAGGATCTCCACCAAGCATGCAAATACACATAGGAATATTATAATGGTGCATCATGGGTAAATGCAAGCAAGGGTCACAATTGCAAGGTAAAGGCATAGGAGCAAGCATAGCACGCAAAGTGAACACGGTAAAATGAGCATAATGTGAGAAGTGGTAAATGGCCCATAGCCGTGTTAGAGCCAAGTAGAGGAGTTGCGCGTAGTCCTTGCGTGAAGGGGACGTTGGTGAGGATAGTCCACGGGATCCCAAAGCATCGTTTCTCCCAAGAGCTCGTTTCGTCAACTCTTGGGATTGAGAGGTTGACAAGTATTCATGGGTACCTACACAAAAGAGACACAATCCAAAGAAATTGTGCGCGTGGTAAATGTACACATCATCCATCATGATGTGTATGTGCACATGTGAGTTAGCACAAGATAAGCATCGCTCAAAGAAATTTGATGCATGGTATAAGAACATGTCATCCATCATGAAAGAATAGTTATTATTTATGACACGATGGGGACACAAATTGAGAATGCAAGTATATGGCACATCAAAAGCATGTTTATTCATGGGGAGCATATGGTGCACACAAGTATGGGGATCATGCAATGAATGGGATGGATCAAAATCTCCTAAAATGTACGAGGAAACTATGGGGGCCTCCTCATGAGCAATAGCGGAAATATCATACGGAGAAAATGGACAATATCCAAAACAATGCATATCCGAAGCTAGGTGGTCATGGCATGGCATATGAGATAAATGATGCAAAGGGAGCATATCAATATCATCACAAGAGAAACAAATGCCAATAACCATGGGCTTGTCATCTATGCCATATGTGCAAATTGGGTTTATTTTAATGGCATATGCATAGGCACTACGATGAGATTGCAAATATGACATATGGGAGATCTCATGCATAGCATATGACAAGTCAAGCGGATTATCAAACATGATGTGACCAAGAGAATTTTCACATGATATCCTATGGAGCATAGCATCACAACTAGGCAACTCAACATGCTCATCATCATATTCATCGTAAATAGGTAAGTCAAGGCATGAAGAAGTTTCACTAGCATGAAGCATGGTAATAGGTGGGTCAACATCATGCAAGCAATCAATCTCAAGAATGTCTACTAGTGGGACTAGAGCATCACCGTCACCTTTGTTACCTTTGTCATTCCACTCAAGTGGTGTAGGTGAGGTGGGAAAGACCAAATGGTGGTCATCTTCATCTTGATGGAACCATGTGGGGGGTGCATCATGTTCCACCATGGCCATCGTCGTGTCCAAAGGGAGGGCGTAGTCATCGCGAATCGACGCGTCATCATATATGGGTCCTAGCACCAAAGAAGAAAACACACTAGGAGTAGAGGTTAAGTCATTAGAAATCATGGTGGCCTCACATGCCGTGTCAACTACCTCACTCACTAAGTGTTGTGGCTCACTCACTCCCTCAAGGATGCACTCACTCATATTGTTGGTGGAGTCACTCAAATGGCGCTCAACCTCACATAGCAAATGTGGCATCTCGGCATATGTGGGTGTCGAAGAGATGTAGGTGCAAATGTCTTCATGCGCGGTCTCGTAGCTTGACTCGGAGGATGAGTCCAATATGGGCACCATCTTCATGTTGTTGAAGAGGTTCGCGCTTGTCGCCGTAGTCGAAGGGGATGGCCCTTGCTCGACTGTCTTGTCACCGTCTTGGTGTTGGAGGTTCATATGATGTGGCACCTCGTAGCTCGTCTCCATGACCGAAGGGAATTTCCCATGCTCGGCCATCGTCCTTGAGGGGCTTCCGAAGATGGAAGTATCGCCCTCACTCGTAGGTGGTCTCCTTGGACTTGATGAAGTCGTTGTAGGCGTACTCGTGGGAAGTAGGCGAAGATGCCGTACGTGATGAGGACATCGATACAATTGTTACACCCACAGCCCCTGCTGCTATACATACTGGACCAATTACTAGAGCTCGCGCACGCCAACTAAATTACCAGGTACTTTCGTTTCTTTGTAATGATTCTAATGTTCATGAGAATATGATGCTGCCTAAATTGGATACATTTGTTTTGCTGACAAATGAAGGGCCTAGCTTGGAGAAGGATGAACATTGGAGCAAGAACAAGCATGGAGATGATGGCATGTGCAAGGGAAACAAGAACGGAGTTACAAGTGATGATTTCAGGACTTTGAAGCCACCATAATGGGTGCATGAAGCCTTGGACGAAATATACAAGATGCCACTTCATAAATTTCGACCCGAGGCTATTCTAGGTGCTGCGTCACCTTATTATTGGGCCAGGCCCATGTAATTTCGAAATAAATAAGTATAGGCTATTTTTAGAGTCTGTATGTGTGGGGAAACAAGAGATAGGGTTGATTTCGGACCCCTCCACCAAGGGCCACGAAATCCCCCCCCCCTCTTCCTCCATATGTACAGCCCTTAGGGCATCGTTTAGACTTTGGGTTTTGTTTAGATTAAAAGTTCGCCATAGCTGCAACTTCTCCTACTTCGTTTGTGTTCAACGACCAGACAAAGGCGTCACAGAACCCCACCTTGATCAATAAAGCTTTCATCTTATATTCGCAATATCCAGATTGCAATCTCAGTTTCTTGCTTGTTCTTCGTTTGCTCGCAGGAAACAGACCCTCGTGGTCAGGTTGATCATGCTGCGGCGTGGTTAATAACCTCTCGGAGTTGGTTTAGCGATTGCTAAGGCGCGACGTCCTCGCACGTTCGTAGTCGGATCGTCAAAGTCGACTTCCACCAAAGCGATATACATCATCTCATCAAAAGACGGGACACCTTTGCCTCTATCAAGTGGTATCAGATTTCCAGGTTGCTCGGTGAGATTTTACAGTTTTTCGTAGTTTAGATCGAGTCTGTTCTTCATACCTACAGTCCACGAAAAAGCCACAAAAAAATTAGGGTTAGTTCATCATATCCGAACCAATCTGAGCCTTTGCATAATCTTTTTAGGGTTTTGCTTTGTTGAATTTGCGGTTGCATTGTCGTGTCTAGTTGCTGGTCTTAGTGTCTAGTCCTTTAGAGTTTCGAGTTCTGTTCACAAGTTGTCACGCCGCCACCGCATCATCATCACCATCGCTGCCATATACCACCATCGTCATCACCGCTGCCATATACCACCATCGTCATCACCGCTGCCATATACCACCATCGTCATCACCGCTGCCATCTACCACCATCGACATCACTGCCGCCATATACCACATATCCACCTCCATCACACCAATCCGAGTCCACCTGCAACATATATCTGCCACCAGTCCGAGTTCCACCAGATTCATCTCCGCCACTAGTCCGAGTTCCACCAGATTCATCTCTGCCACCAGTCCTAGTCCGAGTCTAGTATTTGTTGCTTTGTTTTCGACTTCCAGATCACGCCATACTCCGAGTCGTGATAGAGAAGGACTCCCGAACTTTCGTGTTACCCGCAGTAGAAAAATAGCTCCAGTTTCAATAAAAAACTAAGTCTGGAAAATTCTGGCTAGGCAGTTTCTAGACCATTTGTAGACTTTTTCGAAAAAAAATTGTTGCGGAGCAAAAAAAAAGAGGAAAAAGAAGTGAAAAAAAAAGTGAAAAAAAAGAGAAAAAAATTCAGAGTGTGCTGCTCCCTTGTTTACGTGGAGCGTCGTGATTTTGTTAGTGTTCTAGGCTCGCGTCTCTAGCACAGTCTAGCCTAGGACCAGCACAGTACCGTCGTTGAGCGTTTATTCAACTTTGCATCTCTGAATTGATTATTGCTGACCTTTTTTTTGCTACCATATTATAAGCCTTCCCAGCTCCAAATACATCTACGTTGTGCGTTTGACTCTCCCTGGTAATCGCTCTATCCAAGCTTTGAGAGTTTTGACTACAACGGTTGCCGATCACCGCATGCTGCTGGGTAAGAACTGGTAAGAATTTGAGATTTGCTTGACGGATTTGTGACACCCACCACAACCTCTTGTTAGTAGTCTGTAGGATCATATTCTTGTGTGTTTCTATTGCTGCTAACCATGCCAGGATCACAAGCCGACGAGACTGACTGGGAGAACATGACGAATAAGGATTTGCATGATAAATTTCAGCAAATGATGAGTGGACAGGTGCAAGATGTGCTAAACAGATTTGAAGAGGCCATGGAGAAGATCGATGGCATGGAGAAGACGTTCGAAACAAAGCTCGATAACAAGTTTAATGAATTACTCGCGTGTCTTCCAGCACCACCACCCGCTGCACCTAACGCACCTCTACAACAACAACAATGACTTCCTCCATGTCGCGAAACAGACCTCCGCCGAGCAAGCCGTGTCCCTCTTGCGTTTGGCCAAACTGTTGGTGCTACTGTTGATACTTCTGTTGCTCCTGCTGCTGATGCGGAGGAGGATGATTATGTGGGAGATTATGAGGATGAGGTCGATCAACATCAGAACTACGTGCAGCCACCAGCACCACCACCAGCAGGTCGACCTCAGGTATATATTCGCAATGGTAGGCCTGCACCACCACCTCAGTTACGAGATGATGTCCATATTCCTAAACTGAAATTGAATATTCCACCATTTGAGGGTAGATATGTTCCTGATATATATCTTACTTGGGAGTTAGAAACTGAACAACGATTTACATGTTTACAATATCCTGAGGAGAGACGGGTTGCTGTTGCTGTTTGTGCTTTCACTAGTTTTGCATGTGTATGGTGGTCTGAACATTGTAGATTATATCCTATTCCAACTACTTGGGCTACTTTGAAAACTGCTATGCGTACGCGTTGGGTTCCACCATATTATCAACGTGAATTGCTTCAAAAATTGCAGCGTTTAAGACAAGGGAAAAATTCTGTAGAAGAATATTATCAGGAATTACAAACTGGCATGATTAGATGTGGTATTGTTGAGGAGAATGAAGCTATGCTTGCACGTTTTCTGGGTGGATTAAATAGAGAGATTCAGACCATTCTAGACTATAAGGAGTATACTAATATCACTCGCTTATTCCATCTTGCTTGTAAAGCTGAACGTGAAGTGCAGGATCGACAAGCATTGGCGCGAACTAACTTTTCTGCAGGCCGACCTTCATCATGGACACCGCGTGCATCTTCTACTTCAACTGCACCAGCACCTCAATCAGGTGCCTCCTCCAGTCGTGATACAAGAAAACAGGCACAACCACCATTATCTGCCAAGAGCGCACCTGCCGGGCCTGCACAGAGTTCTTCTTCTTCCATGGCATCAATAGGGCACACAAGTGATATTATTTGTCGTTGTTGTAAGGGAGGAGGTCATTATGCGAGAGAATGCAAATCTCAGCGTGTGATGATTGCTACCGCAGATGGTGGATATGAGTCCGCTAGTGACTATGATGAGGAGACTTTGGCTCTTATTACACATGAAGAACATGGTGGAGATGATTCTGATCATGAGATGCAATACATGGCTCCTGAAGACGCTGACAGGTATGAATGTTTAGTTGCTCAACGTGTTTTGAGTGTGCAGGTCACACAAGCTGAGAAAAATCAGAGGCACAATTTGTTCCATACCAAGGGAGTTGTGAAGGAACGTTCTGTGCGCGTCATCATAGACGGAGGGAGCTGCAACAACTTGGCTAGCATGGAGATGGTGGAGAAGCTTTCTCTCACCACAAGACCACATCCACATCCTTACTACATCCAATGGTTCAACAACAGCGGCAAGGTTAAGGTAACACGTACTGTTCGTGTGCATTTTAGTATCTCTACATATGTTGATTATGTTGATTGTGATGTGGTACCTATGCAAGCATGTTCCTTATTACTGGGTAGACCATGGCAATTTGATAAAAATTATGTACACCATGGTAGAAACAATCAGTATACTCTTGTTCATAAGGACAAAAATTAGTACTTTGCTTCCTATGACTCCTGATTCTATTTTGAAAGATGATATTAATAGAGCTAATAAAGCAAAACAGGAGAAGAATAAGAGTGAAAATCAGATTGTGGCAAAAGAATTTGAGCAACAAATGAAGCCTAATAATAAACCATCTACTGTTGCTTCTGAAATTAAATTGAAAAGTGCATGTTTATTTGCCACCAACTCTGATATTGATGAGCTAGATTTCAGCAAATCTGTTTGCTATGCTTTTGTGTGCAAAGAGGCATTATTTTCATTCGAGGACGTGCCTTCCTCTTTGCCTCCTGCTGTCACTAAAATTTTGTAGGAGTTCGCTGACATCTTTCCACAAGACGTGCCACCAGGATTACCGCCTATTCGAGGGATTGAGCATCAGATTGACTTAATTCCCGGTGCTTCACTACCAAACCGTGTGCCATACCGTACCAATCCAGAGGAGACGAAGGAGATTATGCGTCAAGTACAAGAGCTTCTCGACAAAGGTTATATACGCGAATCCCTTAGTCCTTGTGTTGTTCCTATTATTCTAGTGCCAAAAAAGTATGGTACATCACGTATGTGTGTTGATTGTAGAGGCATTAATAATATTACTATTTGTTATCGTCATCCTATTCCTATGCTAGATGATATGCTTGATGAATTGAGTGGCTCTACAATATTCTCCAAAGTTGATTTGCGTAGTGGATACCATCAAATTCGTATGAAATTGGGAGATGAGTGGAAAACAACATTTAAAACTAAGTTTGGATTATATGAGTGGTTAGTCATGCCTTTTGGGTTAACTAATGCACCTAGTACTTTCATGAGATTAATGAACGAAGTTCTACGTGCTTTCATTGGACGATTTGTGGTAGTTTACTTTGATGACATATTGATTTATAGAAGATCTTTGGAAGAACATTTGGAACATTTACGTGCTGT
This sequence comes from Triticum aestivum, assembly GCF_018294505.1. Taxonomy (NCBI): domain Eukaryota; kingdom Viridiplantae; phylum Streptophyta; class Magnoliopsida; order Poales; family Poaceae; genus Triticum; species Triticum aestivum. Next base: position 251,728,772 of record NC_057795.1, read on the forward strand.
TTTTATTGCTCTACATGATGCACGTTTGTTTGGTAACCTTGGGAAGTGCACCTTTTGCACCGACCGAGTATCTTTTCTTGGCTATGTTATTACTCCGCAGGCAATTGAAGTTGATAAAGCCAAGATTGAAGCTATTGAGAGTTGGCCGCAGCCCAAAACGGTCACACAAGTGAGGAGTTTTCTTGGCCTCGCTGGATTCTATAGGCGTTTTGTGAGAGATTTCAGCACCATTGCTGCACCTCTCAATGAGCTTACAAAGAAAGATGTGCCTTTTCTTTGGGGTACCGCACAGGAAGAAGCCTTCACGGTATTGAAAGATAAGTTGACACATGCTCCTTTACTCCAACTTCCTGATTTTAATAAGACTTTTGAGCTTGAATGTGATGCTAGTGGAATTGGATTAGGAGGTGTGTTATTACAAGATGGCAAACCTGTTGCATATTTTTCTGAAAAATTAAGTGGGGCCTAGTCTGAATTATTCTACTTATGATAAAGAATTATATGCTCTTGTTTGGACTTTAGAAAAATGGCAACTTATTTATGGCCCAAAGAATTTGTTATACATTCTAATCATGAATCTTTGAAACATATTAAAAGTCAAGCTAAACAGAATCGTAGACATGCTAAATGGGTTGAATTCATTGAGACTTTCCCTTATGTCATTAAACACAAGAAGGGAAAAGAAAATGTTATTGCTGATGCATTGTCTCGCCGCTATACTATGCTTTCACAACTTGACTTCAAAATATTTGGTTTGGAGACCATCAAAGATCAATATGTGCATGATGCTGATTTTAAAGATGTAATGCAGAATTGTAAAGAAGGAAGAATGTGGAACAAGTTCGCCGTTAATGATGGATTTGTGTTTCGTGCTAACAAGCTATGCATTCCAGCTAGCTCTGTTCGTCTTTTGTTGTTGCAGGAGGCGCATGGAGGAGGACTAATGGGACACTTTGGCGTGAAGAAGACGGAGGACATACTTGCTACACATTTCTTTTGGCCAAAGATGAGACGGGATGTTGAGCGTTTTATTGCTCGCTTCACTACATGTCAAAAAGCTAAGTCACGACTCAATCCTCATGGTTTATATATGCCTTTGCCTGTACCTAGTGTTCCTTGGGAGGATATATATATATATATGGACTTTGTTTTAGGTTTACCTCGAACAAAGAAGGGGAGGGATAACATATTTGTTGTCGTGGATAGGTTCTCGAAAATGGCACACTTTATACTATGTCATAAAAGCGATGATGCTATTAATGTTGCTGATTTGTTCTTTCGTGAAATTATTCGCTTGCATGGTGTGCCAAATACTATTGTTTCAGATCGTGATACTAAATTTCTTAGCCACTTTTGGAGATGTTTATGGGCTAAGTTGGGGACTAAACTGCTTTTTAGTACTACTTGTCACCCCCAAACTGATGGACAAACTGAAGTAGTCAATAGAACATTGTCTACTATGCTTAGGGCTGTTTTGAAGAATAATAAGAAAATGTGGGAGGAATGCTTGCCTCATATTGAATTTTCTTATAATCGTTCATTGCATTCTACTACTAAGATGTGCCCTTTTGAAGTTGTGTATGGTTTCCTACCTCGTGCACCTATTGATTTGTTGCCTCTTCCATCTTCGAAGAAGGTTAATTTTGATGCTAAACAACGTGCTGAATTGATTTTAGAAATGCATGAGTTAACTAAGGAAAACATTGAGCGTATGAATGCTAAATATAAACTTGCTGGAGATAAGGGTAGAAAACATGTTGTGTTTGCACCTGGAGATCTTGTTTGGTTACATTTGCGTAAGGATAGATTTCCTGATTTGCGCAAATCAAAGCTAATGCCACGTGCTGATGGTCCCTTTAAGGTGTTGGAGAAAATAAATAATAATGCATATAAACTTGAGCTGCCTGCAGATTTTGGGGTTAGTCCCACTTTTAACATTGTAGATTTGAAGCCTTATTTGGGTGAGGAAGATTAACTTCCGTCGAGGACGACTTCATTTCAAGAAGGGGAGGATGATGAGGACATCGATACAATTGTTACACCCACAGCCCCTGCTGCTATACATACTGGACCAATTACTAGAGCTCGCGCACGCCAACTAAATTACCAGGTACTTTTGTTTCTTGGTAATGATTCTAATGTTCATGAGAATATGATGCTGCCTAAATTGGATACATTTGTTTTGCTTACAAATGAAGGGCCTAGCTTGGAGAAGGATGAACATTGGAGCAAGAACAAGCATGGAGATGATGGCATGCGCAAGGGAAACAAGAATGGAGTTACAAGTGATGATTTCAGGACTTTGAAGCCACCATAATGGGTGCATGAAGCCTTGGACGAAATATACAAGATGCCACTTCATAAATTTCGACCCGAGGCTATTCTAGGTGCTGTGTCACCTTATTATTGGGCCAGGCCCATGTAATTTCGAAATAAATAAGTATAGGCTATTTTTAGAGTCTGTATGTGTGGGGAAACAAGAGATAGGGTTGATTTCGGACCCCTCCACCAAGGGCCACGAAATTCCCCCCCTCTTCATCCATATATACAGCCCTTAGGGCATCGTTTAGACTTTGGGTTTTGTTTAGATTAAAAGTTCGCCATAGCTGCAACTTCTCGTACTTCGTTTGTGTTCAACGACCAGACAAAGGCATTATAGAACCCCACCTTGATCAATAAACCTTTTATCTTATATTCGCAATATCCAGATTGCAATCTCAGTTTCTTGCTTGTTCTTCATTTGCTCGCAGGAAACAGACCCTCGTGGTCAGGTTGATCATGCTCCGGCATGGTCAATAACCTCTCGGAGTTGGTTTAGCGATTGCTAAGGCGCGACGTCCTCGCACGTTCGTAGTCGGATCATCAAAGTCGACTTCCACCAAAGCGATATCCATCATCTCATCGAAAGACGGGACACCTTTGCCTCTATCAGTACGTCCAAAGGCGAAGATGCCTCGATAGCACTTGGCGAAGATGCCAAAGTGGTTGGTGTAGCCGTAGTGCCGTCTTGGTGGTGCTCGTCTCGCGGTCTTCTCTTGTGCTTATGAAGCTTGGACTTGGCGTGAAGTAGGGCTTGTTGGGACTTGTGCACTTGCGCTTGTGGAGCATCTTCATGATGATGATGTCGTTGTCGTGCTTGAGCTCGTAGGCGTTCGTCGTCGTCATGCACATGTTGCTTGGAGGTGACTTGCCCTTCATGACGATGTTGATCACGAACGTGATGGTGGTCGCCATGTAGATGTGGACGATGACGATTTGCACTTGCATCTTTTTCGCGCTCCGAAGACTTATGGCTTGAACATCGTCGTCTTGAGGATGATGAAGTGGAAGAAGACTTGATCAAGGTTCTAATCTCTTCCATCCTCGCATCTTGCTCCTCTTTATGTGCGGAAAGCTTCTTGTCGATGTAGTCCCTTTTCCTTGCTTCGGAGCGACGAATGTCGATGGAGATGTTCTCGATGCGCTCGCGCAATCTTGATTGTGCGCCTTGCGTTTGTCATTGTAGATCAAAGATGGACGCTTTTGTTATATAGTTGTTCACGCCATCGTTGTTGTCGTAGACCGGAGAGGAAATGCCTTGCCTATCCATCACAAGACTCGAGCAAAGGTGAGTAGGAAATGAGATAAACAATACCAAGCTACCTTTTCGCAAAGTTGAGGATGTATCTTGTATCACTCAATGTGAAATGAAAGAATAGTGGAATTGGTACCGGACTTGTTCACTCACACCTACAAAGTAAAGCTTATGGTAGAGCTCGGTGAGGATAGTGGCACAAAAATTTGATGCAAAATGTTAGCAAGAGTCAATAATGTTGGAAAAGATTCACAAATTCGCAAGTGAAACAAGTAGACCAATAGCAAATGTGGTACACGGAAACACACACACAGATAGATAAATGGGGTCGTGCAACCAAGGAATGAGCACAAAATATGGAGTCCACGGAAAACGCTCGTGTTGCACAACTCAAGAGAGACGCTAGCACGATTGCTCAATAGGCGGATACGACACTTGTGCACAACCTATAAGATGCAAAATGGATAAACTTTCTATCCCAAGTATGCTATGTATGTATGGTTCCCGGTGTTTCTCTCAAGATGATCCAAGATGATCGGATATGACAATCTTATGTGCAATGGGGTATGATGCTATGGCACTTGCTCACGAGCTCTTTGCTCTCTTTTTGCTTAAAAGTTTTTTTTCTTTTTTTTTCGATGACCACTTTTGCATAATGCACAAGCCAAGATGCTATTGTGTATATGCGGGAACGATATTGTGACACAAAGGATGATATGATACCAATATGATATGGTATGTATGCAATGGAAGGTATCGACCACTAATGTGCACAAGTAACGTTGCCGGCAATACTCAAATGGCTAGTCTCGATAGGCAAGTAACGCAAAATGGGCTAGGGGTTAACAATGCAATTGCAAGGGGAATATACAATGGTGTCGTCGAGGTTACCGTCCTTTGCAATGATGAGTAGCGGTGTTCTTGATGTAGATACCAAGATGATGTAGACCCGTCCCTAAGTAGCCGAAACACCTTAGGAAACGATAAAAACCGCAAACTCAAAATCTCAAATGACAAATGTCAAATGGTGGAAGTGGTGGTGGTTTGTGAAGAGGCAATTATCCCTAAGTAGCCGAAACACCTTAGGAGACTCCACTCAAACAACCACAAATGCTAAATGGAGTAAAATGGGTTAGGTTGCGGAAGGCTATGGTGGTTTTGCGGATGATATGGTGGAAGGCCTAGGCAAAGATGCGAAAATGTCAAAATTTTGATGGAGTCAAATGGTGATGGTGACTATCTAGGTGGATGTGGGATGTCAACAGCTACTCAACGAGCTAAAGAACACTAAAATCGGACTCCGGATGTGGAAGTTATGGCCGAAATGGTGAAGTGCACGCGGCTGTTTCTGGGAGGGCCGTGCGCACGGGGTCTAGGGGCCGTGGGCACGGGGTCCCGTGCGCACGGTACACGTACCGAGGGCACGGGGTCACCTAGGACTCGCGGGTTTGGCGGATTTCTTGGCGATTTGGACTCCAAATGGATGGATCTCGTGGCTGGGGTTGAGGTGGGGGTAGGGGGTGGTATGGAGGACGAAGGGAGGTCGAAGGAACAAACTAGAAGGGCCGTGCGCATGGGGTCCCGTGTGCACGGGGTCCCGATGGCCCGTGTGCACGGGGTCCTCGAGGAGCGGATGAACAGCTCCGGATCCGTGGGGAAACTCGATTTTGAGGTCAAAATCGAAGGGTGGAAGGTAGGGGAAGATGGTAGAGGGGTGGATCTACTTGCTAAACACCAAATTCATGGATCAAATCCAAAAAAATCACACTAAACCAACAAATCACAAAAAAAATTGGGGCTATTTTTGGTGGGGATTTTCGGATTTAGGACAAGAACAACAAAATCAAGCTAGAAAACAAAGAGGGGGCTCCAATTTCGTGAGAAACCATGGCTCATGATACCATATGATGTAGGGTGGAACCCTATAGAGAAGATCTTTCACGAATTGGAGGTGGAATCCCCAAGAACAAGATGAACAAAGGAGGGAAAACAAGACGAGCAGTCAAGAACGAGTCAAATCACACATCCACTAGACAATCAAACACATAAGATCCACAAGGTACATGAACAACAAAGGGAAATAAGATACATGGTAGAGTTCATCCCAAATCCTATGAAGGAGATGAGTGCTTGATGATCCTATGATTGGGATCCTTCCCCAAGAAGGAGGTCTTGAGCTAGGTCACTCCAAGAGGAGGTCTTGATCTCCTAGTGGAGTGGATCCATGGAGCAAAGCTCTCATATGTCTAACATATCCTTTTCTAAGTCTAAATGGAGGAGATGAAGGAGTATATATAGTCCTAGGCAAAGAGGGGAATAGGTGGGGGCAAAATGGTAACACAAGAGCAAAGGCCGCAGCATCACCCAGGGGGGGCCCCATGTGCACGGGGTAAGTGGACCCCGTGCGCACGGGGTATCCAGGGACCGAACGCGAGGGCCCGTGCACACGGGGTCCGTGAGGCCCGTGGACACGGGGGTCCCGTGGGCACGGTACACGCCCGTGCGCACGGGGTCTTCAGGACCGTCAGCCTGGGAGGTCCGTGGGCACGGGGTCGGAGGGGCCCGTGCGCACGGGGTCGCCTGGGAGCTGCTGCCTTCTTCTTGGCGCTTCCTTCTTCGCTTCCAGGCTTCCCTCTTGGATGGTGTAGATGTTCTCTTCCGCATGAACTCGTCCACGCTATGTTTGAAGCTCCGACAATACCTATGAATGCACATGGAAGGAATGTCAAGTAGTATACCATCCTCAAAGGGGTCAAGTGAACACGTGTAAAGGAGATGATTCACCTTTATGTATGTGAAGTAGATGTGGCACGTGTCACTTGCCACACGAACTCTTGACATGGTGATGTCCATAGGATGCTCCGCATCAATAGAGCATCTGCAGAAAGGTACGTTTGTCCCTACCAGGGGGGCTAATGTCTATAAGCAACGTAATCTCTCGAATTTCCTTCAAAAGAAAGTGCCAATGGGTTCAGAAACTTGTCTGAAAAACAACGACGAATGATGTTCTTTGACTTTCAGGGCCAAAAAGTCCTGCTTAAGCCTGAATTTGAGGGTACTCCGGGCCTCTTGGCGCAAGCGGGGAGTATTTTTTGGATTCGCACGCTCGCCGCGAGCAGTTTGAGTACTTATGGGTCCGACACGGACTCCTAATGACAAATTTATGACCGTCTTAGTGAGCATCTGTCCATTCTATGGCAGTCCTTGAAAGTACTTCATTTTCTCGTGCGCTTTTTGCCTGACTGCCCCAAAATTTCTTGTCCTCTATAGTGGAGATATCGTTTCCACATATATATTGATCGACGCCAGGAATGCCCTTTAGTTCTTGGCTTTCACGGGCATGAGTTGCAGCATGCCATCCGACGAAAACAAGGAAAATAAGGCATATAGCCGCTGGATTTTCTTCAATTTACGGCCAAATGAGATTGCCCGGATCATAGAGCATGTACAGAAAGGTACGTTTGTCCCTACCAGGGGGGCTAATGTCTATAAGCAACATAATCTCTCGAATTTCCTTCAAAAGAAAGTGCCAATGGGTTCAGAAACTTGTCTAAAAACAACGACGAACGATGTTCTTTGACTTTCAGGGCCAAAAAGTCCTGCTTAAGCCTTAATTTTAGGGTACTCCGGGCCTCCTGCCGCAAGCGGGGAGTATTTTTTTGGATTCGCATGCTCGCCGCGAGCAGTTTGAGTACTTATGGGTCCGACACGGACTCCTAATGACAAATTTATGACCGTCTTAGTGAGCATCTGTCCATTCTATGGCAGTCCTTGAAAGTACTTCATTTTCTCGTGCGCTTTTTGCCTGACAGCCCCAAAATTTCTTGTCCTCTATATTGGAGATATCGTTTCCACATATATATTGACCGATGCCAGGAATGCCCTTTAGTTCTTGGCTTTCACGCGCATGAGTTACAACATGCCATCCAGAGAAAACAAGGAGAATAAAGCATATAACCGCTGGATTTTCTTCAATTTACGGCCAAATGAGATTGCCCGGATCATAGAGCATCTGCAGAAAGGTACGTTTGTCCCTACCAAGGGGGCTAATGTCTATAAGCAACATAATCTCTCAAATTTCCTTCAAAAGAAAGTGCCAATGGGTTCAGAAACTTGTCTGAAAAACAACGACGAACGATGTTCTTTGACTTTCAGGGCCAAAAAGTCCTACTTAAGCCTGAATTTGAGGGTACTCTGGGCCTCCTGGCGCAAGCGGGGAGTATTTTTTTGGATTCGCACGCTCGCCGCGAGCAGTTTGAGTACTTATGGGTCCGACACGGACTGCTAATGACAAATTTATGACCGTCTTAGTGAGCATCTCTCCATTCTATGGCAGTCCTTGACAGTACTTCATTTTCTCGTGGGCTTTTTGCCTGACTGCCCCAAAATTTCTTGTCCTCTATATTGGAGATATCGTTTCCACATATATATTGACCGATGCCAGGAATGCCCTTTAGTTCTTGGATTTCATGTGCATGAGTTACAGCATGCCATCCAGCGAAAACAAGGAGAATAAAGCATATAACCGCTGGATTTTCTTCAATTTACAGCCAAATGAGATTGCCCGGATCATAGAGCATCTGCAGAAAGGTACGTTTGTCCCTACCAGGGGGCTAATGTCTATAAGCAACATAATCTCTCGAATTTCCTTCAAAAGTAAGTGCCAATGGGTTCAGAAACTTGTCTGAGAAACAACGATGAATGATGTTCTTTGACTTTCAGGGCCAAAAAGTCCTGCTTAAGCCTGAATTTGAGGGTACTCCGGGCCTCCTGGCGCAAGCGGGGAGTATTTTTTTGTATTCGCACGCTCGCCGCGAGCAGTTTGAGTACTTATGGGTCCGACACGGACTCCTAATGACAAAATTATGACCGTCTTAGTGAGCATCTGTCCATTCTATGGCAGTCCTTGAAAAGTACTTCATTTTCTCGTGCGCTTTTTGCCTGACTGCCCCAAATTTTCTTGTCCTCTATAGTGGAGATATCGTTTCCACATATATATTGACCGGTGCCAGGAATGCCCTTTAGTTCTTGGCTTTCACGGGCATGAGTTACAGCATGCCATCCAGCGAAAACAAGGAGAATAAGGCATATAGCCGCTGGATTTTCTTCAATTTACGGCCAAATTAGATTGCCCGGATCATAGAGCATCTGCAGAAAGGTACATTTGTTCCTACCAGGGGGGCTAATGTCTATAAGCAACATAATCTCTCGAATTTCCTTCGAAAGGAAGTGCCAATGGGTTCAGATACTTGTCCGAAAAACAACGACGAATGATGTTCTTTGACATTCAGGGCCAAAAAGTTCTGCTTAAGGCTGAATTTGAGGGTACTCCGGGCCTCCAAGCGCAAGTGGGGAGTATTTTTTTGGATTCGCACGCTCGCCACGAGCAGTTTGAGTACTTATGGGTCCGACACGGACTCCTAATGACAAAATTATGACCGTCTTAGTGAGCATCTGATGCGGAGCATCCTTCCATCATCCCCATGGACGCATCTACATCTCCTTCAACACCACGTGGACCCATGACTCGAGCCCGCTCTAAGGCTATCGAAGATAAGGTGAACTCGCTTCTCTCCGAAATCCCTCTTTCTACTCAAGAGACATGGCTACTACCTCAGATGGAAACTCTGTGTGTGATCAGGTACCATGCTGAAGAAGAATCCATAGGCGTCAACTCTCTGCTCAGCCCGGAACCTGCCCGGAACTTCCGGCCCCCGGAACTTCTGGCCTGCCCGGAACTTCCGGCCTCCTTCGACATCGACCACCCCGGGCATGCCAACTTTCTGCTTAGCCCGGAACCTGCCCGGAACCTGGCCCGGAACTTCCAGCCCCCGGAACCTCCGGCCCTGGCTGGAACTTCCGGCCCCCGGAAGCCAGCCCTGCCTCACCTGTGCCAATTTTTGGCTTAGGCCGGACCCTGCCCGAAACCTCCGGCGCCCGGAACTTCCGGCCTGGCCCAGAACTTCCGGCCCTGCCTGCGCGCAGCCACTTGGGCCGAGGCCTGTGTACCCTTTCGCCCCTTAGACTATATATACTCATTCATCCCGTACGTTTTAGGGTTAGCATTGGATTAGCTCATATTTGTGTGAGAGCCTTTGCTCATCCACTTGGATACTTCTCCTCGGAGTTCAGGACCTCTTCGGAGAAGATCCCCCAAGCGGATTCAAGACCCCTTTCTAGGGAAGACCATCAAGACCTTCGTTAGGAGAAGAACTGTCCTTTGTATCCTTACCTTTGTTGATTGTGGATAATATGTATCTCTTTGTGTTCGGTGATCTAGCACTCGTGTGATTGATTCTCTGTCGGTTTCGTAATTCTCTCTCGTTCTCCCCGTGATTTCCCCTTTGTGCTTCCGTGTGTTCTTCGTGATTCTCCCGTAGAATTCCTCCAAACGTGAAAGATCATCCACCTAGGGTTTTGCCCTACATCATATGGTATCATGAGCCACGTTGATCATGTTTTTGGAACCCCTACCCCTCTTTTTCTAGCTTGATTTTGTTGTTCTCGTCCTAATTCTGAAAATTCCCCACCAAAAATAGCCCCAATTTTTTTTGTGATTTGTTGGTGAGTTGAGATTTTGTTGGATTTGATCCATGGATTTGCTTTGTTTCGAGTGGATCTAGCTTCCCTGCCCTTCCTTCCTTCTAATTTCTTCTTTCTCCCCTCGGATTTGGGGTTTCCCCAAGTTTTTCCGCCCAAATCCGCGATCTCGAAGTCTCTGTTCTTGGCAGATTCCCGACCCCCGGAACTTCCGGCCTTGCCCGGAACTTCCGCCCCCCGGACCTTCCGGTCATCCCGGACCTTCCGGCCACCCCGGACCTTCCGGCCCCCGGAACTTCCGTCTTGCCCGGAATTTCCGGCATAGACAGAAAGGTTGCACTTCTTCGACACTTACGCTACTTCGGAAACTTCGATCACGGTGCAGCGGCATCTTCGCCAACGTACTGAAGACCGTGCACTGAGTCCCCATCGACTTTCGCATCTGTTTCAACCCTCAACCGAAGCAAGGACGGTAACATCGACGACATCTTTGTCATACCTTGCAATTGCATTGATAACCCACATTGCCTCATTTCGCGTAGCTTACCCATCGAGACTAGCCATTGAGTATTGCAGGCAACGTGACTTGTGCACATTAGGGATCATACTCCATAAGCATACATACCATACCATAGTGGTGCATATCTTGGGATCCATTTGTGTGTCACAAAGTTGTCATAGCAAACACAATTGCTATCTTGGTTCGTAAAGTTTTGCATAACAAAAGAGCTCAAAGAGTGAAAGAGCCACCCAAGCTTTTAAGCAAAAGAGGAAAGATAAGCAAAGAGCTTATGAACAAGAACCATAGCATCATACTACATTAAGATTGTCATATTGGATCATCTTGGATCATTGCACCGAAATACCATACATATAGCATACTTGGATTAGAGATAGTTGCAATTTTGCCTAGTAGGTTGTGCACAAGTTTGCGTATCCGCCTAGGGTGCAATCGTGCTAGCGTCTCTCTAGTATTGTGCAACAAGAGCATTTTCGTGGTTTCCACATTTTGGCTCACTTTTGGATTGCACAATCCCACTTATCTATTTGTGTGTGTGTTTCCGTGTACTCATACTTGCTTGGTCTACTTGTTACATTTGCAAATTTGTGAAACTTTTCCAACATTATTGAAGCTCCCTTACTATTGCATCAAATTTTGTGCCACCATCCTAACCAAGCTCCACCATAAGCTTTTACTTGTGTAGGTGTGAGAACCGACAAGAATTGGTACCAACAGTGCTATTTCATTGTCCGCATTTGAGTGAACTTGATTCATCTTCAACATCGGTCAAGGTACATTTGGTACACGTTCTTTTCCTTCTACCACTTACATTTTGCTTGGTATGATGGATAGGCCAAGTTCTTCTACAAATCCACCTCTCATCGAGAACGGCGACGACATGTCATCATTCATCACAAAGAGCCACCTCTTTGGTGCTCAAAGGGCGTTACACCAAGAGCAACAAGCTATGAGCGACCGCATCGACAACCTCGCCACCGACTTGCGACTCTCCGAGCAACGTACAAGAGACTACTTCGACGACAAGTTCGACTCTCACAAGCAAGAAAATGATGCAAGAATGGACGAGATCCGCGCCTTGATGAGGAACTGGCATCATTCCACTTCTTCCTCCTCAAGACGGAGCCACTCGAGTCGACACTCCGATGACACCTTCTCCGGCTCAAGTACACCGTCTTCGACCATTCTTCGACGAGCCGCGCACAAAGACCGACATGCATCTAGGAACCCACTACAAGACAAGCATTAACAAGAGCAAGTCGATGAGCAAATCCCTCGCCCTCAATCAAACCAAGTGGTTTTCGCTCAAGCTCAAGAACGGCAACGACTACGGCGCCAAGAAGAAGAACGAGCGCGTCTACACCAAGAAGAACAAGACGCCGAGGCTCAACATCTTCAACAACAACAACGAGAAGCGCAAGCTCTTGAGGCGCAATGTGCCCTTCAAGAATCAAGTCGAGCCATCGCCAACCGCAATCGTGAACGGCGCAATCAAGAGGAAGCTCTTCGAGAAGAAATCGAAGAGAGGAACTACCAACCGCGTGTGCAACGTCAAGCTCCACAAGCCCCCTCCACAAGCTCGTCAAGCTCCTCTTCAACCTCAAGTTCAACAAGAGCAAGTTGATCATGGACTTCCTCCGCGCCAAGAGCAACATGAGGATGACTATCCTCCACGTCAAGGACGTCATCATCACCATCACCAACAACACAATGAAGAGCAACGCTATGGCAAGCTCAAATTCACAATGCCCAAGTTAAATGGAAGCAACGATCCCGAAGAGTACCTCTCATGGGCATTGAAGGTCGACAAAATCTTTCATTTGCACAACTTTGAGGAAGAGAAGAAGATCGCAATGGCATCACTTGAGTTCCAAGACTATGTGCTCATATGGTGGGAACAAGTCCTTGAACGCCGTGAAGCAAGAGGTGAACCACCAATCAACACTTGGGCTCAAATGAAGGATGTCATGCGGGCACGCTTTGTACCAACCTACTACAACCGCGATCTCTTCAAGAAGCTACAACTCCTCAAGCAAGGAACAAAGAGTGTTGAAGAATACTACAAGGAAATGGAGATAGCCATGATTCGAGCCAATGTCAAGGAAGATGATGAGCAAACAATGGCACGATTCTTGAATGGACTCAATCATCCCATCAAGAAGATCGCTGACTTCCAACCATATTCCAACCTCATTGAGCTTGTACATCAAGCAACCAAGGCGGAACGTCAAGTGCAAGATGACTTCAAGTACGCCAAGTACTCATCCAAGACCTACGGTTTCTCCAACATCCAAGCTTCAACGACTCCTTCAACATCTACATCAACCAAACCTTCTCAAAGCAACAACGACAAGTCAAGTTACAAGAAAACTTCGGCAAGTTCAAGTCGCCTTCCTCCTACGACAAGCAACTTCAAGCCGTGTGCTTCATCATCTACTCCAACCGATGAGACCGTCAAGACAAGCTCCTTCAAATGTTTCACTTGTGGCGGCCGAGGCCACAAAGCCTTCCAATGCACCAACAAGTGCACCATGATCCTCAACGACGATGGCACCTACGACTCAATGAGTGAAGATGAAATGGAAGCTATTGAGCAAGTGGCCATGCACCGGCGCGTGAACGAGGATGAAGATGATCAAGTCTTTTGTGATGAGGATTCGAGCCCCGCTCTCGTTGTCTCCAAAGTCTTGACACTTCAACATCAACAAGAAGAAGACCAACGATGCCACATCTTCCACACTAAGGCCGACATCAATGGAAGGTCCGTCAAGGTCATCATCGATGGAGGAAGTTGCCACAACTTGGCAAGTGAAGAACTATGTTCAAAACTTCAATTGGTCAAGAAGAAGCACCCACACCCCTACAAGGTTCAATGTCTAAGTGACTCCGGCACTATACGAGTCGAGCATACGGTCCAAGTCTCTTTCAAAATAGGTGCTTATGAAGACACTTTGGAGTGTGATGTGGTCCCAATGATTGTTTGCCACCTCCTTCTTGGTCGATCATGGCAATTCGACCGTGGTGTCATCCACAATGGGCGCACCAATCACTATAGCTTCAAGATGAAAGGGAAGGAGTATGTGCTATGACCTATGTCTCCTAGTCAAGTGATAGCCGACAAGAAAACCACCCACCATGGAGAGAAGAGTGAGAAAGTTACCCACCCAAAAGTGAGTGAGAGCCACAAGCCAAATATGAACGCCTCTTTGCCTAGAGAGAAAAACCTCATCCTATTTGCCACCAAAAGTGAGATAAGAGAAGTCTGTGAGAACCCATCGAGTGTGATGCACTTCGTCCTCGTGTGCAAAGATGGAGAGCCAACAACTAACACCTCTCACGAGTTACCTTTAGTGTTTCAGTCTCTTTTGCAGGAATTCAAAGACGTCTTCCCCGATGAGCTACCTCCGAGTCTACCTCCACTACGAGGCATTGAGCATCGAATCGACCTCATCCCCGGAGCGCCACTTCCAAACAAAGCCCCATACCATGTCAATCCCGAAGAAACCAAGGAGATTCAACGACAAGTACAACAACTCATCGACAACGGTCAGGTACGTGAAAGCTTAAGCCCATGTGCCGTTCCCGTTATACTTGTACCTAAGCCCGATGGCAGTTTTCGCTTGTGTTCCGATTGTAGACCCATAAACGCCATTACCGTTCGTTATAGGCACCCCATTCCTCGCTTAGATGATATGCTTGATGAACTTAGTGGAGCCAACTTTTTCTCAAAAATAGATCTTAAAAGTGGCTATTATCAAATCCGCATTCAAGAAGGTGATGAATGGAAAACCGCTTTCAAAACCAAATTTGGCTTATATGTGTGGTTAGTGATGCCTATGGGTTTGTCGGAAGCACCCGGAACTTTCGTGCATCTTATGCATCATGTGCTTAGACCTTACATTGGAGTCTTCGTTGTGGTTTACTTTGATGATATACTTGTGTTTAGCAAAACCATGAAAGAGCATATTAATCATGTTAAATCTGTGTTGCAAACTCTTCGCAAGGAATGCCTTTATGCAAACTTGAAAAAAATGCACTTTTGGCGTTGACAAAGTGATTTTCTTGGGTTTTGTTGTCTCTTCCAACGGTGTCCATGTTGATGAAACTAAAATTGAAGCAATTAAAACTTGGCCCCAACCCACCAATTTGCAACAAGTGAGAAGTTTTCTTGGTCTAGCAGGATTTTATCGCTGCTTTGTGAAAAACTTTAGCACAATTGCCGCTCCTTTACATGCTTTGAGTAAGAAGAATGCTCCTTTTGTTTGGGGATCTTTGCAATCCACCGCTTTTGACGAGCTCAAGTCTTTGCTTACTCATGCTCCGATTCTTGCTTTGCCCAATTTTGACAAAACTTTTGAGGTTCATTGTGATGCAAGTGGTACCGGAATTGGCGGAGTTTTGATGCAAGAAAAACGAGCCATTGCTTATTTTAGTGAAAAACTCTCCGGTGCTCAACTTAATTATCCATTCTATGACAAAGAATTGTATGCTTTAGTGCGTGTGCTACATGTTTGGGAACATTATCTTAGACCTCATGAGTTTGTCATCCATACCGATCATGAAACGCTTAAGTACCTAAAAGGTCAAACTAAATTTAACAAGCGTCATGCCAAATGGAGTGAATTCATTGAATCTTTTCCTTATGTGATCAAGTACATTAAGGGTAAAGAACATGTAGTTGCGGATGCACTTTCACGCATATGCACACTTGTGACTAAACTTGAGTTGAATGTTATTGGTTTTGAGCATATAAAAGACTTGCATGAGCATGATCCTTCTTTTGCTACTCCTTACGCTAAGTGTTTGACACACACGTCTTGGGAACGATACTACATAAAGGATGATTATCTTATGAGAGCTAACAAACTTTGCATTCCCGAGTCTTCTCTTCGTTTGCTCCTTTTGCAAGAGGCTCATGGAGGCGGACTTATGGGACACTTTGGACGCGACAAGACTTTCGCCACGCTCTCCAAGAACTACTTTTGGCCCAAGATGTTTCGTGATGTCTCACGCTTCACCAACCATTGCTCCACATGTCGCAAAGCTAAGTCTAAAGCTCAATCCTATGGTCTTTACATGCCCCTTCCCATTCCTTACCAACCTTGGGAACACATTAGCATGGATTTTGTACTTGGTTTGCCTAGAACTCAAAATGGCAAGGATTCCGTCTTTGTTATTGTGGACAGATTTTCTAAGATGGCACATTTCATTCCTTGCAACAAGATAGACGATGCTTCACATATTGCAAATCTCTATTGTAGGGAAATCTTGTGACTTCATGGATTGCCAAAGACGATCGTCTCCGACCGTGACGTCAAGTTTTTGAGTTACTTTTGGAAGACGCTATGTGCCAAGCTCGGAATCAAGCTCTTCTCATCCGCATACCATCCTCAAACCGACGGCCAAACGGAGGTGACAACCGGACACTATCCACTCTACTTCGCGTGTTGATCAAGAAGAACATCAAGGAGTGGGTGGCGTGTCTACCCATCGCCGAGTACGCCTACAACCGTGCAAGACATTCGACTACCGGCAAGTCCCCCTTCGAGGTCGTCTACGGCTTCAACCCGTTGTCACCATTGGACATTCTACCTCTTCCTCTACAAGAGCGCACCAACATGGATGCGAGTGCACGGGCAAGCTACATCAAGAAGATGCATGAGGATACAAGACAGACCATCGAGCGCCAAGTACGACGACTAGCGACCATGCTCAACGTCAACAAGCAACCCATGGTCTTCAACATTGGTGATCTCGTGTGGCTACACCTTCGCAGGGACCGCTTCCCCAACGAACGCAAGTCCAAGCTTCTCCCTCGAGCCGACGGACCCTTGAAGGTGCTAGCACGCTACAACGACAACGCCTACAAGATTGAACTCCCACGAGACAAGTACATCGTGAGAGACATCTTCAACGCCAGAGACCTCTCGCCTTTCCATGGTGATGAAGATTTTGATCCGAGGTCGGATCTTTCCCAAGGGAGGGGAGATGATGCGGAGCATCCTTCCATCATCCCCATGGACGCATCTACATCTCCTTCAACACCACATGGACCCATGACTCGAGCCCGCTCTAAGGCTATCGAAGATAAGGTGAACTCGCTCCTCTCCGAAATCCCTCTTTCTACTCAAGAGACATGGCTACTACCTCAGACGGAAACTCTGTGTGTGATCAGGTACAACACTGAAGAAGAAGCGACAAGCGTCAACTCTCTGCTCAGCCCGGAACCTACCCGGAACTTCCGGCCCCCGGAACTTCCGGCCTCCTTCGACATCGACCACCCCGGGCATGCCAACTTTCTGCTTAGCCCGGAACCTGCCCGGAACTTCCGGCCCTGCCCAGAACTTCCGGCCCCCGGAAGCCAGCCCTGCCTCACCTGTGCCAGCTTTCGGCTTAGGCCGGACCCTGCCCGGAACCTCCGGCGCCCGGAACTTCCGGCCCTGCCTGCGCGCAGCCACTTGGGCCGAGGCCCGTGTACCCTTTCGCCCCTTAGACTATATATACTCATTCATCCCGTACGTTTTAGGGTTAGCATTGGATTAGCTCATATTTGTGTGAGAGCCTTTGCTCATCCACTTGGATACTTCTCCTCGGAGTTCAGGACCTCTTCGGAGAAGATCCCCCAAGCGGATTCAAGACACCTTTCTAGGGAAGACCATCAAGACCTCCGTTAGGAGAAGAACTGTCCTTTGTATCCTTACCTTTGTTGATTGTGGATCATATGTATCTCTTTGTGTTCGGTGATCTAGCACTCGTGTGATTGATTCTCTGTCGGTTTCGTAATTCTCTCTCGTTCTCCCCGTGATTTCCCCTTTGTGCTTCCGTGTGTTCTTCGTGATTCTCCCGTAGGATTCCTCCAAACGTGAAAGATCATCCACCTAGGGTTTTGCCCTACATCAGCATCTATCCATTCTATGGCAGTCCTTGAAAGTACTTCATTTTCTCGGGCGCTTTTTGCCTGACTGCCCCAAAATTTCTTGTCCTCTATAGTGGAGATATCGTTTCCACATATATATTGACCGGTGCGAGGAATGACCTTTAGTTCTTGGCATTCATGGGCACGAGGTACAACATGCCATCCGGCGAAAACAAGGAGAATAAGGCATATAGCCGCTGGATTTTCTTCAATTTACGGCCAAATGAGATTGCCCGGATCATAGAGCATCTGCAGAAAGGTACGTTTGTTCCTACCAGGGGGCTAATGTCTATAAGCAACATAATCTCTCGAATTTCCTTCAAAAGGAAGTGCCATTGGGTTCAGAAACTTGTCTGAAAAACAAAGACGAATGATGTTCTTTGACTTTCAGGGCCAAAAAGTCCTGCTTAAGGCTGAATTTGAGGGTACTCCGAGCCTCCAAGCGCAAGCGGGGAGTATTTTTTTGGATTCACACGCTCGCCACGAGCAGTTTGAGTACTTATGGGTCCGACACGGACTCCTAATGACAAAATTATGACCGTCTTAGTGAGCGTTTGTCCATTCTATGGCAGTCCTTGAAAGTACTTCATTTTCTCGGGCGCTTTTTGCCTGACTGCCCCAAAATTTCTTGTCCTCTATAGTGGAGATATCGTTTCCACATATATATTGACCGACGCGAGGAATGACCTTTAGTTCTTGGCTTTCACGCACATGAGGTACAGCATGCCATCTGGCGAAAACAAGGAGAATAAGGCCTATAGCCGCTGGATTTTCTTCAATTTACGGCCAAATGAGATTGCCCGGATCATAGAGCATCTGCAGAAAGGTACGTTTGTCCCTACCAGGGGGGCTAATGTCTATAAGCAACATAATCTCTCGAATTTCCTTCAAAAGGAAGTGCCAATGGGTTCAGAAACTTGTCTGAAAAACAGCGATGAATGATGTTCTTTGACTTTCAGGGCCAAAAAGTCCTACTTAAGGCTGAATTTGAGGGTACTCCGGGCCTCCTGGCGCAAGTGGGGAGTTTTTTTGGATTCGTGCGCTCGCCGCGAGCAGTTCGAGTACTTATCGGTCCGACACGGACTCCTAATGACAAATTTATGACCGTCTTAGTGATGAGGACATGACTACCTTGGATAAGACCAAAATATGGAATACATGCATATTTGTCAGGTGATTTCTAGTGCAAACTATTCAATAATCTATTTATGTTATCCAGAACAAAAATACTTCACATACTTTTGTGTTTTGTCTAATTGCAGGTGTATGGGACATTTGTACAATCCACATATGAAGATAAGGGAAAAGGAGAAGTTTAGGTGCTGTTCAAAAAGTCCTCTCACATCACTTTTGGGCCAAGAGAAGATAGAGTCCAAGTCTCTCACGTTCTGGATTCAGATTCGGACTGCACAGACATACCTGACTCAAAATGCCAACAACTTTTTCATACGGACTCCGAATTGGGTGATTCTTTTTTTGTTGGAAAGTAGATTTCATGATCTTTCCAACCCAATTGTAATCACCTTAAAATCCGTCCAGAGCATTGAGTTATGGACGAAACAATCTGACGCTACACCAGAATCCGAGTCAAACTACAAGTCCAAAGGTGTTACGTCACCTCCACTTGGGCCCATTGGCCTTGTACGACCTAGGGTTAGTTTTAGGCTGTCTTGGGACATCCTCCCACCTCCTTGGCCGCCACCCGTTGCTCCTATATAAGTAGATACATGTAATAGCTTTTCCCTTGGGATTTGTTTAGTTAAAAGTTAGCCAACGCAACTTCGTGTACTTCGTTTGTGTCCAACGACCAGGCAAAGGCGTCACAGAACCCCACCTTGATCAATAAAGCTTTTATCTTATATTCGCAATATCTAGATTATAATCTCAGTTTCTTGCTTGTTCTTCGTTTGCTCGCAGGAAACAGACCCTCGTGGTCAGGTAGATCGTGCTCTGGCGTGGTAAATAACCTCTCGGAGTTGGTTTAGCGATTGCTAAGGCGCGACGTCCTCGCACATTCGTAGTCGGATCGTCAAAGTCGACTTCCACCAAAGCAAAATCCATCATCTCATCGAAAGACGGGACACCTTTGCCTCTATCTGATGAGGACATGACTACCTTGGATAAGACCAAAAATATGGAATACATGCATATTTGCCAGGTGATTTCTAGTGCAAACTATTCAATAATCTATTTATGTTATCCAGAACAAAAATACTTCACATACTTTTGTGTTTTGTCTAATTGCAGGTGTATGGGACATTTGTACAATCCACATATGAAGATAAGGGAAAAGGAGAAGTTTAGGTGTTGTTCAAAAAGTCCTCTTACGTCACTTTTGGGCCAAGAGAAGATAGAGTCCAAGTCTCTCACGTTTTGGATTCAGATTCGGACTGCACAGATATACCTGACTCAAAATGCCAACAACCTTTTCATACGGACTGATAGAGGCGGAGGTGTCCCATCTTTCGATGAGATGATGGATTTCGCTTTGGTGGAAGTCGACTTTGACGATCCGACTACGAACGTGCGAGGACGTCGCGCCTTAGCAATCGCTAAACCAACTCCGAGAGGTTATTGACCATGCCGGAGCACGTTCAACCTGACCACGAGGGTCTATTTCCTGCGAGCAAACGAAGAATAAGCAAGAAACTGAGATTGCAATCTGGATATTGCGAATATAAGATGAAAGCTTTATTGATCAAGGTGGGGTTCTGTGACGCCTTTGTTTGGTCGTTGAACACAAACGAAGTACGCGAAGTTGCAGCTATGGCGAACTTTAATCTAAACAAAACCCAAAGTCTAAACGGTGCCCTAAGGGCTGTATATATGGAGGAATAGAGGGGGAATTTCGTGGCCCTTGGTGGAGGGGTCCGAAATCAACCCTATCTCTTGTTTCCCCACACATACGGACTCTAAAAATAGCCTATACTAATGTATTTCGGAATTACATGGGCCTGGCCCAATAAAAAGGTGACGCATCACCTATAATAGCCTTTGGACGAAATTTATGTAGTGGCATCTTGTATATTTCGTCCAAGGCTTCACGCACTCGTTATGGTGGCTTCAAAGACCTGAAATCATCATTCGTAACTCCGTTCTTGTTCTCCTTGCGCATGCCATCATCTCCATGCTTTCTCTTGCTCCAATGTTCATCCTTCTCCAAGCTAGGCCCTTCATTTGTAAGCAAAACAAATGTATCAAATTTAGGCAGCATCATATTCTCATGAACATTAGAATCATTACCAAGAAACGAAAGTACCTGGTAATTTAATTGGCGTGCGCGAGCTCTAGTAATTGATCCAATATGTATAGCAGCAGGGGCTGTGGGTGTAACAATGGTATTGATGTCCTCATCATCCTCTCCTTCTTGAAATGAAGTCGTCCTCGACGGAAGCTCATCTTCCTCACCCAAATAAGGCTTCAAATCTGCAATGTTAAAAGTGGGACTAACCCGAAAATCTGCAGGCAGCTCAAGTTTGTATGCATTATCATTTATTTTCTCTAACACCTTAAAGGGACCATCAACACATGGCATTAGCTTTGATTTGCATAAATCAGGAAATCTATCTTTACGCAAATGTAACCAAACAAGATCTCCAGGTGCAAACACAACATGTTTTCTACCCTTATCTCTAGCAAGTTTATATTTAGCATTCATACGCTCAATGTTTTCCTTAGTTAACTCATGCATTTTTAAAACCAATTCAACACGTTGTTTAGCATCAAAATTAACCTTCTCCGAAGATGGAAGAGGCAACAAATCAATAGGTGCACGAGGTAGGAAACCATACACAACTTCAAAAGGGCACATCTTAGTAGTAGAATGCAATGAACGATTATAAGCAAATTCAATATGAGGCAAGCATTCCTCCCATATTTTCTCATTACTCTTCAAAACAGCCCTAAGCATAGTAGACAATGTTCTATTAACTACTTCAGTTTGGCCATCAGTTTGGGGGTGACAAGTAGTACTAAAAAGTAGTTTAGTCCCCAACTTAGCCCATAAACATCTCCAAAAGTGGCTAAGAAATTTAGTATCACGATCTGAAACAAAAGTATTTGGCACACCATGCAAGCGAATAATTTCACGAAAGAACAAATCAGCAACATTAACAGCATCATCGCTTTTATGACATGGTATAAAGTGTGCCATTTTCGAGAATTTAGCCACGACAACAAATATGCTATCCCTCCCCTTCTTTGTTCGAGGTAAACCTAAAACAAAGTCCATAGATATATCCTCCCAAGGAACACTAAGTACAGGCGAAGGCATATATAAACCATGAGGATTGAGTCGTGACTTAGCTTTTTGACATGTAATGCAGCGAGCAATAAAACGCTCAACATCCCGTCTCATCTTTGGCCAAAAGAAATGTGTAGCAAGTACGTCCTCCGTCTTCTTCACGCCAAAGTGTCCCATTAATCCTCCTCCATGCGCCGCCTGCAACAACAAAAGACGAACGGAGCTAGCTGGAATGCATAGCTTGTTAGCACGAAACACAAATCCATCGTTAACGACAAACTAGTTCCACATTCTTCCTTCTTTATAATTCTGCATTACATCTTTAAAATCAGCATCATGCACATATTGATCTTTGATGGTCTCCAAACCAAATATTTTGAAGTCAAGTTGTGAAAGCATAGTATAGCGACGAGACAATGCATCAACAATAACATTTTCTTTTCCCTTCTTGTGTTTAATGACATAAGGGAAAGTCTCAATGAATTCAACCCATTTAGCATGTCTACGATTCAGTTTAGCTTGACTTTTAATATGTTTCAAAGATTCATGATCAGAATGTATAACAAACTCTTTGGGCCATAAATAATGTTGCCATGTTTCTAAAGTCCGAACAAGAGCATATAATTCTTTATCGTAAGTAGAATAATTCAGACTATGCCCACTCAATTTTTCAGAAAAGTATGCAACAGGTTTGCCATCTTGTAATAACACGCCTCCTAATCCAATTCCACTAGCATCACATTCAAGCTCAAAAGTCTTATTAAAATCAGGAAGTTGGAGTAAAGGAGCATGTGTCAACTTATCTTTCAATACTATGAAGGCTTCTTCCTGTGCGGTACCCCATAGAAAAGGCACATCTTTCTTTGTAAGCTCATTGAGAGGTGCAGCAATGGTGCTGAAATCTCTCACAAAACGCCTATAGAATCCAGCGAGGCCAAGAAAACTCCTCACTTGTGTGACCATTTTGGGCTGCGGTCAACTCTCAATAGCTTCAATCTTGGCTTTATCAACTTCAATTCTCTGTGGAGTAACAACATAGCCAAGAAAAGATACTCGGTCGGAGCAAAAGGTGCACTTCCCAAGGTTACCAAACAAACGTGCATCACGTAGAGCAATAAAAACAGCACGTAAATGTTCCAAATGTTCTTCCAAAGATCTGCTATAAATCAATATGTCATCAAAGTAAACTACCACAAATCGTCCAATGAAAGCACATAAAACTTCGTTCATTAATCTCATGAAAGTACTAGGTGCATTAGTTAACCCAAAAGGCATGACTAACCACTCATATAATCCAAACTTAGTTTTAAATGCTGTTTTCCATTCATCTCCCAATTTCATACGAATTTGATGGTATCCACTACGCAAATAAACTTTGGAGAATATTGTAGAGCCACTCAATTCATCAAGCATATCATCTAGCCTAGGAAAAGGATGACGATAACGAATAGTAATAATATTAATGCCTCTACAATCAACACACATACGTGATGTACCATCCTTTTTCGGCACTAGAATAATAGGAACAACACAAGGACTAAGGGATTCGCGTATATAACCTTTGTCGAGAAGCTCTTGTACTTGACGCATAATCTCCTTCGTCTCCTCTGGATTGGTACGGTATGGTGCACAGTTTGGCAGTGAAGCACCGGGAATTAAGTCAATCTGATGCTCAATCCCTCGAATAGGCGGTAATCCCGGTGGCACGTCTTGTGGAAAGAGGTCAGCAAACTCCAGCAAAATGTTAGTGACAGCAGGAGGCAAAGAGGAAGGCACGTCCTCGAATGAAAATAATGCCTCTTTGCACACAAAAGCATAGCAAACAGATTTGCTGAAATCTAGCTCATCAATATCAGATTTGGTGGCAAATAAACATGCACTTTTCAATTTAATTTCAGAAGCAACACTAGATGGTTTATGATGAGGACATAAATACAATTGGTACACCCACAGCCCCTGCTGCTATACATATTGGACCAATTACTAGAGCTCGTGCACGCCAACTAAATTACCAGGTACTTTCGTTTCTTGGTAATGATTCTAATGTTCATGAGAATATGATGCTGCCTAAATTGGATACATTTGTTTTGCTTACAAATGAAGGGCCTAGCTTGGAGAAGGATGAACATTGGAGCAAGAACAAGCATGGAGATGATGGCATGCGCAAGGGGAACAAGAACGGAGTTACAAGTGATGATTTCAGGACTTTGAAGCCACCATAATGGGTGCATGAAGCCTTGGACGAAATATACAAGATGCCACTTCATAAATTTCGTCCCGAGGCTATTTTAGGTGCTGCGTCACCTTATTATTGGGCCAGGCCCATGTAATTTCGAAATACATAAGTATAGGCTATTTTAGAGTCCGTATGTGTGGGGAAACAAGAGATAGGGTTGATTTCGGACCCCTCCACCAAGGGCCACGAAATTCCCCCCTCTTCCTCCATATATACAGCCCTTAGGGCATCGTTTAGACTTTGGGTTTTGTTTAGATTAAAAGTTCGCCATAGCTGCAACTTCGCGTACTTCGTTTGTGTTCAACGACCAGACAAAGGCGTCACAGAACCCCACCTTGATCAATAAAGCTTTCATCTTATATTCGCAATATCCAGATTGCAATCTTAGTTTCTTGCTTGTTCTTCGTTTGCTCGCAGGAAACAGACCCTCGTGGTCAGGTTGACCGTGCTCCGGCGTGGTCAATAACCTCTCGGAGTTGGTTTAGCGATTGCTAAGGCGCGACGTCCTCGCACGTTCGTAGTCGGATCGTCAAAGTTGACTTCCACCAAAGCGATATCCATCATCTCATCGAAACACGGGACACCTTTGCCTCTATCAAGTGGTATCAGATTTCCAGGTTGCTCGGTGAGATTTCACAGTTTTTCGTAGTTTAGATCGAGTCTGTTCTTCATACCTACAGTCCACGAAAAAGCCACAAAAAAATTAGGGTTAGTTCATCATATCCGAACCAATCTGAGCCTTTGCATAATCTTTTTAGGGTTTTGCTTTGTTGAATTTGCGGTTGCATCGTCGTGTCTAGTTGCTGGTCTTAGAGTCTAGTCTTTTAGAGTTTCGAGTTCTGGTCATAAGTTGTCACGCCGCCGCCGCACCATCATCATCGCCCCTACCATCTACCACCACCGCTCCGAATCCGTATCCATATACCACCACCAATCCGTGTCCATATACCACCACCGATCCATATCCAAATACTACCACCGCTACCACCACCGCTGCCATATACCACCACCATATATCCACCACCAATCCGAGTTCCTTGCTTATTAGGTTTGTTTTCGAGATCCATCTAGTTTTCGATTCGTGTTTCCTTGCCGGAGTAGGTTTCGGGGAAAAAAAAGAGTCGGGAAACCACGCTCCGTTTAGGCCCAAAATTTTTCGAAAACGCATTTTTCGAAAAAATTTCTGGCTATCCTATTTTTAGGTGTTTCTGAGTGTTTTGAGACAGGTGCCATTATAGGAAGTTTTTTTTGACCCGTTTCCAGTTTTTGGGTCTGGGCAGTCGAAAAAAAAAATTTGGTCGAAAAAAAAAATTTCGTGCCCATCTTGTCAGTTTGACCTAGGAAGAGCTTTGAGACACTCACCATTATAGTGATTTTTCGCCAAAAAAAAGCAGCGAAAAAAAAGAGCAAAAAAAAGAGCGAAAAAAAAATTCAGAGTGTGCTTTTCCCTTGTTTACGTGCCGCGCCGTGATTTTGTTGGTGTTCTAGGCTCGCGTCTCTAGCACAGTCTAGCCTAGGACCAGCACAATACCGTCGTTGAGCGTTTATTCAACTTTACATCTCTGAATTGATTATTGCTGACCCTTTTTGCTACCATACTATAAGCCTTCCTAGCTCCACATACATCTACGTCGTGTGTTTGACTCTCCCTGGTAATCGCTCTATCCAAGCTTTGAGAGTTTTTGACTACAACGGTTGCCGATCACCGCCTGCTGCTAGGTAAGAACTGGTAAGAATTTGAGATTTGCTTGACGGATTTGTGATACACCACCACCACTTCTTAGTAGTCTGTAGGATCATATTCTTGTGTGTTTCTATTGCTGCTAACCATGCCAGGATCACAAGCCGACGAGATTGACTGGGAGAACTTATCGAACAAGGAGCTTCATGATAAGTTTCAGCAAATGATGACTGAACAGGTACAAAATGTGCTGAACAATTTTGAAGAGGCCATGGAGAAGATCACTGGCCTTGAGAAGACGTTCGAAACAAAGCTCGATAACAGATTCAATGAACTGCTTGCGCGTGTTCCACCACCGGCTGCACCTGTCGCACCTCTGCAACAACAACAACTACGCCCCCTTCCGAATCAGTATGGACGAGCACAGCGTGTTCCTATTGAGCCAGGACAAAATTCTGGTGCCGCTGCTACCGCTGTTGGTGCTTCTTTGGCTCCTGCTACTGCTGCTGCTGGTACCCAGGAGGATGATGATTATGCGGGCGATTATGAGGATGAGGTTGATCAAAATCAGCACTACATGCAGCCACCTGCACCACCACCAGCAGGTCGACCTCAGGTATATATTCGTAATGGTAGGCCTGCACCACCACCTCAGGTACGAGATGATGTCCATATTCCTAAACTGAAATTGAATATTCCACCATTTGAGGGTAGATATGTTCCTGATATATATCTTACTTGGGAGTTAGAAACTGAACAACGATTTACATGTTTAGAATATCCTGAGGAGAGACGAGTTGCTACTGCTGTTTGTGCTTTCACTAGTTTTGCATGTGTATGGTGGTCTGAACATTGTAGATTATATCCTATTCCAACTACTTGGGCTGCTTTGAAAACTGCTATGCGTACTTGTTGGGTTCCACCATATTATCAACGTGAATTGCTTCAAAAATTACAGCGCTTAAGACAAGGAAAAAATTCTGTATAAGAATATTATCAGGAATTACAAACTGGCATGATTAGATGTGGTATTGTTGAGGAGAATGAAGCTATGCTTGCACGTTTTCTAGGTGGATTAAATAGAGAGATTCAGACCATTCTAGACTATAAGGAGTATACTAATATCACTCGTTTATTCCATCTTGCTTGTAAAGCTGAACGTGAAGTGCAGGATCGACAAGCATTGGCGCAAACTAACTTTTTTGTAGGCCAACCTTCATCATGGACACCGCGTGCATCTTCTACTTCAACTGCACCAGCACCTCAATCACGTGCCTCCTCCAGTCGCGATACAAGAAAACAGGCACAACCACCATTATCTGCCAAGAGCGCACCTGCTGGGCCTGCACAGAGTTCTTCTTCTTCCATGGCATCAACAGGGCACACAAGTGATATTATTTGTCGTCGTTGTAAGGGAGGAGGTCATTATGCGAGAGAATGCAAATCTCCGCGTGTGATGATTGCTACCGCGGATGGTGGATATGAGTCCGCTAGTGACTATGATGAGGAGACATTGGCTCTTACTACACATGAAGAACATGGTGGAGATGATTCTGATCATGAGACACAATACATGGCTCTTGAAGACGCTGACAGGTATGAATGTTTAGTTGCTCAACGTGTTTTGAGTGTGCAGGTCACACAAGCTGATCAAAATCAGAGGCACAATTTGTTCCATACCAAGGGAGTTGTGAAGGAACGTTCTGTGCGCGTCATAATAGATGGAGGGAGCTGCAACAACTTGGCTAGCATGGAGATGGTGGAGAAGCTTTCTCTCACCACAAGACCACATCCACATCCTTACTACATCCAATGGTTCAACAACAGCGGCAAGGTTAAGGTAACACGTACTGTTCGTGTGCATTTTAGTATCTCTACATATGCTGATTATGTTGATTGTGATGTGGTACCTATGCAAGCATGTTCCTTATTACTTGGTAGACCATGGCAATTTGATAAAAATTCTGTACACCATGGTAGAAACAATCACTATACTCTTGTTCATAAGGATAAAAATATTACTTTGCTTCCTATGACTCCTGATTCCATTTTGAAAGATGATATTAATAGAGCTAATAAAGCAAAACAGGAGAAGAATAAGAGTGAAAATCAGATTGTGGCAAAAGAATTTGAGCAACAAATGAAGCCTAATAATAAACCATCTAGTGTTGCTTCTGAAATTAAATTGAAAAGTGCATGTTTATTTGCCACCAAATCTGATATTGATGAGCTAGATTTCAGCAAATCTGTTTGCTATGCTTTTGAGTGCAAAGAGGCATTATTTTCATTCGAGGACGTGCCTTCCTCTTTGCCTCCTGCTGTCACTAACATTTTGCAGGAGTTCGCTGACGTTTTTCCACAAGACGTGCCACCGGGATTACCGCCTATTCGAGGGATTGAGCATCAGATTGACTTAATTCCCGGTGCTTCACTGCCAAACCGTGCACCATACCGTACCAATCTAGAGGAGACGAAGGAGATTATGCGTCAAGTACAAGAGCTTCTCGACAAAGGTTATATACGCGAATCCCTTAGTCCTTGTGCTGTTCCTATTATTCTAGTGCCGAAAAAGGATGGTACATCACGTATGTGTGTTGATTGTAGAGGCATTAATAATATTACTATTCGTTATCGTCATCCTATTCCTAGGCTAGATGATATGCTTGATGAATTGAGTGGCTCTACAATATTCTCCAAAGTTGATTTGCTTAGTGGCTACCATCAAATTCGTATGAAATTGGGAGTTGAATGGAAAACAGCATTTAAAACTAAGTTTGGATTATATGAGTGGTTAGTCATGCCTTTTGGGTTAACTAATGCACCTAGTACTTTCATGAGATTAATGAACGAAGTTTTACGTGCTTTCATTGGACGATTTGTGGTAGTTTACTTTGATGACATATTGATTTATAGCAGATCTTTGGAAGAACATTTGGAACATTTACGTGCTGTTTTTATTGCTCTACGTGATGCACGTTTGTTTGGTAACCTTGGGAAGTGCACCTTTTGCACCGACCGAGTATCTTTTCTTGGCTATGTTGTTACTCCACAGGGAATTGAAGTTGATAAAGCCAAGATTGAAGCTATTGAGAGTTGGCCGCAGCCCAAAACGGTAACACAAGTGAGGAGTTTTCTTGGCCTCGCTGGATTCTATAGGCGTTTTGTGAGAGATTTGAGCACCATTGTTGCACCTCTCAATGAGCTTACAAAGAAAGATGTGCCTTTTCTTTGGGGTACCGCACAGGAAGAAGCCTTCACGGTATTGAAAGATAAGTTGACACATGCTCCTTTACTCCAACTTCCTGATTTTAATAAGACTTTTGAGCTTGAATGTGATGCTAGTGGAATTGGATTAGGAGGTGTGTTATTACAAGATGGCAAACCTGTTGCATACTTTTTTGAAAAATTGAGCGGGCCTAGTCTGAATTATTCTACTTATGATAAAGAATTATATGCTCTTGTTCGGACTTTAGAAACAAGGCAACATTATTTATGGCCCAAAGAATTTGTTATACATTCTGATCATGAATCTTTGAAACATATTAAAAGTCAAGCTAAACTGAATCGTAGACATGCTAAATGGGTTGAATTCATTGAGACTTTCCCTTATGTCATTAAACACAAGAAGGGAAAAGAAAATGTTATTGCTGATGCATTGTCTCGTCGCTATACTATGCTTTCACAACTTGACTTCAAAATATTTGGTTTGGAGACCATCAAAGATCAATATGTGCATGATGCTGATTTTAAAGATGTAATGCAGAATTGTAAAGAAGGAAGAATGTGGAACAAGTTTGTTGTTAACGATGAATTTGTGTTTCGTGCTAACAAGCTATGCATTCCAGCTAGCTCCGTTCGTCTTTTGTTGTTGCACGAGGCGCATGGAGGAGGATTAATGGGACACTTTGGCGTGAAGAAGACGGAGGACGTACTTGCTACACATTTCTTTTGGCCAAAGATGAGACGGGATGTTGAGCGTTTTATTGCTCGCTGCACTACATGTCAAAAAGCTAAGTCACGACTCAATCCTCGTGGTTTATATATGCCTTTGCCTGTACCTAGTGTTCCTTGGGAGGATATATCTATGGACTTTGTTTTATGTTTACCTCGAACAAAGAAGGGGAGGGATAGCATATTTGTTGTCGTGGATAGATTCTCGAAAATGGCACACTTTATACCATGTCATAAAAGCGATGATGCTGTTAATGTTGCTGATTTGTTCTTTCGTGAAATTATTCGCTTGCATGGTGTGCCAAATACTATTGTTTCAGATCGTGATACTAAATTTCTTAGCCACTTTTGGAGATGTTTATGGGCTAAGTTGGGGACTAAACTGCTTTTTAGTACTACTTGTCACCCTCAAACTGATGGACAAACTGAAGTAGTCAATAGAACGTTGTCTACTATGCTTAGGGATGTTTTGAAGAATAATAAGAAAATGTGGGAGGAATGCTTGCCTCATATTGAATTTGCTTATAATCGTTCATTGCATTCTACTACTAAGATGTGCCCTTTTGAAGTTGTGTATGGTTTCCTACCTCGTGCACCTATTGATTTGTTGGCTCTTCCATCTTCGGAGAAGGTTAATTTTGATGCTAAACAACGTGCTGAATTGATTTTAAAAATGCATGAGTTAACTAAGGAAAACATTGAGCGTATG
This sequence comes from Triticum aestivum, assembly GCF_018294505.1. NCBI lineage: Eukaryota > Viridiplantae > Streptophyta > Magnoliopsida > Poales > Poaceae > Triticum > Triticum aestivum. The sequence continues at coordinate 251,759,142 of NC_057795.1, forward strand.
AATGCTAAATATAAACTTGCTGGAGATAAGGGTAGAAAACATGTTGTGTTTGCACCTAGAGATCTTGTTTGGTTACATTTGCGTAAGGATAGATTTCCTGATTTGCGCAAATCAAAGTTAATGCCACGTGTTGATGGCCCCTTTAAGGTGTTAGAGAAAATAAATGATAATGCATATAAACTTGAGCTGCCTGCAGATTTTGGGGTTAGTCCCACTTTTAACATTGCAGATTTGAAGCCTTATTTGGGTGAGGAAGATGAACTTCCGTCGAGGACGACTTCATTTCAAGAAGGGGAGGATGATGAGGACATAAATACAATTGGTACACCCACAGCCCCTGCTGCTATACATATTGGACCAATTACTAGAGCTCGTGCACGCCAACTAAATTACCAGGTACTTTCGTTTCTTGGTAATGATTCTAATGTTCATGAGAATATGATGCTGCCTAAATTGGATACATTTGTTTTGCTTACAAATGAAGGGCCTAGCTTGGAGAAGGATGAACATTGGAGCAAGAACAAGCATGGAGATGATGGCATGCGCAAGGGGAACAAGAACGGAGTTACAAGTGATGATTTCAGGACTTTGAAGCCACCATAATGGGTGCATGAAGCCTTGGACGAAATATACAAGATGCCACTTCATAAATTTCGTCCCGAGGCTATTTTAGGTGCTGCGTCACCTTATTATTGGGCCAGGCCCATGTAATTTCGAAATACATAAGTATAGGCTATTTTTAGAGTCCGTATGTGTGGGGAAACAAGAGATAGGGTTGATTTCGGACTCCTCCACCAAGGGCCACGAAATTCCCCCCCTCTTCCTCCATATATACAGCCCTTAGGGCATCGTTTAGACTTTGGGTTTTTGTTTAGATTAAAAGTTCGCCATAGCTGCAACTTCGCGTACTTCGTTTGTGTTCAACGACCAGACAAAGGCGTCACAGAACCCCACCTTGATCAATAAAGCTTTCATCTTATATTCTGATGAGGACATCAATACAATTGTTACACCCACAGCCCCTGCTGCTATACATACTGGACCAATTACTAGAGCTCGTGCACGCCAACTAAATTACCAGGTACTTTCGTTTCTTGGTAATGATTCTAATGTTCATGAGAATATGATGCTGCCTAAATTGGATACATTTGTTTTGCTTACAAATGAAGGGCCTAGCTTGGAGAAGGATGAACATTGGAGCAAGAACAAGCATGGAGATGATGGCATGCGCAAGGGAAACAAGAACGGAGTTACAAGTGATGATTTCAGGACTTTGAAGCCACCATAATGGGTGCATGAAGCTTTGGACGAAATATACAAGACGCCACTTCATAAATTTCGTCCCGAGGCTATTTTAGGTGCTGCGTCACCTTATTATTGGGCCAGGCCCATGTAATTTCGAAATACATAAGTATAGGCTATTTTTAGAGTCCGCATGTGTGGGGAAACAAGAGATAGGGTTGATTTCGGACCCCTCCACCAAGGGCCACGAAATTCCCCCCCTCTTCCTCCGTATGGCGAGTGTCTCAAAACTCTTCTTAGCTCAAACTGACAGGATGGGCACGAAATTTTTTTGACCAATTTTTTTTTTTTTCCGAAACCTACTCCGGCAAGGAAACACGAATCGGAATCTAGAGGGATCTCGAAAACAAACCTAATATGACAAGAACTCGGATTGGTGGTGGATATATGGTGGTAGATGGCAGCGGTGGTGGTATATGACAGTTGTGGTGGTATATGGATACGGATTCGAAGCGGTGGCGGATAAGCGGTGGTGGTAGATGGCAGGGGTGATGATGATGGTGCGGCGGCGGCGTGACAACTTATGACCAGAACTCGAAACTCTAAAAGACTAGACTCTAAGACCAGCAACTAGACACGACGATGCAACCGCAAATTCAACAAAGCAAAACCCTAAAAAGATTATGCAAAGGCTCAGATTGGTTCGGATATGATGAACTAACCCTAATTTTTTTTGTGGCTTTTTCGTGGACTGTAGGTATGAAGAACAGACTCGATCTAAACTACAAAAAACTGTAAAATCTCATCGAGCAACCTGGAAATCTGATACCACTTGATAGAGGCAAAGGTGTCCCGTCTTTCGATGAGATGGTGGATTTCGCTTTGGTGGAAGTCGACTTTGACGATCCGACTACGAACGTGCGAGGACGTCGCGCCTTAGCAATCGCTAAACCAACTCCGAGAGGTTATTGACCACGCCGGAGCACGATCAACCTGACCACGAAGGTCTGTTTCCTGCGAGCAAACAAAGAACAAGCAAGAAACTAAGATTGCAATCTGGATATTGCGAATATAAGATGAAAGCTTTATTGATCAAGGTGGGGTTCTGTGACGCCTTTGTCTGGTCGTTGAACACAAACGAAGTACGCGAAGTTGCAGCTATGGCGAACTTTTAATCTAAACAAAACCCAAAGTCTAAACGATGCCCTAAGGGCTGTATATATGGAGGAAGAGGGGGGGAATTTCGTGGCCCTTGGTGGAGGGGTCCGAAATCAACCCTATCTCTTGTTTCCCCACACATACGGACTCTAAAAATAGCCTATACTTATGTATTTCGAAATTACATGGGCCTGGCCCAAAAATAAGGTGACGCAGCACCTAAAATAGCCTCGGGACGAAATTTATGAAGTGGCATCTTGTATATTTCGTCCAAAGCTTCATGCACGCATTATGGTGGCTTCAAAGTCCTGAAATCATCACTTGTAACTCCGTTCTTGTTCCCCTTGCGCATGCCATCATCTCCATGCTTGTTCTTGCTCCAATGTTCATCCTTCTCCAAGCTAGGCCCTTCATTTGTAAGCAAAACAAATGTATCCAATTTAGGCAGCATCATATTCTCATGAACATTAGAATCATTACCAAGAAACGAAAGTACCTGGTAATTTAGTTGGCGTGCACGAGCTCTAGTAATTGGTCCAGTATGTATAGCAGCAGGGGCTGTGGGTGTAACAATTGTATTGATGTCCTCATCAAAAACATTGAGCGTATGAATGCTAAATATAAACTTGCTGGAGATAAGGGTAGAAAACATGTTGTGTTTGCACCTGGAGATCTTGTTTGGTTACATTTGCGTAAGGATAGATTTCCTGATTTGCGCAAATCAAAGTTAATGCCACGTGCTGATGGTCCCTTTAAGGTGTTAGAGAAAATAAATGATAATGCATATAAACTTGAGCTGCCTGCAGATTTTGGGGTTAGTCCCACTTTTAACATTGCAGATTTGAAGCCTTATTTGGGTGAGGAAGATGACCTTCCGTCGAGGACGACTTCATTTCAAGAAGGGGAGGATGATGAGGACATCAATACAATTGTTACACCCACAGCCCCTGCTGCTATACATACTGGACCAATTACTAGAGCTCGTGCACGCCAACTAAACTACCAGGTACTTTCGTTTCTTGGTAATGATTCTAATGTTCATGAGAATATGATGCTGCCTAAATTGGATACATTTGTTTTGCTTACAAATGAAGGGCCTAGCTTGGAGAAGGATGAACATTGGAGCAAGAACAAGAACGGAGTTACAAGTGATGATTTCAGGACTTTGAAGCCACCATAATGGGTGCATGAAGCCTTGGACGAAATATACAAGATGCCACTTCATAAATTTCGTTCCGAGGCTATTTTAGGTGCTGCGTCACCTTATTATTGGGCCAGGCCCATGTAATTTCGAAATACATAAGTATAGGCTATTTTTAGAGTCCGTATGTGTGGGGAAACAAGAGATAGGGTTGATTTCGGACCCCTCCACCAAGGGCCACGAAATTCCCCCCCTCTTCCTCCATATATACAGCCCTTAGGGCATCGTTTAGACTTTGGGTTTTGTTTAGATTAAAAGTTTGCCATAGCTGCAACTTCGCGTACTTCGTTTGTGTTCAACGACCAGACAAAGGCGTCACAGAACCCCACCTTTATCAATAAAGCTTTCATCTTATATTCGCAATATCCAGATTGCAATCTTAGTTTCTTGCTTGTTCTTCGTTTGCTCGCAGGAAACAGACCCTCGTGGTCAGGTTGATCGTGCTCCGGCGTGGTCAATAACCTCTCGGAGTTGGTTTAGCGATTGCTAAGGCAAGACGTCCTCGCACGTTCGTAGTCGGATCGTCAAAGTCGACTTCCACCAAAGTAATATCCATCATCTCATCGAAAGACGGGACACCTTTGCCTCTATCAGTTTATTATTAGGCTTCATTTGTTGCTCCAATTCTTTTGCCACAATCTGACTTTCACTCTTATTCTTCTTCTGTTTTGCTTTATTAGCTCTATTAATATCATCTTTCAAAATGGAATCAGGAGTCATAGGAAGCAAAGTAATATTTTTATCCTTATGAACAAGAGTATAGTGATTGTTTCTACCATGGTGTACAGAATTTTTATCAAATTGCCATGGTCTACCAAGTAATAAGGAACATGCTTGCATAGGTACCACATCACAATCAACATAATCAGCATATGTAGAGATACTAAAATGCACACGAACAGTACGTGTTACCTTAACCTTGCCGCTGTTGTTGAACCATTGGATGTAGTAAGGATGTGGATGTGGTCTTGTGGTGAGAGAAAGCTTCTCCACCATATCCATGCTAGCCAAGTTGTTGCAGCTCCCTCCGTCTATTATGACGCGCACAGAACGTTCCTTCACAACTCCCTTCGTACGGAACTAATTGTGCCTCTGATTTTGCTCAGCTTGTGTGACCTGCACACTCAAAAACACGTTGAGCAACTAAACATTCATACCTGTCAGCGTCTTCAGGAGCCAGGTATTGCGTCTCATGATCAAAATCATCTCCACCATGTTCTTCACGTGTAATAAGAGCCAAAGTCTCCTCATCATAGTCACTAGCGGACTCATATCCACCACCCTCGATAGCAATCATCACACGCGGAGATTTGCATTCTCTCGCATAATGACCTCCTCCCTTACAACGACGACAAATAATATCACTTGTGTGCCATGTTGATGCCATGGAAGAAGAAGAACTCTGTGCAGGCCCGGCAGGTGCGCTCTTGGCAGATAATGGTGGTTGTGCCTGTTTTCTTGTATCACGGCTGGAGGAGGCACCTGATTGAGGTGCTGGTGCAGTTGAAGTAGAAGATGCACGCGGTGTCCATGATGAAGGTCGGCCTGCAGAAAAGTTAGTTTGCGCCAATGCTTGTCGATCCTGCACTTCACGTTCAGCTTTACAAGCAAGATGGAATAAACGAGTGATATTAGTATACTCCTTATAGTCTAGAATGGTCTAAATCTCTCTATTTAATCCACCCAGAAAACGTGCAAGCATAGCTTCATTCTCCTCGACAATACCACATCGAATCATGCCAGTTTGTAATTCCTGATAATATTCTTCTACAGAATTTTTCCCTTGTCTTAAACGCTGCAATTTTTGAAGCAATTCACGTTGATAATATGGTGGAACCCAACGCGTACGCGTAGCAGTTTTCAAAGCAGCCCAAGTAGTTGGAATAGGATATAATCTACAATGTTCAGACCACCAGACACATGCAAAACTAGTGAAAGCACAAACAGCAGCAGCAACCCGTCTCTCCTCGGGATATTGTAAACATGTAAAACGTTGTTCAGTTTCTAACTCCCAAGTAAGATATATATCAGGAACATATCTACCCTCGAATGGTGGAATATTCAATTTCAGTTTAGGAATATGGACATGATCTCGTACCTGAGATGGTGGTGCAGGCCTACCATTACGAATATATACCTGAGGTCGACCTGCTGGTGGTGGTGCTGGTGTCTGCACGTAGTTCGGATTTTGATCAACCTCATCCTCATAATCGCCCACATACTCATCATCCTTCTGGGTACCAGCAGCAGCAGTAGCACGAGCCAAAGAAGCATCAACAACAGGAACAGCAGCACCAGAAGTTTGGCCATCCTCAATAGGAACACGCTTCGCTCGTCCATACTGATTCGAAAGGAGGCGTTGTTGTTGTTGTTGCAGAGGTGCGATAGGTGCAGCCGGCGGTGGTGGTGGAAAACGCGTGAGCAATTTATTAAACTTGCTATCAAGCTTTGTTTCGAACGTCTTCTCAATGCCATCTATCTTCTCCATGGCCTCGTCAAATCTGTTTAGCACATCTTGCACCTGTCCACTCATCATTTGCTGAAATTTATCATGTAGCTGTTTGTTCGTCAGGTTCTCCCAATCAGTCTCATCGGCTTGTGATCCTACCATGGTTAGCAGCAAATAGAAACACACAAGAATATGATCCTACAGACTACTAAGAAGTGGTGGTGGTGTATCACAAACCCGTCAAGAAAATCTCAAATTCTTATGAGTTATTACCCAGCAGCAGGTGGTGATCGGCAACGGTTGTAGTCAAAACTCTCAAAGCTTGGATAGAGCGATTACCAGGGAGAGTCAAACGCACGACGTAGATGTATGTGGAGCTGGGATGGTAGCAAAAAAGGATCAGCAATAATCAATTCAGAGATGCAAAGTTGAATAAACGCTCAATGACGGTACTGTGCTGGTCCTAGGCTAGATTGTACTAGAGATGCGAGCCTAGAACACTAACAAAATCACGGCGCTGCACGTAAACAAGGGAAAAGCACACTCTGGATTTTTTTCTTTCGCTCTTTTTTTGCGCTGCTTTTTTTTGCGAAAAATCACTATAATGGCGAGTGTCTCAAAACTCTTCCCAGGTCAAACTGACAGGATGGGCACGAAATTTTTTTGACCAATTTTTTTTTCGACTACCCGGACCCAAAAACTGGAAACGTGTCAAAAAAAACTTTCTATAACAGCGACTGTCTCAATACGCTTAGAAACACCTAAAAATAGGATAGCCAGAAATTTTTTCGACAAGTGCGTTTTCGGAAAATTTTGGGCCTAAACGGAGGGTGGTTTCCGGGATTTTTTTTCCCCGAAACCTACTCCGGCAAGGAAACACGAATCAGAATCTAGATGGATCTCGAAAACAAACCTAATATGACAAGAACTCGGATTGGTGGTGGATATATGGTGGTAGATGGCAGCGGTGGTGGTAGATGGCAGCGGTGGTGGTAGATGGCAGCGGTGGTGGTATATGGATACGGATTCGAAGCGGTGGCAGATAAGCGGTGGTGGTAGATGGCAGGGGCGATGATGATGGTGCGGCGGCGGCGTGACAACTTATGACCAGAACTCGAAACTCTAAAAGACTAGACTCTAAGACCAGCAACTAGACACGACGATGCAACCGCAAATTCAACAAAGCAAAACCCTAAAAAGATTATGCAATGGCCCAGACTGGTTCGGATATGATGAACTAACCCTAATTTTTTTTGTGGCTTTTTCGTGGACTATAGGTATGAAGAAAAGACTCGATCTAAACTACGAAAAACTATAAAATCTCACCGAGCAACCTGGAAATCTGATACCACTTGATAGAGGCGGAGGTGTCCCGTCTTTCGATGAGATGATGGATTTTGCTTTGGTGGAAGTCGACTTTGACGATCCGACTACGAACGTGTGAGGACGTCGCGCCTTAGCAATCGCTAAACCAACTCTGAGAGGTTACTGACCACGCTGGAGCATGTTCAACCTGACCATGAGGTTCTGTTTCCTGCGAGCAAACGAAGAACAAGCAAGAAACTGAGATTGCAATCTGGATATTGCGAATATAAGATGAAAGCTTTATTGATCAAGGTTGGGTTCTGTGACGCCTTTGTCTGGTCGTTGAACACAAACGAAGTACGCGAAGTTGTAGCTATGGCGAACTTTAATCTAAACAAAACCCAAAGTCTAAACGATGCCCTAAGGGCTGTATATATGGAGGAAGAGAGGGGGAATTTCGTGGCCCTTAGTGGAGGGGTCCGAAATCAACCCTATCTCTTGTTTCCCCACACATACGGACTCTAAAAATAGCCTATACTAATGTATTTCGAAATTACATGGGCCTGGCCCAATAAAAAGGTGACGCAGCACCTATAATAGCCTCTGGACGAAATTTATGCAGTGGCATCTTGTATATTTCGTCCAAGGCTTCATGCACTCGTTATGGTGGCTTCAAAGACCTGAAATTATCACTCGTAACTCCGTTCTTGTTCCCCTTGCGCATGCCATCATCTCCATGCTTTCTCTTGCTCCAATGTTCATCCTTCTCCAAGCTAGGCCCTTCATTTGTAAGCAAAACAAATGTATCCAATTTAGGCAGCATCATATTCTCATGAACATTAGAATCATTACCAAGAAACGAAAGTACCTGGTAATTTACTTGGCGTGCGCGAGCTTTAGTAATTGGTCCAGTATGTATAGCAGCAGGGGCTGTGGGTGTAACAATGATATTGATGTCCTGATCACGGACTCCGAATTGGGTGACTCTTTTTTTGGTGGAAAGTAGATTTCATGCTCTTTCCAACCCAATTGGAATCACCTTAAAATCCGTCCGGAGCGTTGAGTTATGGACGAAACAATCTGACGCTACACCAGAATCCGAGTCAAACTACAAGTCCAAAGGTGTTACGTCACCTCCACTTGGGCCCATTGGCCTTGTACGACCTAGGGTTAGTTTTAGGCTGCCTAGGGACGTCCTCCCACCTCCTTGGCCGCCACCCCTTGCTCCTATATAAGTAGATTCATCTAGTAGCTTTTGCCTTGGGATTTGTTTAGTTAAAAGTTAGCCAACGCAACTTCGTGTACTTCATTTGTGTCCAACGACCAGACCAAAACCACTTTCGAATCCCCACCATTATTAATACTTCATCCATATTCGCAATATTCAGATTGCTTTATCATATTCTTGCTTGTTCTTCGATTGCTTGCAGGAATAGACCTTCGTGGTCAGGCTGATTGTGCTTCCGGCATCGTTAGTAACCTCAGGAGATTGGTTTTGCGATTGCTAAGGCGCAACGTCGTGCATGTTTGTAGTCGGATCGTCAAAGTCGACTCCACAAAATTGATAGTTATCATCTCATCGAAAGATTGGGACACCCCGCCTCTATCAAGTGGTATCAGTTTTCAGGTTGCTCGGTGAGATTTTACAGTTTTTCATAGTTTAGATCGCATCTGTCATTCATACCTACAGTCCATGAAAAAGTCACAAAAAAAGTTAGATCTATTCATCCTATATCCAAGCTAGTCTGAGCCTTTGCAATTTTCTATTCATTGCTTGCATAGTTGAATTATCGGTTGCATCGTCGTGTCAGTTGCTGGTCTTAGTGTCTAGTTCCTTTAGAGTTTTAGTTCTGTTCACATTAGTCACGCCGCCACTGCATCATTATCCCTTCCACTGTCCACCATCCCATCTATTAATTTCCACCACATGCTACGCATTGGTCATTGTCATAATCATAGTTGAGGTCATTCACATCTTCGCCTGATCCAATCTGCATCTTATGTAGTTTGTCTTGGAAAGAGGGAGAAAAAAAAGAGAGAGAAAAAAGAGAGAGAAAAGGAAAGGAAAAAAAAGAAAAAGAGAGAGAAGAAAAAGAAAAAAATGTGTGAGAAAAAAAAGAGAGAAAAAAAATCGGATTTATCTAGATTCAATCTCGTACCTGAATTCGGATTGGAATCTGTTTTGCGCACTGTTCAGTAAAACAGGTGTATCTTCCTCATACGAAGTCCGTTTTGGCTCCGTGAGTACTCAAATTGAAGCTAGCGATGAGCCACATCTAAATAGTTGCAGAAGCAATTTCAATACTTGATACCTCAAAATCGGCTTCTAAATAGATCTTTTTGCCCTCTGAAGTTCGTGAACACAACATGTTCCAATTTTTCAGACCAGTTTTAGAATTCTTTGACTCCTCATATCAACTCGGAATTGAGTGATTCTTTTTGCATTGGAAAGATTGAGTTAGTAGCATTCTTTGAAGGAATTTATCAGAAAATTGGCTCAAACTTTTCAAGAGAAAAGTTGGAGAGAGAGTTGTTGTATATCCTGTTTGGCAGTTGTTTTTCATCATTATCTTTACTGCCGTTGTGATCTTCACTTATATCTTGCTGTCCAGAGCTACTTAGTATCCTTCATTGATGCTAGTTGTGCTACGCCGTGACCTCATTAGTGTTCTAGGCTCGCGTCTCTAGTCCGGTCTAGTCTAGGACCAGCACAGTACCGTCGTTGAGCGTTTATTCAACATTGCATCTTTGAATTGATTATTGCTAATATTTTGCTACCGTATATAGCCAACCCAGCTCCACATATTTCTACACCGTGTATACGTACGTTCCCCTGGCAATCGCTTTACACAATCTTCAGAGTTATTTGACACCGCTGGTTGCCTGTCACCACCTGCTGCATGGTAAGAACTTGTAAGATATTGATATTTGCTATACTGTGAGCGTTTTACCACCACATTCTAGTAGTTCATCGGAACATTATTCTCCGATTTTGTTTCTTGTTTTCTACTAACTATGGCAGGTTCTGAAGTTGTTAGTTCTTGGGCTTCATCGATCGTGGGAGATTTGCCATCACCTAAGAAAATACAACAACCGTCACAAGAGGAGCAACAACATCAGAATGCACATGAGGTTAATGTTTCCATGCCACCATTTGCTGGTCGTTTTAGGCCTGATTTATATATTGAATGGGAGTACGAAATAAATGCTATATTTGCTTCCCACACTTTTGATGAGCATGGAAAATTTCAAGTTGCGGTTAGTACTTTCAGTAGCTTCGCTTTAGTTTGGTGGAGTGAATACTATCGGTTAAACCATAATAATATACCTACTACTTGGGATGGTTTAAAACATGTCATGAGAGATAGATTCGTCGATGTTTATTATACTCGTGGCATGATTAAAAAACTAGAACATTTAAAACAAGGTAGTGACACTATAACAAAATATTATGATGATTTACCAACTACCTTGTTGCACTCCTTTTTAGAGGAAATTGAAGATGATTTTATGGATAGATTTTGGGGAGGGTTAAACCATGATATTCAGGAAATACTAATGCATGAAGAGTGTTATCCTATGGACCGTTTGTTCCATATTGCTTGCAAAGCTGAACAGGAAATAAAACGACGTATTGGCCACAAGGAAAATAGTCACAAGGTGCACATTCCAAGAGTTGATACGGTTGTCCCTTCAACTACTAGGCATACTACGACAACCATATCCATTGTTGTGAGGACTACATCACCTCCACCATGTGACACATCATCATTGAGAGTGCCTACATCATCTGAGTTGATCATAAGAGGTAATGACAAAGGTACTGATCTTCCACTTTCACATGAGAATGATGCATGCCTAGTTAACTTGAATACATCATGTGTTGAGTTACCTATTGATTTTGGCACATCACCTATTTTAGAGAATTGTATTACTGTAATGAATGCGTCAGGTGATCAAACAACTAAAATACCAACAATTTTGAGTGCACCCATCGAATTAAGTATTGATGCAAAAGAACCAATGTTTAATCATTTTGATATGACCTCTAATCTTTTGGTGATGATTCTGTCAACAATGACTTATTGCAAGTTTGCTTATTTAAGCATGTTGTAGCATGTAAATTTGATGCAAGTAATGTTTATTCACCAATGTTAGGATGGTTTAATGATATGCATTGTCAACCTTTTGAAATGAATAAGAGCTTCACTTATATGTGCAAACTAAGTTGCAATATTTTCGTGCCTTCTTCTTATTATGATAATAGTTTGGCATTATATTTTATGAACTATGAAAGTTACTCATGCATACATGTGCCATATATGCAAAAACAAAGGGAAGTAAAAATGGATGACATATTCATATACAACATGTACACATTGTCTCTTTTGTTAGCCACATTTCAGATTAAGCAGCGCCGAGGACGGCTTTGTTTTCAAGAAGGGGAGGATGATGAGGACATGACTACCTTGGATAAGACCAAAAATATTGCATACATGCATATTTGTCAGGTGATTTCTAGTGCAAACTATTCAATAATCTATTTATGTTATCCAGAACAAAAATACTTCAGATACTTTTGTGTTTTGTCTAATTGCAAGTGTATGGGACATTTGTACAATCCACATATGAAGATAAGGGAAAAGGAGAAGTTTAGGTGTTGTTCAAAAAGTCCTCTCACGTCACTTTTGGGCCAAGAGAAGATAGAGTCCAAGTCTCTCACGTTCTGGATTCAGATTCGGACTGCATAGACATACCTGACTCAAAATGCCAACAACTTTTTCATACGGACTCCGAATTGGGTGATTCTTTTTTGTTATAAACTAGATTTCATGCTCTTTCCAACCCAATTGGAATCACCTTAAAATCCGTCCGGAGCATTGAGTTATGGACGAAACAATCTGACGCTACACCAGAATCCGAGTCAAACTACAAGTCCAAAGGTGTTACGTCACCTCCACTTGGGCCCATTGGCCTTGTACGACCTATGGTTAGTTTTAGGCTGCCTTGGGACGTCCTCCCACCTCCTTGGCCACCACCCCTTGCTCCTATATAAGTAGATCCATCTAGTAGCTTTTCCGTTGGGATTTGTTTAGTTAAAAGTTAGCCAACGCAACTTCGTGTACTATGTTTGTGTCCAACGAACAGACCAAGACCACTTTCGGATCCCCACCATTATTAATACTTCATCCATATTCGCAATATTCAGATTGCTTTATCATATTCTTGCTTGTTCTTCGATTGCTTGCAGGAATAGACCTTCATGGTCAGGCTGATTGTGCTTCCGGCATCGTCAGTAACCTCAGGAGATTGGTTTAGCGATTGCTAAGGCGCAACGTCGTGCACGTTTGTAGTCGGATCGTCAAAGTCGACTCCACGAAATCGATAGTTATCATCTCATCGAAAGATCGGGACACCCCGCCTCTATCACTTAGTGAGTATCTGTCCATTCTATGGCAGTCCTTGAAAGTACTTCATTTTCTCCTGCACTTTTTGCCTGACTGCCCCAAAATTTCTTGTCCTCTATATTGGAGATATCGTTTCCACATATATATTGACCGATGCCAGGAATGCCCATTAGTTCTTGGCTTTCACGTGCATGAGTTACATCATAACATCCGGCGAAAACAAGGAGAATAAAGCATATAACCGCTAGATTTTCTTCAATTTACGGCCAAATGAGATTGCCCGGATCATAGAGCATCTGCAGAAAGGTATGTTTGTCCCTACCAGGGGGGCTAATGTCTATAAGCAACATAATCTCTCGAAATTCCTTCAAAAGATAGTGCCAATGGGTTCAGAAACTTGTCTGAAAAACAATGACGAATGATGTTCTTTTACTTTCAGGGCCAAAAAGTCCTGCTTAAGCCTAAATTTGAGGGTACTCCGGGCCTCCTGGCCCAAGCGGGAAGTATTTTTTTGGATTCGCACGCTTGCCGCGAGCAGTTTGAGTACTTGTGAGTCCAACACGGACTCCGAATGACAAAATTATGACCGTTTTAGTGAACATCTGTCCATTCTATGGCAGTCCTAGAACGTACTTCATTTTCTCGTGCGCTTTTTGCCTAAGTGCCCCAAAATTTCTTGTCCTCTATAGTGGAGATATCGTTTCCACATATATATTGATCGATGCCAGGAATGCCCTTTTGTTCTTGGCTTTCACGCGCATGAGTTACATCATGCCATCCGGCGAAAACAAGTAGAATAAGGCATATAGCCGCTGGATGTTCTTCAATTTACGGCCAAATGAGATTGCTTGGATCATAGAGCATCTGCAGAAAGGTACGTCTGTCCCTACCAGGGGGGCTAATGTCTATGAGGAACATAATCTCCCAAATTTTCTTCAAAAGGAAGTGCCAATGGGTTCAGAAACTTGTCTGAAAAACAGCAATGAATGATGTTCTTTGACTTTCAGGGCCAAAAAGTCCTGCTTAAGGCTGAATTTGAGGGTACTCTGATGAGGACATCAATACCATTGTTACACCCACAACCCCTGCTGCTATATATACTGGTCCAATTAATAGAGCTCGCGCACGCCAATTAAATTACCAGGTACTTTGATTTCTTGGTAATAATTCTAATGTTCATGAGAATATGATGCTGCCTAAATTGGATACTTTTGTTTTGCTCACAAATGAAGGGCCTAGCTTGTCGAAGGATGAACATTGGAGCAAGAACAAGCATGGAGATGATGGCATGCGCAAAGGGGGACAAGAACGGAGTTACAAGTGATGATTTCAGGACTTTGAAGCCACCATAATGAGTGCATGAAGCCTTGGACGAAATATACAAGATGCTACTTCATAACTTTCGTCCAGAGGCTATTCTAGGTGCTGCGTCACCTTATTATTGGGCCAGGCCCATGTATTTTTGAAATAATTGAGTATAGGTTGTTTTTAGAGTCCGTATGTGTGGGGGAACAAGAGATAGGGTTGGTTTCGGACCCCTTCCCCAAGGGCCACGAAATTCCCCCCCTCTTCCTCCATATATACAGCCCTTAGGGCGTCGTTTAGACTTTGAGTTTTGTTTAGATTAAAAGTTCGCCATAGCTGCAACTTCGTGTACTTCATTTGTGTTCAACGACTAGAAAAAGGCGTCACAGAACCCCACCTTGATCAATAAAGCTTTTATCTTATATTCACAATACCAAAATTGCAATCTTAGTTTCTTGCTTGTTCTTCGTTTGCTCGCAGAAAACAAACCCTTGTGGTCTGGTTGATCATGCTCCGGCGTGCTCAATAACCTCTCGGAGTTGGTTTAGCCATTGCTAAGGCGCGGCGTCCTCGCACGTTCGTAGTCGGATCGTCAAAGTCGACTTCCACCAAAGCGATATCCATCATCTCATCGAAAGACGGGACACCTTTGTCTCTATCAAGTGGTATCAGATTTCCAGGTTGCTCGGTGAGATTTTACATTTTTTTTCATAGTTTAGATCGAGTCTGTTCTTCATACCTATAGTCCACAAAAAAGCCAACAAAAAGAAAATTAGGGTTAGTTCATCCTATCCGAACCAGTCTGAGCCTTTGCATAGTCTTTTCAGTATTTTACTTTGTTGAATTTGCGGTTGCATCGTCGCGTCAAGTTGCTGGTCTTAGCGTCTAGTCTTTTAGAGTTTCGAGTTCTGGTCATAAGTTGTCACGCCGCCACCGCACCATCATCATCACCCCTGCCACCTACCACCATCGCTCCGAATCCGTATCCACATACCACCACCAATTCGTATCCATATACCACCACCGATCCATATCCATAGACTACCACCGGCACCACCACCGCTGCCATATACCACCACCGCTGCAATATACCACCACCATATATCCACCACCAATCCGAGTTCCTTGCATATTAGGTTTGTTTTCGAGATCCATCGAATTTCCAATTCGTGTTTCCTTGCTTGAGTAGGTTTCGGAAAAAAATCTGGAGACCCCCCCGCAGTTTTTAGGCCAAATTTCGGCGACCGGAAATATTTTTTCCCTATCCTATTTTTAGGTCCCAGGGAGTGTTTTGAGACACTCACCATCATAGTGATTTTTTGTCGCACTTTTTCGTCGCCGCTGCCCTGATTTCCGAAAAAAAAGATTGTCAAAAAAAATTTTGTCCCCATCCTGTCAATTTGACCTGGGAAGAGTTTTGAGATACTCTCCATTATAGTGATTTTTCGCAAAAAAAAAGAGGAGCGCAAAAAAAATAGAGCGAATTTTTTTTCCAGAGTGTGCTTCTCCCTTGTTGACGTGCAGCGCCGTGATTTTGTTAGTGTTCTAGGCTCGCGTCTCTAGCACGGTCTAGCCTAGGACCAGCACAGTACCGTCATTGAGCGTTTATTCAACTTCGCATCTCTGAATTGATTATTGTTGATCCTTTTTGCTACCATATTATAAGCCTTTCTAGCTCCACATACATCTACATCGTGTGTTTGACTCTCTTTGGTAATCGCTCTATCCAAGCTTTAAGAGTTTTGACTACAACGGTTGGCGATCACCGCCTGCTGCTGGGTAAGAGCTGGTAAGAATTTGAGTTTTGCTTGACGGATTTGTGACACCCACCACCACCACCTGTTAGTAGTCTGTAGGATCATATTCTTGCGTGTTTCTATTGCTGCTAACCATGCCAGGATCACAAGCCGACGAGATTGACTGGGAGAACTTAACGAACAAGGAGCTTCATGATAAGTTTCAGCAAATGATGACTGAACAGGTGCAAGATGTGCTGAACAATTTTGAAGAGGCCATGGAGAAGATCACTGGCCTTGAGAAGACGTACGAAACAAAGCTCGATAACGTATTTAATGAACTGCTTGCGCGTCTTCCACCGGCTGTACCTGCCGCACCTATGCAACAACAACAACGACTACCTCCACGTCGCGAAACAGCCCTCCGCCGAGTGAGCCGTGTCCTTCTTTAGCCTGGCCAAACTGTTGGTGCTGCTGTTGATACTTCTGTGGCTCCTGCTGCTGATGCGGAGGATGATTATGCGGGAGATTACGAGGATGAGGTTGATCAAAACTAGAACTACGTGCAACCACCAGCACCACAACCACCAGGTTGTCCGCATGCAAATAATCAAAATGGTAGGGCTCTCCCTCAGGTACGAGATCATGACCATCTTCCTAAACTGAAATTGAATATTCCACGATTTGAGGGTAGATATGTTCCTGATATATATCTTACTTGGGAGTTAGAAACTGAACAACGATTTACATGTTTACAATATCCTGAGGAGAGACGTGTTCCTGCTGCTGTTTGTGCTTTCACTAGCTTTGCATGTGTTTGGTGGTCTGAACATTGTAGATTATATTCTATTCCAGCTACTTGGGCTGCTTTGAAAACTGCTATGCGTACTCGTTGGGTTCCACCATATTATCAACGTGAATTGCTTCAAAAATTGCAGCGTTTGAGACAAGGAAAAAATTCTGTAGATGCATATTATCAGGAATTACAAACTGGCATGATTAGATGTGGTATTGTTGAGGAGAATGAAGCTATGCTTGCACGTTTTATGGGTGGATTAAATAGAGAGATTCAGACCATCCTAGAGTATAAGGAGTATACTAATATCACACATTTATTCCATCTTGCTTGTAAAGTTGAACGTGAAGTGCAGGATCGACAAGCATTGGCGCGAACTAACTTTTCTACAGGTCGACCTTCATCATGGACACCGCGTGCCTCATCTACTTCCACTGCACCAGCACCTCCATTAGGTGCCACCTTCAGCCGTGATACAAGAAAGTAGGCACAACCACCACTATCTGCCAAGAGCGCACCTGTCAGGCCTACACAGAGCTCTTCTTCTTCCATGGCATCAACTGGGCACACAAGTGATATTATTTGTCGTCGTTGTAAGGGAAGAGGTCATTATGCAAGAGAATGCAAATCTCAGCGTGTGATGCTTGCTACTGAGGATGGTGGGTATGAGTCCGCTAGTGACTATGAGGAGACGTTGGCTCTTATTACACGTGAAGAACACGGTGGAGATGAGTCTGATCATGAGACGCAATACATGTCTCCTGAAGACGCTGACAGGTATGAATGTTTAGTTGCTCAACATGTTTTGAGTGTGCAGGTTACACAAGCTGAGCAAAATCAGAGGCATAATTTGTTCCATCCAAAGGGAGTTGTCAAGGAACGTTTTGTGCGCGTCGTCATAGACGGAGGGAGCTGCAACAACTTGGCTAGCATGGAGATGTTGGAGAAGCTATCTCTCACCACAAGACCACATCCACATCCTTACTACATGCAATGGTTCAACAACTGCGGCAAGGTTAAGGTAACACGTACTATTCGGGTGCATTTTAGTATCTCTACATATGCTGATTATGTTGATTGTGATGTGGTACCTATGCAAGCATGTTCCTTATTACTTGGTAGACCATGGCAATTTGATAAAAATTCTGTACACCATGGTAGAAACAATCAGTATACTCTTGTTCATAAGGATAAAAATATTACTATGCTTCCTATGACGCCTGATTCCATTTTGAAAGATGAAATTCATAGAGCTAATAAAGCAAAACAGGAGCAGAATAAGAGTGAAAATCAGATTGTGGCAAAAGAATTTGAGCAACAAATGAAGCCTAATAATAAACCATCTATTGTTGCTTCTGAAATTAAATTGAAAAGTGCATATTTACTTGCCACCAAATCTGATATTGATGAGCTAGATTTTAGCAAATCTGTTTGCTATGCTTTTGTGTGCAAAGAGGCATTATTTTCATTCGAGGACGTGCCTTCCTCTTTGCCTCCTGCTGTCTCTAACATTTTGCAGGAGTTCGGTGACGTCTTTCCACAAGACGTGCCACCGGGATTACCGCCTATTCGAGGGATTGAGCATCAGATTGTGATGCGGAGCATCCTTCGGTCATCCCCATGGACCTTCCGTCGCCTCACCAAGCACCAAGAGGACCCATGACACGAGCTCGAGCTAAGGCTATTGAAGATAAGGTGAACTCGCTCCTCTCCGAACTCCCTCCTCCTAATCACGAGACATGGCTACTACCTCATTCGGAAACTCTATGTGTAATCAGGTACTTGGAGAGGAGGCATGGTACATCTACATCCATCGGACAAGACGGCAAGGCTACCAACCGCGAAGGTCAAGAAGAAGATCTACCGGAGAAAACTCCAGCCACCGGACGACCGGTCGGGACCGGACGTCCGGCGCCTGAAGCCCCAGCTACCAAGTCCCAGCCAACGCAGGCCCCAGCGAGCGGACGTCCGGCCCGCACCGGACGATCGGGACACTCGAAGTCACCGGATGTCCGGGCCCCCTCCAACAGAATGGATATTAACAGAATTATGAAGATACCGGACGACCGATGCCTCCTTCACAGAACGCACCTAGCGGACGTCCGACGGCATCGAACGTCTGGGAGCCCGTGAGCCACCGGACGACCGGTCCCCAGCGGACGTCCGGTACCTGTCTGCGCACAGTTTCGGGCCGAAGCCCATGCACCCCTCCACTTCGCCCCCTTTTTCACTAAGACTATATATAGGCCTCTCCCACCTCCTAGGTAGGGTTAGCATAGGTTTAGCTCATATTTTGTGATGTGGAGCATCCCTTGCTCATCCCCATGGACGTGCCTACATCTCCCTCAACACCTCTTGGACCCATGACACAAGCCCGAGCTAAGGCTATTGAAGATAAGGTGAACTCGCTCCTCTCCGAACTTCCTATCCCTACTCACGAGACATGGCTACTACCTCATTCGGAAACTCTGTGTGTTATCAGGTGCCTGGAAGCGAGCCACGGAACAACTTCATACAAGAGCCAAGACGGCGAGGACCCCAAGCATGATGGACAAGAAGAAGAGCTGCAGGAGAAGCTACAGGCATCGGATGTCTGAACCTGTCCGGACGTCCGACGAGTCCCAGGACACGGATGACCGGACCCTCCGGACGTCCGGTACCAGGCCACCTGAACCGAATCTATGGATGTCCGAGACGCTCCAGACGACCGGACGACCAACACCCGAGCCAAATCTACGGATGACCGACGACCTCCGGACGTACGGCCCCTCCTGAAGCTCCGGACGTCCGACCATCTATGGACGACCGACACGCCTACACCAAAGCTGAAATAGCGGACGTCCGAGCGCGCCTGGACGACCGGACCGTCCCAAGCCTCCGGACGTCCGACTCCTGAGTGACCGAACCTGCGGGCTGGAGCCCGTGTACCCCTTCGTTTTGACTTCCATTTGCACTAAGACTATAAATAGGACGCCCCCACCTCCTGGTACGGGTAGCATAGGTTTAGCTCATTTTTTGTGTGAGAGCCTTGCTCATCCACTTGGCTACTTCTCCTTGGAGCTCAGGACCTCTTCGGAGAAGATCCCCCAAGCGGATTCAAGACCCCTTTCGAGGGAAGACCATCAAGACCTTCGTACGGAGAAGAACTGTTCCTATGTATCCTTAGCTTAGTTGATCGTGGATCTTATGCCACTCTATGTTATCGGTGATCTAGAACTAGTGTGATTGATTCTATGTCGGCTTAGTGATTCTTCCTCTCGTTTTCCCCATGTTTCCCCGTTGTGCTTCCGTGTGTTCTTCGCGATTCTCCCGTAGGATCCCTCCAAACGTGAAAGATCGACCACTTAGGGTTCCACCCTACATCATCATGGTATCATGAGCCAGGTTGATCACGTTCTTGGAGTCCCTACCCCGTGTTTTCTAGCTTGATTTTGTTGTTTTCGTCCTAATTCTGAAAATTCCCCACCAAAAATAGCCCCAATTTTTTTTGTGATTTGTTTGTGAGTTGAGATTTTGTTGGATTTGGTCCATGGATTTGTGTTGCTGTGTGTGGATCTAGCTTTCCCCGCCCTCCCCACCCTTTTCCATCCACCAAATCACTCGATTTCGACATCACCATCTTCTTCTTCCCCGGAAATCTTGCAGTTCTTATTCCCGAGCCCGACTTTCGCCCAGGCTCCGGACGACTGGAAAAGGTCGGACGTCTGACAAAGTCCGGACGACCGTAAAAAACCGGGACGTCCGTGAAACCCTGACGAAACTAAAGTTTGTCAGTTCCACCACCGCCATAACCCCACATTCCACCACACCTTCCATACCAACATATACCTACATCTTCCACGATACCTCCAATGACGATTTTGACACATTTTGGTCTTTGAGATTTTGAGTTGAGGCTTCCGTATCCTTTTGTGTTTCAGCTATCTTGGTACGGTTCGATTTCATCATCACCACGACTCAACTTCACAAGGGTCTCATCATCGCAAGGACGGTAACTTCGACGACATCTTGGTCATAACTTGCAATTGCATTGATAACCCACATTGCCTCATTTTGCATAGCTTACCCATCGAGACTAGCTGTTGAGTATTGCAGGCAACATGACATGTGCACATTAGTGATCATAATCCATAGCATACATACCATACAATAGCGGTGCATATCTTGAGATCAACTTGTGTGTCACAAAGTTGTCATCGCATACACAATTGCTACCTTGGTTCGTGAGTTTTGCATGAGAAAAGAGCTCAAAAGTGAAAGAGCCACCCAAGCTTTTAAGCAAAGAGGAAAGATAAGCAAAGAGCTTATAAGCAAGAACCATAGCATCATACAACATTAATATTGTCATATTGGATCATCTTGGATCATTGCACCGAAATATCATACATATAGCATAATTGGGATAGAGATCGTTGCATTTTTGCCTAGTAGGTTGTGCACAAGTTTGCGTATCCGCCTATTTTGCAATCGTGCTAGCGTCTCTCTAGTATTGTGCAACAAGAGCATCTCGTGGTCTCCACATTTTGGCTCAATTTTGGATTGCACAATCCCATTTATCTATTTGCGTGTGTGTTTCCGTGTACCCCATACTTGCTTGGTCTACTTGTTGCATTTGCAAATTTGTGAATCTTTTCCAACATTATTGAAGCTCACTTACTATTGCATCAAATTTTGTGCCACCATCCTAACCAAGCTCCACCATAAGCTTTTACGTGTGTAGGTGTGAGAACCGACATGAATTGGTACCAACAGTGCTATTTCATTGTCCACATTTGAGTGGACTTGATCCATCTTCAACTTCGGTCAAGGTACATTTGGTACACGTTCTTTTCCTTCTACCACTTACAATTTGCTTGGTATGATGGATAGGCCAAGTTCTTCTACCACTCCACCTCTCATCGAGAACGGCGACGACATGTCCTCATTCGTCACAAAGAGCCACCTCTTTGGTGCTCAAAGGGCGTTACACCAAGAGCAACAAGCTATGAACGACCGCATCGACAACCTCGCCACCGACTTGCGACTCTCCGAGCAACGTACAAGAGACTACTTCAATAACAAGTTCGACTCACACAAGCAAGAAAATGATGCAAGAATGGACGAGATCCGAGCCTTGATGAGGAACCGGCATCCTTCCACTTCTTCATCTTCAAGATGGAGCCGCTCAAGTCGACACTCCGATGACAACTTCTCAGACACAAGTACACCGTCATCGACAATTCTTCGACGAGCCGCGCGTCAAGACCGTCATGCATCTTGGAACCCACTACAAGACAAGCATTCACAAGAGCAAGTCGATGAGCAAGTCCCTCATCCTCAATCAAACCAAGTGGCTTTTGCTCAAGCTCAAGAACGGCAACGACTACGGCGCCAAGAAGAAGAACGAGCGCGTCTACACCAAGAAGAACAAGACGCCGAGGCTCAACGTCTTCAACAACAACAACGTGAAGCGCAAGCTCTCGAGGCGCAACGTGCCCTTCGAGATTCGAGCCGAGCCATTGCCAACCGCAATCACGAGCGGCGCAATCAAGAGGAAGCCCTTCGAGAAGAAATCCAAGAAAGGAACTACCAAACGCGTGGGCAACGTCAAGCTCCTCAAGCCCCTCCACAAGCTCGTCAAGCTCCACCTCAACCTCAAGTTCAACAAGAGCAAGCTAATCATGGACTTCCTCCATGCCAAGAGCAACATGAGGATGACTATCCTCCACGTCAAGGACGTCATCATCACCATCACCAACAACACAATGAAGAGCAATGCTATGGCAATCTCAAGTTCACAATGCCCAAGTTCAACGGAAGCAATGATCCGGAAGAGTACCTCTCATGGGCATTGAAGGTCGACAAAATTTTCCGCTTGCACAATTATGAGGAAGAGAAGAAGATCGCTATGGCATCACTTGAGTTTCAAGATTATGTGCTCATATGGTGGGAACAAGTACTTGAACGCCGTCAAGCAAGAGGTGAACCACCAATCACCACTTGGGCTCAAATGAAGGATGTCATGCGAGCACGCTTTGTACCAACCTACTACAACCGCGATCTCTTCAAGAAGCTACAACTCCTCAAGCAAGGAATAAAGAGTGTTGAAGAATACTACAAGGAAATGGAGATAGCCATGATACGAGCCAATGTCACAGAAGATGATTAGCAAACAATGGCACGTTTCTTGAATGGACTCAATCATCCCATCAAGAAGATTGCCGACTTCCAACCCTATTCCAACCTCATTGACCTCGTACATCAAGCAACCAATTCGGAACGTCAAGTGCAAGATGACTTCAAATACGCCAAGTACTCATCCAAGACATACGGTTTCTCCAACATCCAAGCTTCAACGACTCCTTCAACATCTACATCAACCAAGCCTTCTCCAAGCAACGACGACAAGTCAAGTTACAAGAAAAATTCTACAAGTTCAAGTCATCTTCCTCCTACTACAAGCAACTTAAAGCCGCGTGCTTCATCATCTACTCCAACCGATGAGACCGTCAAAACAAGCTCCTTCAAGTGTTTCACTTGCGGCGGCCGAGGCCACAAGTCCTACCAATGCACGAACAAGCGCACCATGATCCTCAACGACGACGACACATATGACTCAATGAGTGAAGAGGAGATGGAAGCCCTTGAGCAAGTGGCCATGCACCGGCGCGTGAACGAGGATGAAGATGATCAAGTCTTTTGTGATGAGGATTCGAGCCACGCTCTCGTTGTCTCCAAAGTCTTGACACTTCAACATCAACAAGAAGAAGACCAACGATGCCACATCTTCCACACTAAGGCCGGCATCAATGGAAGGTTCGTCAAGGTCATCATCGATGGAGGTAGTTGTCACAACTTGGCAAGTGAAGAATTATGTTCCAAGCTTCAATTGGTCAAGAGGAAGCACCCGCACCCCTACAAGGTTCAATGGCTAAGTGACTCCGGCACTATACGAGTCGAGCATACGGTCCAAGTATCATTCAAAATTGGTGCTTATGAAGACACTTTGGAGTGTGATGTGGTCCCAATGACCGTTTGCCACCTCCTTCTTGGTCGACCATGGCAATTCGACTGTGGGGTCATCCACAATGGGCGCACCAATCATTATAGCTTCAAAATGAAAGGGAAGGAATATGTGCTACGACCTATGTCTCCTAGTCAAGTGATAGCCGACAAGCAAGCCACCAATCATGGAAAGATGAGTGAAAAAGTGAGTGAGAGCCACAAGCCAAATTTGAGCGCCTCGTCGCCTCGAGAGAAAAACCTCATTGATGCGGAGCATCCTTCCATCATCCCCATGGACACATCTACATCTCCTTCAACACCACGTGGACCCATGACTCGAGCCCGCTCTAAGGCTATCAAAGATAAGGTGAACTCGCTCCTCTCCGAAATCCCTCTTTCTACTCAAGAGACATGGCTGCTACCTCAGACAGAAACTCTGTGTGTGATCAGGTACAACGCTGAAGAAGAAGCGAAAGGTGTCAACTCTCTGCCCAGCTCGGAACCTGCCCGGAACTTCCGGCCTGCCCGGAACTTCCGGCCTCCTTCGACATCGACCACACCGGGCGTGCCAACTTTCTGCTTAGCCCGGAACCTGCCCGGAACCTGGCCCGGAACTTCCGGCCCCCGGAACCTCCGCCCGGCCCGGAACTTCCGGCCCCCGGAAGCCAGCTCTGCCGCCACTGTGCCAACTTTCGGCTTAGGCCGGACCCTGCCCGGAACCTCCGGCGCCCGGAACTTCCGGCCCTACCTGCGCACAGCCACTTGGGCCGAGGCCCGTGTACCCTTTCGCCCCGTAGACTATATATACTCCTTCATCCCGTACGTTTTAGGGTTAGCATTGGATTAGCTCATATTTGTGTGAGAGCCTTTGCTCATCCACTTGCATACTTCTCCTCGGAGTTCAGGACCTCTTCGGAGAAGATCCCCCAAGCGGATTCAAGACCCCTTTCTAGGGAAGACCATCAAGACCTCCGTTGGGAGAAGAACTGTCCTTTGTATCCTTACCTTTGTTGATTGTGGATCATATGTATCTCTTTGTGTTCGATGATCTAGCACTCGTGTGATTGATTCTCTGTCGGTTTCGTGATTCTCTCTCATTCTCCCCATGATTTCCCCTTTTGTGCTTCCGTGTGTTCTTCGTGTTTCTCTCGTAGGATCCCTCCAAACATGAAAGATCATCCACCTAGGGTTTTGCCCTACATCATATGGTATCATGAGCCACGTTGATCACATTTTTAGAGCCCCTACCCTTTGTTTTGTAGCTTGATTTTGTTGTTTTCGTCCTAATTCTGAAAATTCCCCACCAAAAATAGCCCCAAATTTTTTTTTGTGCTTTGTTGGTGAGTTGAGATTTTGTTGGATTTGATCCATGGATTTGCTTTGTTTCGAGTGGATCTAGCTTCCCTGCCCTTCCTTCGTTCTAATTTCTTCTTTTTCCCCTCGGATTTGGACTTTTCCCCAAGTTTTTCCGCCCAAATCCGCGATCTCGAAGTCTCTATTCTTGGCAGATTCCTGACCCCTGGAACTTCCGGCCCCCAGACCTTCCGGTCATCCCGGACATTCCGGCCCACGGACCTTCCGGCCACCCCGGACCTTCCGGCCCCCGGAACTTCCATCTCACCCGGAACTTCCGGCCTGGACAGAAAGGTTGCACTTCTTCGACACTTTCGCTACTTCGGAAACCTTCGATCATGGTGCAGCGGCATCTTCGCCAACGTACTGAAGACCGTGCACTACGTCCCCATCGACTTTCGCATCCATTTCAACTCTCAACCGAAGCAAGCACGGTAACATCGACAACATCTTTGTCATACCTTGAAATTGCATTGATAACCCACATTGCCTCATTTTGCGTAGCTTACCCATCGAGACTATCCATTGAGTATTGCCGGCAACGTGACTTGTGCACATTAGGGATCATACTCCATAACATACATACCATACCATAGTGGTGCATATCTTGGGATCCACTTGTGTGTCACAAAGTTGTCATCGCGTACACAATTGCTATCTTGGTTCGTGAAGTATTGCATGAGAAAAGAGCTCAAAAGTGAAAGAGCCACCCAAGCTTTTAAGCAAAGAGCTTATGAACAAGAACCATAGCATCATACTACATTAAGATTGTCATATTGGATCATCTTGGATCATTGCACCGAAATACCATACATATAGCATACTTGGGATAGAGATAGTTGCAATTTTGCATAGTAGGTTGTGCACAAGTTTGCGTATCCGCCTATTGTGCAATCGTGCTAGCGTCTCTATAGTATTGTCCAACAAGAGCATTTTCGTGGTTTCCACATTTTGGCTCACTTTTGGATTGCACAATCCCACTTATCTATTTGCCTGTGTGTTTCCGTGTACCCATACTAGCTTGGTCTACTTGTTGCATTTGCAAATTTGTGAATCTTTTCCAACATTATTGAAGCTCACTTACTATTGCAATCAATTTGTTCCACCATCCTAACCAAGCTCCACCATAAGCTTTTACTTGTGTAGGTGTGAGAACCGACAAGAATTGGTACCAACAGTGCTATTTCATTGTCCGCATTTGAGTGAATTTGATTCATCTTCAACATCGGTCAAGGTACATTTGGTACACGTTCTTTTCCTTCTACCACTTACATTTTTCTTGGTATGATGGATAGGCCAAGTTCTTCTACAAATCCACCTCTCATCGAGAACGGCGACGACATGTCATCATTCATCACAAAGAGCCACCTCTTTGGTGCTCAAAGGGCGTTACACCAAGAGCAACAAGCTATGAGCGACCGCATCGACAACCTCGCCACCGACTTGCGACTCTCCGAGAAACGTACAAGAGACTACTTCGACGACAAGTTCGACTCTCACAAGCAAGAAAATGATGCAAGAATGGATGAGATCCGCGCCTTGATGAGGAACCGGCATCATTCCACTTCTTCCTCCTCAAGACGGAGCCGCTCGAGTCGACACTCCGACGACACCTTCTCCGACACAAGTACACCGTCATCGACCATTCTTTGACAAGCCGCGCGTCAAGACCGTCATGCATCTCGGAACCCACTACAAGACAAGCATTCACAAGAGCAAGTCGATGAGCAAGTCCCTCGTCCTCTATCAAACCAAGTGGCTTTTGCTCAAGCTCAAGAACGGCAACAACTATGGTGCCAAGAAGAAGAACGCGCGCGTCTACACCAAGAAGAACAAGACGCCGAGGCTCAACGTCTTCAACAACATCAACAAGAAGCGCAAGCTCTTGAGGCGCAATGTGCCCTTCAAGAATCAAGTCGAGCCATCGCCAACGGCAATCGCGAACGGGGCAATCAAGAGGAAGCTCTTCGAGAAGAAATCCAAGAGAGGAACTACCAACCGCCTGTGCAACGTCAAGCTCCTCAAGCCCCTCCACAAGCTCGTCAAGCTCCTCTTCAACCTCAAGCTCAACAAGAGCAAGTTGATCATGGACTTCCTCCGCGCCAAGAGCGACATGAGGATGACTATCCTCCACGTCAAGGACGTCATCATCACCATCGCCAACAACACAATGAAGAGCAACTCTATGGCAAGCTCAAGTTCACAATGCCCAAGTTCAATGGAAGCAATGATCCGGAAGAGTACCTCTCATGGGCATTGAAGGTCGAAAAAATCTTTCGTTTGCAAAACTTTGAGGAAGAGAAGAAGATCGCAATGGCATCACTTGAGTTCCAAGACTATGTGCTCATATGGTGGGAACAAGTCCTTGAACTCCGTGAAGCAAGAGGTGAACCACCAATCACCACTTGGGCTAAAATGAAGGATGTCATGCGGGCACGCTTTGTACCAACCTACTACAACCGCGATCTCTTCAAGAAGCTACAACTCCTCAAGCAAGGGACAAAGAGTGTTGAAGAATACTACAAGGAAATGGAGATAGCCATGATTCGAGCCAATGTCACGGAAGATGATGAGCAAACTATGGCACGTTTCTTGAATGGACTCAATCATCCCATCAAGAAGATTTCCGACTTCCAACCCTATTCCAACCTCATTGAGCTCATACATCAAGCAACCAAGGCGGAACGTCAAGTGCAAGATGACTTCAAGTACGCCAAGTACTCATCCACGACCTACGGCTTCTCCAACAACCAAGCTTCAATGACTCCTCCACCATCTACATCAACCAAACCTTCTCAAAGCAACGACGACAAGTCAAGTTACAAGAAAACTTCGGCAAGTTCAAGTCGCCTTCCTCCTACGACAAGCAACTTCAAGCCGCGTGCTTCATCATCTACTTCAACCGATGAGACCATCAAGACAAGCTCCTTCAAATGTTTCACTTGTGGCGGCCGAGGCCACAAAGCCTTCCAATGCACCAACAAGCGCACAATGATCCTCAACGACGATGGCACCTACGACTCAATGAGTGAAGATGAAATGGAAGCTATTGAGCAAGTGGCCATGCACCGGCGTGTGAACGAGGATGAAGATGATCAAGTCTTTTGTGATGAGGATTCGAGCCCCGCTCTCATTGTCTCCAAAGTCTTGACACTTCAACATCAACAAGAAGAAGACCAAAGATGCCACATCTTCCACACTAAGGCTGGCATCAATGGAAGGTCCGTGAAGGTCATCATCGATGGAGGTAGTTGCCACAACTTGGCAAGTCAAGAACTATGTTCCAAACTTCAATTGGTCAAGAAGAATCACACACACCCCTACAAGGTTCAATGGCTAAGTGACTCCGACACTATACGAGTCGAGCATACGGTCCAAGTCTCTTTCAAAATAGGTGCTTATGAAGACACTTTGGAGTGTGATGTGGTCCCAATGACCGTTTGCCACCTCCTTCTTGGTCGACCATGGCAATTCGACCA
This sequence comes from Triticum aestivum, assembly GCF_018294505.1. Classification (NCBI taxonomy): domain Eukaryota; kingdom Viridiplantae; phylum Streptophyta; class Magnoliopsida; order Poales; family Poaceae; genus Triticum; species Triticum aestivum. The sequence continues at coordinate 251,787,558 of NC_057795.1, forward strand.
TGGTGTCATCCACAATGGGCGCACCAATCACTATAGCTTCAAGATGAAAGGGAAGGAGTATGTGCTACGACCTATGTCTGCTAGTCAAGTGATAGCCGACAAGCAAGCCACCCACCATGGAGAGAAGAGTGAGAAAGTTACCCACCCAAAAGTGAGTGAGAGCCACAAGCCAAATATGAGCGCCTCTTCGCCTAGAGAGAAAAACCTCATCCTATTTGCCACCAAATGTGAGATAAGAGAAGTGTGTGAGAACCCATCGAGTGTGATGCACTTCATCCTCGTGTGCAAAGATGGAGAGACAACAACTAACACCTCTCACGAGTAACCTTTAGTGTTTCAGTCTCTTTTGCAGGAATTCACAGATGTCTTCCCCGATGAGCTACCTCCGGGTCTACCTCCACTACGAGGCATTGAGCATCGAATCGACCTCATCCCCGGAGCGCCACTTCCAAACAAAGCCCCATACCTAGTCAATCCCGAAGAAACCAAGGAGATTCAACAACAAGTACAACAACTCATCGACAACGGTCAGGTACGTGAAAGCTTAAGCCCATGTACCCTTCCCGTTATCCTTGTACCTAAACCCGATGGCAGTTTTCGTTTGTGTTCCGATTGTAGACCCATAAACGCCATCACCGTTCATTATAGGCACCCCATTCCTCTCTTAGATGATATGCTTGATGAACTTAGTGGAGCCAACTTTTTCTCAAAAATAGATCTTAAAAGTGGCTATTATCAAATTCGCATTCAAGAAGGTGATGAATTGAAAACCGCTTTCAAAACAAAATTTGGCTTATATGAGTGGTTAGTGATGCCTATGGGTTTGTCGGAAGCACCCGGAACTTTCATGCGTCTTATGCATCATGTGCTTAGACCTTACATTGGAGTCTTCGTTGTGGTTTACTTTGATGATATCCTTGTGTTTAGCAAAACCATGAAAGAGCATATTAATCATGTTAAATCTCGCAAGGAACGACTTTATGCAAACTTGAAAAATGCACTTTTGGCGTTGACAAAGTGGTTTTCTTGGGTTTCGTTGTCTCTTCCAACGGTGTCCATGTTGATGAAACTAAAATTGAAGCAATTAAAACTTGGCCCCTACCCACCAATTTGCAACAAGTGAGAAGTTTTCTTGGTCTAGCAGGATTTTATAGCCGCTTTGTGAAAAACTTTAGCACAATTGCCTCTCCTTTACATGCTTTGAGTAAGAAGAATGCTCCTTTTATTTGGGGATCTTTGCAATCCACCGCTTTTGACGAGCTCAAGTCTTTACTTACTCATGCTCCGATTCTTGCTTTGCCCAATTTTGAGAAAACTTTTGAGGTTCATTGTGATGCAAGTGGTACCGGAATTGGCGGAGTTTTGATGCAAGAAAAACGAGCCATTGCTTATTTTAGTGAAAAACTCTCTGGTGCTCAACTTAATTATCCCATCTATGACAAAGAATTGTATGGTTTAGTGTGTGTGCTACATGTTTGGGAACATTATCTTAGACCTCATGAGTTTGTCATCCATACCGATCATGAAACGCTTAAGTACCTAAAAGGTCAAACTAAATTGAACAAGCGTCATGCCAAATGGAGTGAATTCATTGAATCTTTTCCTTATGTGATCAAGTACATTAAGGGTAAAGAAAATGTAGTTGCGGATGCACTTTCACGCATATGCACACTTGTGACTAAACTTGAGTTGAATGTTATTGGTTTTGAGCATATAAAAGACTTGTATGAGCATGATCCATCTTTTGCTACTCCTTACACTAAGTGTTTGACACACACGTCTTGGGAACGATACTACATAAAGGATGATTATCTTATGAGAGCTAACAAACTTTGCATTCCCGAGTCTTATCTTCGTTTGCTCCTTTTGCAAGAGGCTCATGGAGGCGGACTTATGGGACACTTTGGACGCAACAAGACTTTCGCCACGCTCTCCAAGAACTACTTTTGGCCCAAGATGTTTCGTGATGTCTCACGCTTCGCCAACCGTTGCTCCACATGTCGCAAAGCTAAGTCTAAAGCTCAATCCCATGGTCTTTACATGCCCCTTCCCATTCCTTACCAACCTTGGGAAGACATTAGCATGGATTTTGTACTTGGTTTGCCTAGAACTCAAAATGGCAAGGATTCCGTCTTTGTTGTTGTGGACAGATTTTCTTAGATGGCACATTTCATTCCTTGCAACAAGATAGACGATGCTTCACATATTGCAAATCTCTCTTGTAGGGAAATCTTGCGGCTTCACGGATTGCCAAAGACGATCGTCTCTGACCATGACGTCAAGTTTCTGAGTTACTTTTGGAAGACGCTATGCGCCAAGCTCGGAATCAAGCTCTTCTTCTCATCCGCATACCATCCTCAAACCGACGGCCAAATGGAGGTGACGAACCGGACACTATCCACTCTACTTCGCGTGTTGATCAAGAAGAACATCAAGGAGTGGGAGGCGTGTCTACCCATCGCCGAGTATGCCTACAACCGTGCAAGACATTCGATTACCGGCAAGTCCCTCTTCGAGGTCGTCTACGGCTTCAACCCGTTGTCACCATTGGACATTCTACCTCTTCCTCTACAAGAGTGCACCAACATGGATGCGAGTGCACGGGCAAGCTACATCAAGAAGATGCATGAGGATACAAGACTCACCATCGAGCGCCAAGTACAAGGACTAGTGACCAAGCCCAACATCAACAAGCATCCCATGGTATTCAACGTTGGTGATCTCGTGTGGCTACACCTTCGCAAGGACCGCTTCCCCAACGAACGCAAGTCCAAGCTTCTCCCTAGAGCCGACGGACCCTTCAAGGTGCTAGCACGCTACAACGACAACGCCAACAAGATCGAACTCCCACGAGACAAGTACACCGTGAGCGACATCTTCAACATCAAAGACCTCTCGCCTTTCCACGGTGATGAAGATTTTGATCCGAGGTCGGATCTTTCCTAAGGGAGGGGAGATGATGCGGAGCATCCTTCCATCATCCCCATGGACGCATCTACGTCTCCTTCAACACCATAAGGACCCATGACTCGAGCCCGCTCTAAGGCTATCGAAGATAAGGTGAACTCGCTCCTCTCCGAAATCCCTCTTTCTACTCAAGAGACATGGCTGCTACCTCAGACGGAAACTCTGTGTGTGATCAGGTACAATGCTGAAGAAGAAGCGACAGACGTCAACTCTCTGCCCAGCCCGGAACCTGCCCGGAACTTCCGGCCCCTGGAACTTCCGACCTCCTTCGACATCGACCACCCCGGGCGTGCCAACTTTCTGCTTAGCCCGGAACCTGCCCGGAACCTGGCCCGGAACTTCCGGCCCCCGGAACCTCCGGCCCGGCCCGGAACTTCCGGCCCCCGGAAGCCAGCCTTGCCGCCACTGTGCCAACTTTCGGCTTAGGCCGGACCCTGCCCAGAACCTCCGGCGCCCGGAACTTCCGGCCTGGCCCGGAACTTCCGGCCCTTCCTGCACGCAGCCACTTGGGCCGAGGCCCGTGTACCCTTTTGCCCCGTAGACTATATATACTCCTTCATCTCGTACGTTTTAGGGTTAGCATTGGATTAGCTCATATTTGTGTGAGAGCCTTTGCTCATCCACTTGGATACTTCTCCTCGGAGTTCAGGACCTCTTCGGAGAAGATCCCCCAAGCGGATTCAAGACCCCTTTCTAGGGAAGACCATCAAGACCTCCGCTAGGAGAAGAACTGTCCTTTGTATCCTTACCTTTGTTGATTGTGGATCATATGTATCTCTTTGTGTTCGGTGATCTAGCACTAGTGTGATTGATTCTCTGTCGGTTTCGTGATTCTCTCTCGTTATCCCCGTGATTTCCCCTTTTGTGCTTCCGTGTGTTCTTCGTGTTTCTCCCGTAGGATCCCTCCAAACGTGAAAGATCAACCACCTAGGGTTTTGCCCTACATCACTCATCCTATTTGCCACCAAAAGTGAGATAAGAGAAGTGTGTGAGAACCCAATGAGTTTGATGCACTTCGTCCTTGTGTGCAAAGATGGAGAGCCAACAACTAACACCTCTCACGAGTTACATTTAGTGTTTCAATCTCTTTTGCATGAATTCAAAGATGTTTTCCCCGATGAGCTACCTCTGGGTCTACCTCCACTACGAGGCATTGAGCATCGAATCGACCTCATCCCCGGAGCGCCACTTCCAAACAAAGCTCCATACCGTGTCAATCCCGAAGAAACCAAGGAGATTCAATGGCAAGTACAACAACTCATCGACAACGGTCATGTACGTGAAAGCTTAAGCCCATGTGCCGTTCCCGTTATTCTTGTGCCTAAGCCAGATGGAAGTTTCCGCTTGTGTTCCGATTGTAGACCCATAATCGCCATTACCGTTCGTTATAGGCATCCCATTCCTCGCTTAGATGATATGCTTGATGAACTTAGTGGAGCCAACTTTTTCTCCAAAATTGATCTTAAAAGTGGCTATTATCAAATCCGCATTCAAGAAGGTGATGAATGGAAAACCGCTTTCAAAACAAAATTTGTCTTATATGAGTGGTTAGTGATGCCTATGGGTTTGTCGGAAGCACCCGGAACTTTCGTGCGTCTTATGCATCATGTGCTTAGACCTTACGTTGGTGTCTTCGTTGTGGTTTACTTTGATGATATCCTTGTGTTTAGCAAAACCATGAAAGAGCACATTAATCATGTTAAATCTGTGTTGCAAACCCTCCGAAAGGAAAGCCTTTATGCGAACTTGAAAAAATGCACTTTTGGCGTTGACAAAGTGGTTTTCTTGGGTTTTGTTGTCTCTTCCAAGGGTGTCCATGTTGATGAAACTAAGATTCAAGCGATTAAAACTTGGCCCCAACCAACCAATTTGCAACAAGTGAGAAGTTTTCTTGGTCTTGCAGGATTTTACCGCCGCTTTGTGAAAAACTTTAGCACAATTGCCGCTCCTTTACATGCTTTGAGTAAGAAGAATGCTCCTTTTGTTTGGGGATCTTTACAATCCACCGCTTTTGATGAGCTCAAGTCTTTGCTTACTCATGCTCTGATTCTTGCTTTGCCAAACTTTGACAAAACTTTTGAGGTTCATTGTGATGCAAGTGGTACCGGAATTGGCGGAGTTTTAATGCAAGAAAAACGAGCCATTGCTTATTTTAGTGAAAAACTCTCCGGTGCTCAACTTAATTATCCCATCTATGACAAAGAATTGTATGCTTTAGTGCGTGTGCTACATGTTTGGGAACATTATCTTAGACCTCATGAGTTTGTCATCCATACCGATCATGAAACGCTTAAGTACTTAAAAGGTCAAACTAAGTTGAACAAGCGTCATGCCAAATGGAGTGAATTTATTGATTCCTTTCCTTATGTGATCAAGTACATTAAGGGTAAGGAAAATGTAGTTGCGGATGCACTTTCACGCATATGCACACTTGTCACTAAACTTGAGTTGAATGTTATTGGTTTTGAGCATATAAAAGACTTGTATAAGCATGATCCTTCTTTTGCTACTGCTTATGCTAAGTGTTTGACACACACGTCTTGGGAACGATACTACATAAAGGATGATTATCTTATGAGAGCTAACAAACTTTGCATTCCCGAGTCTTCTCTTCGTTTGCTCCTTTTGCAAGAGGCTCATGGAAGCGGACTAATGGGACACTTTGGACGCGACAAGACTTTCGCCACGCTCTCCAAGAACTACTTTTGGCCCAAGATGTCTCATGATGTCTCACGCTTCACCAACTGTTGCTCTACATGCCGCAAAGCTAAGTCAAAAGCTCAATCCCATGGTCTTTACATGCCCCTTCCTATTCCTTATCAACCCTGGGAAGACATTAGCATGGATTTTGTACTTGGTTTGCCTAGAACTCAAAATGGCAAGGATTCCGTCTTTGTTGTTGTGGACAGATTTTCTAAGATGGCACATTTCATTCCTTGCAACAAGATAGACGATGCTTCACATATTGCCAATCTCTTTTGTAGGGAAATCTTGCGACTTCATGGATTGCCAAAGACGATTGTCTCGGATCGTGACGTCAAGTTCTTGAGTTACTTTTGGAAGACCCTATGCGCCAAGCTCGGAATCAACAATTGTTCTCTTCGGCATACCATCCTCAAACCGAGGGCCAAACGGAGGTGACAAACTGTACACTCTCCACTCTACTTCGCGTGTTGATCAAGCAGAACATCAAGGAGTGGGAGGCGTGTCTACCCATCGCCGAGTACGCCTACAACCGTGCAAGATATTCCACGACCGGCAAGTCCCCTTTCGAGGTCGTCTACGGCTTCAACCCTTTGTCCCCATTGGACATTCTACCTCTTCCTCTACAAGAGCGAACCAACCTCGACGCAAGCGCTCGTACAAGCTACATCAAGAAGATGCATGAAGATACAAGGCACACCATCGAGCGCCAAGTACAACGACTAGCGACCAAGCTCAACATCAACAAGCAACCCATGGTATTCAACATTGGTGATCTAGTGTGGCTACATCTTCGCAAGGACCGCTTCCCCAACGAACGCAAGTCCAAGCTGCTACCACGCGCCGATGGACCTTTCAAGGTTCTAGCACGCTACAACGACAATGCCTACAAGATCGACATACCACGAGGCAAGTACAATGTGAGCGATATCTTCAACGTCAAGAGCGAAGACGACGAGGACCCCAAGCATGATGGACAAGAAGAAGAGATGCAGCAGAAGCTACATGCATCGGACGTCCGACCCTGTCTGGACATCCGACGAGTCCCAGGACACGGACGACCGGACCCTCCGGACGTCCAGTACCAGGCCACCCGAACCGAATCTACAGATGTCCGGAGACGCTCCGGACGACCGGACGACCAACACCCGAGCCAAATCTACGGATGACCGACGACCTCCGGACGTCCGGCCCCTCCCGAAGCTCCGGACGTCCGACCATCTACGGACGACCGACACGCCTACACTAGAGCTGAAACAGCGGACGTCCGAGCGTGCCCGGACGACCGGACCGTCCCGAGCCTCCGGACGTTCGACGCCTTCTGGACGTCCGACTCCTGAGTGACCGAACCTGCGGGCTGGAGCCCTTGTACCCCTTCGTTTTAACTTCCATTTGCACTAAGACTATAAATAGGATGCCCCCACCTCCTAGTATGGGTAGCATAGGTTTAGCTCATATTTTGTGTGAGAGCCTTTCTCATCCACTTGGCTACTTCTCCTCGGAGCTCAGGACCTCTTCGGAGAATATCCCCCAAGCGGATTCAAGACCCCTTTCGAGGGAAGACAATCAAGACCTCCGTACGGAGAAGAACTGTTCCTATGTATCCTCACCTTATGATGTAGGGAAAAACCCTAGGTGGTCGATCTTTCACGTTTGGAGGGATCCTACGGGAGAATCACGAAGAACACACGGAAGCACAAAGGGGAAATCACAGGGAGAACGAGAGAGAATCATGAAACCGACAGAGAATCAATCACACGAGTGCTAGATCACCGAACACAAAGAGATACATATGATCCACAATCAACAAAGGTAAGGATACAAAGGACAGTTCTTCTCCTAGCGGAGGTCTTGATGGTCTTCCCTAGAAAGGGGTCTTGAATCCACTTAGGGGATCTTCTCCGAAGAGGTCCTGAACTCCGAGGAGAAGTATCCAAGTGGATGAGCAAAGGCTCTCTCACAAATATGAGCTAATCCAATGCTAAACCTAGAAAGAGGAAGGGAAAGTAGTATATATAGTCTAGGGGGGCGAAGAGGTACATGGGCTTCGGCCCTTCACTGTTCACACATGGGCGGAGCCGGATGTCCGGGCCGAGACGCCGGATGTCCGGGCTGGAGGTGCAGGTTTCTGCGGTTCCTAGTGCGAGGCGCCGGATTTCCGGGGCTTTGGCCGGATTTCCAGGCTGAGGCCGGATGTCCGGGCTGGACGCCGGATGTCCGGGCCCTGGAGACTTGACAGGCTTGGCTGTTGCTGCTGGAGAAGCTCCAGGGGCCGGATGTCCCGGGCCTGGGCCGGATGTCCGGGGCCTGGAAGGTGATCTTGTCCGTGTCAGCTGGTTCTCTTCATCCGCGGAGTGGGCAACTTGTCCGTCTTCACGTACATCCTTGGGAGGTTCTTCTTGACACCTAATCATGCATAGTATATCGGACTTAGGTAGTAGCCATGTCTCGAGAGGATCATATGAGATATCACTTAGGAGAGAAGTCACCTCGGTTTCGAGAGCTCTAGCACGTGCTCTAGTCATGGGTCCTCTTGAGGCTTGGTGAGGCGATGGTAGGTCCATGGGGATGACCAAGGGATGCTCTGCATCATCTCCCCCCCCTTGTGAAAGATCCGACCTCGGATCGAAATCCTCATCACCATGGTACGGGGAGAGATCGGAGACGTTGAAGATGTCGCTCACGTTGTACTTGTCGCGTGGGAGGTCGATCTTGTAAGCGTTGTTGTTGTACCATGCGAGCACCTTGAAGGGTCCGTCGGCTCTAGGGAGAAGCTTGGACTTGCGTTCATTGGGGAAGCGGTCCTTGCGAAGGTGTAGCCACACTAGGTCTCCAATGCTGAATATCATGTGTTGCTTGTTGATGTTGAGCTTGGACGCTAGTCGTTGTACTTGGCACTCGATGGTGTGCCTTGTATCTTCATGCATCTTCTTGATGTAGCTTGCTCGTGCACTCGCATCCATGTTGGTGTGCTCTTGTAGAGGGAGAGGTAGAATGTCCAATGGGGACAACGGGTTGAAGCCGTAGACGACCTCGAAGGGGGACTTGCCGGTTGTCGAATGTCTTGCACGGTTGTAGGCGTACTCGGCGATGGGTAGACACGCCTCCCACTCCTTGATGTTCCTCTTGATCAACACGCGACGTAGAGTGGATAGTGTCCGGTTCGTCACCTCCGTTTGGCCGTCGGTTTGAGGATGGTATGCGGATGAGGACAAGAGCTTGATTTCGAGCTTGGCGCATAGAGTCTTCCAAAAGTAGCTCAAGAACTTGACGTCGCGGTCGGAGACGATTGTCTTTGGTATTCCATGGAGGCGCAAGATTTCCCTACAAAAGGGATTTGCAACATGTGAAGCATCGTCTATCTTGTTGCAAGGAATCAAATGGGCCATCTTAGAAAATCGGTCCACAACGACAAACACGAAATCCTTTCCATTTTGAGTTCTAGGCAAACCAAGTACAAAATCCATACTAATGTCTTCCCATGGTTGATAAGGAATAGGAAGAGGCATGTAAAGACCATGAGATTGAGCTTTAGACTTAGCTTTGCGACATGTGTAGCATCGGGTGGTGAAGCGTGAGACGTCGCGGAACATCTTGGGCCAAAAGTAGTTCTTGGAGAGCGTGGCGAAAGTCTTGTCGCGTCCAAAGTGTCCCATGAGTCCACCTCCATGAGCCTCTTGCAAAAGTAGCAAACGAAGAGAAGACTCGGGAATGCATAGTTTGTTAGCTCTCATAAGATAACCGTCCTTGATGTAATATTGTTCCCAAGATGTATGCGTCAAACATTTAGCATAATGAGGTGCAAAAGATGGATCATTAGCATACAAGTCTTTTATGTGCTCAAAGCTGATAACATTCAACTCAAGTTTAGTGACAAGCGTGCATATGCGTGAAAGTGCATCGGCAACTACATTTTCCTTACCCTTAATGTACTTGATCACATATCGGAAAGATTCAATAAAGTCACTCCATTTGGCATGTCGCTTGTTCAACTTGGTTTGACCTTTTAAGTACTTAAGCGTTTCATGATCGGTATGGATGACAAGCTCATGAGGTCTAAGATAATGTTCCCAAACATGTAGCACACGCACTAAAGCATACAATTCTTTGTCATAGATGGGATAATTAAGTTGAGCACCGGAGAGTTTTTCACTAAAATAAGCAATGGCTCGTTTTTCTTGCATCAAAACTCCGCCAATTCCGTACCACTTGCATCACAATGAACCTCAAAAGTTTTGTCAAAATTAGGCAAAGCAAGAATCGGAGCATGAGTAAGCAAAGACTTGAGCTCATCAAAAGCGGTGGATTGCAAAGATCCCCAAACAAAAGGAGCATTCTTCTTACTCAAAGCATGTAAAGGGATGGGAATAGTGCTAAAGTTTTTGACAAAGCGACGATAAAAACCTGCAAGACCAAGGAAACTTCACACTTGTTGTAAATTGGTGGGTTGGGGCCAAGTTTTAATTGCTTCAGTTTTAGTTTCATCAACATGGACACCCTTGGAAGAGACAACAAAACCCAAGAAAATCACTTTGTCAACGCCAAAAGTGCATTTTTTCAAGTTTGCGTAAAGGTGTTCCTTGCGAAGAGTTTGCAACACAGATTTAACATGATTAATATGCTCTTTCATGGTTTTGCTAAACACAAGGATATCATGAAAGTAAACCACAACGAAGACTCCAATGTAAGGTCTAAGAACATGATGCATAAGGCGCACAAAAGTTCCGGGTGCTTCCGACAAACCCATAGGCATCACTAACCACTCATATAAGCCAAATTTGGTTTTGAAAGCGGTTTTCCATTCATCACCTTCTTGAATGCGAATTTGATAATAGCCACTTTTAAGGTCAATTTTGGAGAAAAAGTTGGCTCCGCTAAGTTCATCAAGCATATCATCTAAACGAGGAATGGGATGCCTATAACGAACGGTAATGGCGTTTATGGGTCTACAATCGGAACACAAGCGAAAACTGCCATCGGGTTTAGGTACTAGTATAACGGGAACGGCACATGGGCTTAAGTTTTCACGTACCTGACCGTTGTCGATGAGTTGTTGTACTTGTCGTTGAATCTCCTTGGTTTCTTCGGGATTGACACGGTATGGGGCTTTGTTTGGAAGTGGCGCTCCAGGGATGAGGTCGATTCGATGCTCAATGCCTCGTAGTGGAGGTAGACCCGGAGGTAGCTCATCGGGGAAGACATCTTTGAATTCCTGCAAAAGAGACTGAAACACTAAAGGTAACTCGTGAGAGGTGTTAGTTGTTGGCTCTCCATCTTAGCACATGAGGACGAAGTGCATCACACTCGGTGGGTTCTCACACACTTCTCTTATCTCACTTTTGGTGGCAAATAGGATGAGGTTTTTCTCTCTAGGCGAAGAGGCGCTCATATTTGGCTTGTGGCTCTCACTCACTTTTGGGTGGGTAACTTTCTCACTCTTCTCTCCATGGTGGGTGGCTTGCTTGTCGGCTATCACTTGACTAGGAGACATAGGTCGTAGCACATACTCTTTTCCTTTCATCTTGAAGCTATAGTGGTTGGTGCACCCATTGTGGATGACAACACAGTCGAATTGCCATGGTCGACCAAGAAGGAGGTGGCAAACGGTCATTGGGACCACATCACACTCCAAAGTGTCCTCATATGCACCGATTTTGAAGGAGACTTGGACCGTATGCTCAACTCGTATAGTGCCGGAGTCACTTAGCCATTGAACCTTGTATGGGTGCGGGTGCTTCTTCTTGACCAATTGAAGTTTGGAACATAGTTCTTCACTTGCCAAGTTGTGGCAACTACCTCCATCGATGATGACCTTCATGGACCTTCCATTGATGTCGGCCTTAGTGTGGAAGATGTGGCATCGTTGGTCTTCTTCTTGTTGATGTTGAAGTGCCAAGACTTTGGAGACAACAAGAGCGGGGCTCAAATCCTCATCACAAAAGACTTGATCATCTTCATCCTTGTTCACACGCGGTGCATGGCCACTTGCTCAATAGCTTCCATTTCATCTTCACTCATTGAGTCATAGGTGCCATCATCGTTGAGGATCATGGTGCGCTTGTTAGTGCATTGGAAGGCTTTGTGGCCTCGGCCGCCACAAGTGAAACACTTGAAGGAGCTTGTCTTGACGGTCTCATCGGTTGGAGTAGATGATGAAGCACGCAGCTTGAAGTTGCTTGTCATAGGAGGAAGGCGACTTGAACTTGCCGAAGTTTTGTTGTAACTTGACTTGTCGTCGTTGCTTTGAGAAGGTTTGGTTGATGTAGATGGTGGAGGAGTCATTGCAGCTTGGTTGTTGGAGAAGCCGTAGTTCTTGGATGAGTACTTGGCGTATTTGAAGTCATATTGCACTTGACGTCCCGCCTTGGTTGCTTGATTATGAGCTCAATGAGGTTGGAATATGGTTGGAAGTCGGCGATCTTCTTGATGGGATGATTGAGTCTATTCAAGAAACGTGCCATTGTTTGCTCATCGTCTTCCGTGACATTGGCTCGAATCATGGCTATCTCCATTTCCTTGTAGTATTCTTCAACACTCTTTGTTCCTTGCTTGAGGAGTTGTAGCTTCTTGAAGAGATCGCGGTGGTAGTAGGTTGGGACAAAGCGTGCCCGCATGACATCCTTCATTTGAGCCCAAGTGGTGATTGGTGGTTCACCTCTTGCTTCACGGCGTTCAAGGAATTGTTCCCACCATATGAGCACATAGTCTTGGAACTCAAGTGATGCCATAGCGATCTTCTTCTCTTCCTCAAAGTTGTGCAAACGAAAGATTTTTTCGACCTTCAATGCCCATGAGAGGTACTCTTCCGGATCATTGCTTCCATTGAACTTGGGCATTGTGAACTTGAGCTTGCCATAGCGTTGCTCTTCATTGTGTTGTTGGCGATGGTGGTGATAACGTCCTTGACGTGGAGGATAGTCATCCTCATGTTGCTCTTGGCGCGGAGTAAGTCCATGATCAACTTGCTCTTGTTGAACTTGAGGTTGAAGAGGAGCTTGACGAGCTTGTGGAGGGGCTTGTGGAGCTTGACGTTGCACACGCGGTTGGTAGTTCCTCTCTTGGATTTCTTCTCGAAGAGCTTCCTCTTGATTGCGCCGTTCGCGATTGCGGTTGGCGATGGCTCGACTTGATTCTTGAAGGGCACATTGCGCCTCAAGAGCTTGCGCTTCTCGTTGTTGTTGTTGAAGACGTTGAGCCTCGGCGTCTTGTTCTTCTTGGTGTAGACGCGCTCGTTCTTCTTCTTGGCGCCGTAGTCGTTGCCGTTCTTGAGCTTGAGCAAAAGCCGCTTGGATTGATTGAGGACGAGGGACTTGCTCATCGACTTGCTCTTGTGAATACTTGTCTTGTAGTGGGTTCTGAGATGCATGACGGTCTTGACGCGCGGCTCGTCGCAGAATGGTCGATGACGGTGTACTTGAGCCGGAGAAGGTGTCGTCGGAGTGTCGACTCGAGCGGCTCCGTCTTGAGGAGGAAGAAGTGGAATGATGCGGGTTCCTCATCAAGGCGCGGATCTTGTCCATTCTTGCATCATTTTCTTGCTTGTGAGAGTCGAACTTGTCGTCGAAGTAGTCTCTTGTACATTGCTCGGAGAGTCGCAAGTCGGTGGCGAGGTTGTCGATGCGGTCGCTCATAGCTTGTTGCTCTTGGTGTAACGCCCTTTGAGCACCAAAGAGGTGGCTCTTTGTGACGAATGAGGACATGTCGTCGCCGTTCTCGATAAGAGGTGGATTTGTAGAAGAACTTGGCCTATCCATCATACCAAGCAAAATGTAAGTGGTAGAAGGAAAAGAACATGTACCAAATGTACCTTGACCGATGTTGAAGATGAATCAAATTCACTCAAATGCGGACAATGAAATAGCACTGTTGGTACCAATTCTTGTCGGTTCTCACACCTACACAAGTAAAAGCTTTTGGTGGAGCTTGGTTAGGATGGTGGCACAAAATTTGATGCAATTGAAAGCGAGATTCAATAATGTTGGAAAAGATTCACAAATTTGCAAATGCAACAAGTAGACCAAGCAAGTATGGGTACACGGAAACACACACGCAAATAGATAAGTGGGATTGTGCAATCCAAAAGTGAGCCAAAATGTGGAAACCACGAAAATGCTCTTGTTGTACAATACTAGAGAGACGCTAGCACGATTGCACAATAGGCGGATACACAAACTTGTGCACAGCCTACTAGGCAAAATGCAAATATCTCTATCCCAAGTATGCTATATGTATGGTGTTTCGGTGCAATGATCCAAGATGATCCAATATGACAATCTTAATGTATTATGATGCTATGGTTCTTGCTCATAAACTCTTTGCTTATCTTTCCTCTTTGCTTAAAAGCTTGGGTGGCTCTTTCACTTTTGAGCTCTTTTCTCATGCAATACTTCACGAACCAAGATAGCAATTGTGTATGCGATGACAACTTTGTGACACACAAGTGGATCCCAAGATATGCACCACTATGGTATGGTATCTATGTTATGGAGTATGATCCCTAATGTGCACAAGTCACGTTGCCGGCAATACTCAATGGCTAGTCTCGATGGGTAAGCTACGCAAAATGAGGCAATGTGGGTTATCAATGCAATTGCAAGTTATGACAAAGATGTCGTCGAAGTTACCGTCCTTGGCAATGTTGAGTAGTCGATGGAGTTGAGCGGTGGTGATGATGACGTCGAACCATACCTATATAGCCGAAACACAATAGGACACGGGAACCACAACTCAAATTTCAAAGACCAAAACGTATCAAAACTGACATAGGAGGTAGCGGTGAGCGGTGGTGGTGGTTGTTGAAAGTGTTGTGGGTATGCGGAAGAAGTCGTGGGCACGGTGGCAAAATTTGGCGAAGGTATGGTGAAATGGCCGGGGGTGGAGTTGCTGTCTCCTAGGGGCCGGATGTCCGGGCCAGGAGCCGGATGTCCGGGGCACCGGATTTCTGGGGGACACGGCCGGATGTCCGGGCTCTGGATCGGGGACGAACACGATGAACTCCACGGGGAAAAATGCACCTCCGGGGCAAAATTCGGACGAATTGGTGGAAGGAAAAGGGTGGGGAGGGTGGGGAAAGCTAGATCCACACGCAGCAACACAAATCCATGGACCAGATCCAACAAAATTTCATCACACCAACAAATCACAAAAAAAAATTGGGGCTATTTTTGGTGGGGATTTTCGGATTTAGGACGAAAACAATAAAATCAAGCTAGAAAAAGAGGGGTAGGGGCTCCAAAAACGTGATCAACCTGGCTCTTGATACCAAGATGATGTAGGGCAAAACCTTAGGTGGTCGATCTTTCACGGTTGGAGGGATCCTACGGAAGAATCATGAAGAACACACGGAAGCACAAAGGGGAAATCACGGGGAGAATGAGAGAGAATCATGAAACCGACAGAGAATCAATCACACGAGTGCTAGATCACCGAACACAAAGAGATACATATGATCCACAATCAACAAAGGTAAGGATACAAAGGACAGTTCTTCTCCTAACGGAGGTCTTGATGGTCTTCCCTAGAAAGGGGTCTTAAATCCGCTTGGGGGATCTTCTCCGAAGAGGTCCTGAACTCCAAGGAGAAGTATCCAAGTGGATGAGAAAAGGCTCTCTCACAAATATGAGCTAATCCAATGCTAAACCTAGAAAGAGGAAGGGGAAGGAGTATATATAGTCTAGGGGGGCGAAGAGGTACATGGGCTTCGACCCTTCACTGTTCACACACGGGCGGAGCTGGATGTCCGGGCGTCGGGCCGGATGTCCGGGGCTTCCGGAGGCGCCGGATGTCCGGGCCGAGACGCCGGATGTCCGGGCTGGAGGTGCAGGTTTCTGCGGTTCCTGGTGCGAGGCGCCGGATTTCCGGGGCTTTGGCCGGATTTCCGGGCTGAGGCCGGATGTCCGGGCTGGACGCCGGATGTCTGGGCCCTGGAGACTTGACACGCTTGGCTGTTGCTGATGGAGAAGCTCCAGGGGCCGGATGTCCGGGGCCTGGAAGGTGATCTTGTCCGTGTCAGCTGGTTCTCTTCATCCGCGGAGTGGGCAGCTTGTCCGTCTTCACGTGTATCCTTGGGAGGTTCTTCTTGACACCTAATCATGCATAGTATATCGGACTTAGGTAGTAGCCATGTCTCGAGAGGATCATATGAGATATCACTTAGGAGAGAAGTCACCTCGGTTTCGAGAGCTCTAGCACGTGCTCTAGTCATTAGTCCACTTGAGGCTTGGTGAGGCGATGGTAGGTCCATGGGGATGACCAAGGGATGCTCTGCATCACCTTAGTTGATCGTGGATCTTATGCCACTCTATGTTGTCGGTGATCTAGCACTCGTGTGATTTATTCTATGTCGGCTTAGTGATTCGTCCTCTCGTTTCCCCGTGTTTCCCCGTTGTGCTTCCGTGTGTTCTTCATGATTCTCCCGTAGGATCCCTCCAAACGTGAAAGATCGACCACTTAGGGTTCCACCCTACATCATCATGGTATCATGAGCCAGGTTGATCACGTTCTTGGAGTCCCTACCCCGTGTTTTCTAGCTTGATTTTGTTGTTTTCGTCCTAATTCCGAAAATTCCCCACCAAAAATAGCCCCAAAATTTTTTGTGATTTGTTTGTAAGTTGAGATTTTGTTGGATTTGGTCCATGGATTTGTGTTGCTGCGTGTGGATCTAGCTTTCCCCACCCTCCCCACCCTTTTCCATCCACCAAATCACTCGATTTCGACCTCGCCATCTTCTTCTTCCCCGGAAATCTTGCAGTTCTTATTCCCGAGCCCGATTTTCGCCCAGGCTCCGGACGACCAAAAAAGGTCGGACGTCCGACAAAGTTCGGACGATAAAAAACCCGGACGTCCGTGAAACCCTGATGAAACTAAAGTTTGTCAGTTCCACCACCGCCATAACCCCACATTCCACCACACCTTCCGTACCAACATATACCTACATCTTCCACGATACCTCCAATGACGATTTTGTCACATTTTGGTCTTTGAGATTTTGAGTTGTGGCTTTCGTATCCTTTTGTGTTTCGGCTATCTAGGTACGGTTCGATTTCATCATCACCATGGCTCAACTTCGCAAGGGTCTCATCATCGCAAGGACGGTAACTTCGACGACATCTTGGTCATAACTTGCAATTGCATTGATAACCCACATTACCTCATTTTGCGTAGCTTACCCTTCGAGACTAGCCGTTGAGTATTGCAGGCAACGTGACTTGTGCACATTAGTGATCATAATCCATAGCATACATACCATACAATAGTGGTGCATATCTTGAGATCAACTTGTGTGTCACAAAGTTGTCATCGCATACACAATTGCTACCTTGGTTCATGAGTTTTGCATGAGAAAAGAGCTCAAAAGTGAAAGAGCCACCCAAGCTTTTAAGCAAAAAAGGAAAGATAAGCAAAGAGCTTATAAGGAAGAACCATAGCATCATACAAAATTAAGATTGTCATATCCGATCATCTTGGATCATCGCACCGAAATATCATACATATAGCATACTTGGGATAGAGATCGTTGCATTTTAGCCTAGTAGGTTGTGCACAAGTTTGCGTATCCGCCTATTTTGCAATCGTGCTAGCGTCTCTCTAGTATTGTGCAACAAGAGCATCTCGTGGTCTCCACATTTTGGCTCAATTTTGGATTGCACAATCCCATTTATCTATTTGCGTGTGTGTTTCCATGTACCCCATACTTGCTTGGTCTACTTGTTGCATTTGCAAATTTGTGAATCTTTTCAACATTACTGAAGCTCACTTACTATTGCATCAAATTTTGTGCCACCATCCTAACTGATGAGGACATCACTACCTTGGATACGACCAAAAATATTGCATACATGCATATTTATCTGGTGATTTCTAGTGCAAACTATTCAATAATCTATTTATGTTATCCAGAACAAAAATACTTCACACACTTTTGTGTTTTGTCTAATTGCAGGTGTATGGGATATTTGTACAATTCACATATGAAGATAAGGGTGTCGTGGTTCTAAGCCTGACAGTAGAGTGGGGGGTAGGTATTGAGAGGCAAGGTCCTAGCTATGGAGAGGTTGTAAGCACAAAGGATGTACGAGTTCAGGCCCTTCTCGGAAGAAGTAACAGCCCTACGTCTCGGAGCCCGGAGGCGGTCGAGTGGATTATGAATGTATGAATTACAAGGTGCCGAACCCCCCTGCCTGTGGAGGAGGGTGGCTTATATAGAGTGCGCCAGGACCCTAGCCAGCCCACGCAGGAGAGGGTTTAAGGTGAGTTAAGTCTGGGGCGTTACTGGTAACGCCCCACATAAAGTGCCTTTACTATCATAAAGTCTACTTGATTACAGGCCGTTGCAGTGCAGAGTGCCTCTTGACCTCCTGGTGGTCGAGTGAGTCTTCGTGGTCGAGTCCTTCAGGCCAGTCGAGTGAGTCCTCATTGGTCGACTGGAAGGCGACCTCTTCTAAGGATGTCTTGGGGTAAGTTACTTGGAACAGGTCCATGACCCTACCCTAGGTACATAACCCCATCATTAGCCCCCGAATGGATTGAGGCTTCGAGTGAAGAAGGAGTTGATGTCGTTTCCGATTGACCTTTGCGCTCTAGTTGTGCGCTGTTCTGGACCAAAGAATCTCTTCGTTGACAGGGAGCAATTTGCCTTCAGTCGACTCGATCCATTCTGTTTTTGCGTCGAGTGATCTTTCGGGCTTCGACGATCTCCGAGCGACGGATCGCCGGAAACACCGCGTCTGACAGACTGATTTGTTGCTCGTGGATTCCGCGGGATGCGAAATTTGGGGGCGCGCGCGAAGCGGGGCGGACCGCGGCGTTCGGATGGGACGGGGCATAGACGCCTCGATCTCCGCGCCGCCTTTTTCGCCACGTATCCAGCCTGCATAACTGCTCTCAGATATGATTAGATCGACCGGGCCCACATGTCAGCCACTCGGAAGGGACCTTATAAATGCGCCCGGCGAGGATTTCTGTGCTGTGCCCCAGCATTCTCCCTCTCTCTCTGCTTCCTTCTTCCCAGCTCAGCGTGCTCGCTCTCGCCCCCGCACCACTTCCCTTCGCGCATCTCTCCGGTGACCATGGCCAAGGAGAAGACGGCGGCGCTGGAGCGCGCCAAGAAGGCGTCGGCGTCGGAGAAGGCGAAAGGGAGATCCACCAGCCGCGGAGGGTCCTCGTCCAGATCCCGCCTGCCGAAGGGCTGGGTCCAAGGAGACTGGATCCAGTCGACCATCACAGAGAAGGACCTCCTCGACATGGCCAACGAGGGCTTGATCCCTCACGGAGCTGCGAGGTTGCCGGGGAAGGAGTGGCAGCCACAGCCAGAAGAGGGTGAGTGTGTGCTCTTGGCCACTCATGTTGATCGTGGGTTTTCCTTGCCGCCAAGTATTTTCTTCCGTGGCTTCTTGAATTTCTTTGGAGTTGCAGTGCTGCTACTTCTGAAACCTCGGCCCGGGCTGATGACCACGAGATGGAGGATGCAGCAACTTCGAACCCAGGTACTGTATTCTTAACATCGTTCTTAGTCGACTGACTCGCGATCTCTGATCCTGACTCTTCTCCGCAGCTCCACCCAATACTGTTATCAATCTCCCTGATGACGACGAGGATGAAGAACCACTGGCACGCAGGAAGAGTCGGAAAGCGTCCGCCAGTAAGGTGCCTCAGGATGTGACGGCGCCTGAGATTCTGACTGTGGAAGAAGAGAACACCACTCGACACACGGTGTCCTTCGCAAATCCACTGACGAGTGCTCAGCAGCCCTCCCTCTTCACGACGCACCACGTCCCAGAGGACCAAGCTGGCGCAGCGAAGGAGGCAATACGCCAGGCGGGACTCATGATGGAGCAGCTGAAGACCATCCGGGACGCGAGCCAAGCAGCTTATGACGCCAGCTCTGCCCTCCAAAGCAATGTCCAGGTCAGTCGACCGCTGTTTGTTCTGTTGGATATGCTACCAAAAACTTTTCTTTTCCGGAATTTATAGTAATCACCCACTGGGTGTGTCGAATAAACTCCGTGTTAGCGGGGGCACGCTGAGTGCACCCGCTGGGTGTAGTCCCCAAGGCTAAGGTCGACTGCTGGCAGTCGGCCTTAGGCTTTATGATGTCAATCTTTCGGCCAGTCGACTGGTCGACTGGATTTCACAAACCGGTGGGGGCACGCTGAGTGCACCCACTGGGTGTAGTCCCCAAGGCTAAGGTCGACTGCTGGCAGTCGGCCTTAGGCTTTATAATGTCAATCTTTCTGTCAGTCGACTGGTCGACTGGATTTCACAAACCGGTGGGGGCACGCTGAGTGCACCCACTGGGTGTAGTCCCCAAGGCTAAGGTCGACTGCTGGCAGTCGGCCTTAGGCTTTATAATGTCAATCTTTCTGTCAGTCGACTGGTCGACTGGATTTCACAAACCGGTGGGGGCACGCTGAGTGCACCCACTGGGTGTAGTCCCCAAGGCTAAGGTCGACTGCTGGCAGTCGGCCTTAGGCTTTATAATGTCAATCTTTCTGTCAGTCGACTGGTCGACTGGATTTCACAAACCGGTGGGGGCACGCTGAGTGCACCCACTGGGTGTAGTCCCCGAGACTGTGGTCGACTGCTTGCAGTTGATCACAGTCTTAGAGAATGCATCTCGCACACCTTTTTTTTTTGAGGTCGACTGGTCGACTTTGTCTTCAACAGGATTAGTGGGGGCACGCTGAGTGCACCCACTGGGTGTAGTCCCCGAGACTACGGTCGAATGCTTGTATTCGGCTGTAGTCTTAGAAACGTGTGTTTTTCCCTTTTTCACTCGGAAGTGAATTATATTTGACATTTAGTCGATTGGTTCTTCGCAGAACTCTTGTGATCTTGTGGCTCGCTACTCAGAGCTGGAACACAAGCATACTCAAGTCGAGCTGAGCTTGAAGCTAGTTCAGGAGAAGCTGACAAAGGCAAAGGAGGAGACCGAAGGTATGTTTGGTGAGACCCTGACGACTGCTTTTCCCCTTGCTTGTTTCAAAATCTGATCTTGCTGTAACTTGTAGGTAAGGTAAGGGAGGCCCAGCAGAAGAAAGACCTTGAGCTAGCTGAGAAGATCAAGCTTGCCGACGAGAAGTTAGCTTCAGTCACCAAGCTTGAACAAGACAATACCAATCTGAAAGCTGCTCTTGGGATTGCCAACAAGGAGGTCAGTCGACTGAAAACTGATAAAGCTGCGCTGACCGACCAAGTCAGCAAATTGACTGGGAAGAAAACTGATCTGGAGGCCTTCCTGAGTGGACTTGCCAAGAAGCTGTTTCTTATGCTTGAAGGTAAACCTCTATGCTTGGCAGACATTTCCAATTGTGATTTTTCCATTCGACCATCCTCTTGACTTAGTGACCACCCTTGCAGAATTTTGTCAAAACTTTGAAGAAGAAACCAGCCGACTGGAGCCAAACCTTGACCCCGTCAATTCTCCGGTGAACGACGAAGTTGCCATGGATGTTTTCCGACTGGAGTCTCATATTGCAGCTGTCGTGGACTATCTCGCAAGGCTGAAGGCCGCCACATCTCGCATCGACTCGACGCTCTGGCCTGAGGAGACACTTCAGAATGACCTTGAGTCGCTGATGGCCCGCTTGAACACGATCCCTGGTCGAGTGCTGGAGTGGAAGAAGTCCTCGGCTCGGTGTGGTGCAGATGTCGCTCTGTGTCTGGCCCGAGTCCACTGCAAAGATGCGCGAGAAGAGAAGCTGGCGGCCCTTCGGGTGGCCAATACCAAGAAGCACGACTTCAGATCCTTTATGGAAACTTTCCTTGCAGCTGCCACTCGGATCGCCGACGGGATTGACCTTGATGAATTTGTTACACCTTCCAGCCCTCCACAGGAGGGGTAAAAAACTTCTTCTGGCTCGACGCTTTGAATTTGCCTCGGTATGCCGAGTGGAATTGTAACCGACAAACCTTAACGGGCTTGACGCCTGAGCACTTTCGGTTCCTTTAGATATCGATTCAAACTTGAATTTGGCGCTTGAATATGATTGCCTTCGGCTCGGAATGTCTTTTGCAGGTTCAAAGCAAGGTGCCTGTACTGCAATCGACTTATTCTTTAGTCCACTTAGGCGAGCACTGGGCTGCAGCTAAGCCCCCCGAGTGAGAGGGTTGCTCTCCACTCGGCAGGGTTTTTATACCTTAGGCGAGCACAGGGCTGCAGCTAAGCCTCCGAGTGAGAGGGTTGCTCTTCACTCGGTAGGATTTTTATAACTTAGGCGAGCACATGGCTGCAGCTAAGCCTCCGAGTG